>NC_053428.1:35571193-35920744 GCF_007990345.1 Gossypium hirsutum
GGGTGATTTGAAGGAACAACCCAAATCTAAGGTTAAGGAATTAAACAAGAGGGTGGAGGAAGAACAATTTGGACCATGGATGTTGGTAGAGAGAAGGCAACGGCGTTCTTCCAGAACAACGGCATACAAGAGTTCCATGGTTGTTGACAAGATTGTTGGTGGCTCCAGATTTAGGGTGCTTGACGAAAGTTTAGGTAAGAACAATGGAGAGAATGATTCTTTTGACATGATTAATGTCAAGAGAGATGATGCTCGTATGCAATGTAATCCCTCAAAATCTGTTTATGTCCCTAAAAAAGGAAAGTTGATTAAGAGGAATTCTCCAAATTTAACGATTAATAAAGGAAAGGGGAAAAGAATTACTGTCTCTAGTGGGGCCAAATCGAATTTGAAAATTCTAAAACCATCAGAAAATAGAGGTGAGCAATCAACAGGCCTAGGCTTTTCATCTATTGAGGATGGATCTACTTTGCGGTCTAATAAGGAAAAGTAGCCCAACTCTCTACTCAGTTTTCAATCAGTTAGAGTTGATACAACTTTTGTTGGATACAAAAATTGGGTAGTGAAAATGGTTGAGTTAGGGAAGTAGAAAAACCAGTTGAAAGAAAATATTGAGCCGAATGTGACTATGCATGGGGGTAATACGAGTGAGAATCATAGGCAACGACCAATACAATTGGAATCTATGGTTGTTGGGGAAGAATCTAAGGAAGCACAAATTGTAGAATTTTTAGAGGCGGTCAAAGGTATTGTTCAGAAATTAGACCGAATCAGTGAAAACACTATGGATATGGTTGGCAAAGATAATCTTGTGGAAATCTCAAAGGATGAGATAACGAAACATGATGCTCCTACAAAGTTGTAATCGAGTTTGGGTTTGTTTCCTTTTACTACAATTTTATTTATGAATAGTGATATGAAATTGTTATTTTGGAACTGTCAGGGTTGTGGTCACCCTCAGTTCCACAATTTTATTAAGGAATATGACAAAGATTCTCATCCTAATGTTATTGCCCTTTTTTGAGACAAGGGTCAGTGGGCAAAAAGGTAACTTAGTTATTTCTAGGCTAGGATTTCCTAATTCTTTTTGTGTGTAGGCTGTGGGTTTTGCAGGAGGTATATGGATATAGTGGACAGATGATGTGAATGTGGAGATCCTTTTACCTCATCTACAATTTATTCATATGTGAATTAAGAATAATTATGGTCTTATGTCTTTTCTGTGCACTGCTATTTATGCAAGCTCTTATCCAATAAAATGAAAGATTTTATGGAAGTTTTTGTATACTCTAGCAGGTAACATTGTTGAACCATGGTTATGTGTCGTGGATTTCAATGCCTTACTCAGTACATACGAAAGGAAAGGAGGATCGGGAACAAGGAGAACGAGTTGTAAGTTGTTCCAAGCTGTAGTAGAGGATAATGGTTTCCAAGATATGGGTTTCTAGGGATCTTTCTTTACTTAGAGTCAGAATGATCTTTTCTAATGTCTCAACAAAGTAATACGCAATGAGATGTGGATGGCTTTTGCTCTGAATTCCTCAGTTTGTTATTTACATAAATTGAAGTCGAATCAAAGGCATATCCTTTTATCTACAAATTCTTTAGTCTTATCCTATGGTAATAGGCCATTTCAATTCCTAACAAGCTAGCTCTTACACTCTGAATTTGAAAGCTTAGTTCGGGGTACTTGGAATGTGTTGGTTGATGTGGTTACTAATATTAAAGGTTGTACGAAATCGGTCAGAGAATGGAACAATAAGGTCTTTGGGAATATATTTGCTTGGAAGAATATGTTAATGGCCAAACTGAGAAAGGTGCAAAAGACTCTTGAGACTCATAATAGTCTAAGACTACAGGCTTGCGAGATTGACTTGAGAATTGAAATTGAAGAGACTTTGCAACAAGAAGAACTTCTATGGCACCAGAAATTTAGAAGTAAGTGGCTTGTCAATGGTGACAAAAATACAAAAATTTTTCATTGTCAGACTCTCTTTAGAAGGAAAGGAAACAGGATTGAAACACTTAAGATTGATGGAATGATGTGGTGTTTTGATGATTCCTTACAACAACAACACACTATGGATTTCTACTAGAAACTGTATTCGATGGATTGTGTTTTAAGTGGAGGCCAATTTTCTTGTCGAGGGAGATTTCGTGCTTTGAACAATGATGATGTTGCTCTAATAATTGCAATTATGTCAAGAAGCATCGTTCTGATAATTCACAATTACTTAATCATGGAGTTAATCCAAAAGAAGTATCATTATTGAAGACTCCTTATTGTATACTCTTTATGAAAGCAATTCATCCAACTGCTTTGTCTAATGACCTTGTCATGTGTTTGTTACCCTCATATGATATCCTTGATTCCTTTGATTTAAATCCGTTCACTCAATACAATCCTATTTTATCTCATTGTCACCATTGTGTCTTCTTAATGATTAATATGATCACTGTCAACAGATAACCTGATAAATTGCTTGTTCGAGAACAAGTAACTCGTAACCATGTTCCATATTTGTCAATCCACACAATGCCAATGAGAGGATATTGTTTCTAGTAAAGACATGTCATACACAAGTCATGTACCTAACATACCGACTATCGGCTCAATAATCTTTAGAGCATAAGCTTTCACTTATATCAAAGTACATGAGTTACATATGCATGGTCAATAATTAACTCAAGATTTAGGTAAAGTGCACTATGAATGCCACAAGTGAATTAATTCACAAACAGTTCATAATTAATTAATCTTGGATCCAGTCTAATGTATTATTCTGCCAATGAATACATCTATGTCTCTACCGTGGAGTTAACTGCTCCAATAGCCAAGACTAACCATCCCCTCAATTGGAATTGTAGACAACATAATAATCCTTCTCAGTATTTGAATAAAATGTTCACTTTGATTCTTTTACAGGATTACAGACTCATTTAGATTATCTACTAAAGTAATTTGTCTTTCTCGCAATGTAAACATTCTTACAATGCCACTTATCATCGGTTTGAACTTAGACAATCAATGAGCTAATATTTGCTTGTCACAATTTCGCTACGCATACAAAATATGAAAGATAGAAATACAAAAGACATAATAGTGAAAAGTGAAATTAACTTTATTTATTCATTGTTCAAATAAATAGAAAATAGTTACATGTTTACTACAATATGAGCACATTTCCCAACAAAAGGACTGAATAAAATGCATTCATGTATATAATGTGTTGAGTTATATTGGAATTGTTTGATTAATGAATTTTTTGTGTTTGGATTTAAATTAGTAGCTAAAAATGACGCAAAACCTTTTTGGAACGAAAGAAAATCCAAAGCCATCAACGGATAACTATCTAGTTTGTGCTCTTATAACTTGAGTTCATTAAATAATTAAATAAATATTTGAACCGATATATATTCGGGAATGGTTAATAATCAATAAGAATGTGTTTGACAAGTATATATATAGTTGATTGGGTGATTTGTGATCAATTGGTTAAATGAATATACATATATTCTTTACGATATTATACGATTAATAATGATGATATTTGCCCTATTAATATTGTCAGATAGAGTCGCGGATATAGTTGGCATGCTATAAGGTCCATATTGATAGATAGAAGATTTAACGCTATGCGTGTACATATTGTGATAGTTCTTTAATAACATGGGAGTCGAGAACGTATCATCAGCTCAAATACACTGGGGGTACGAGTGTATCTAGTGTGGTTGATGGGATTGGTGCACTTGTGCCCCATTATCATTTCGGTGTGTATTTGGTGTGGGGGGATTGATCCGAGTATCAGTTATTACACCTAATTTGGTTAGTAGGGATTATAATTTAAAACTTATATATTAAACATCTATTGAGTTTATATGAGATATTGATGTTAACATGAGACTTGATTTTGATATGTTAAACTAGATGCAAATACCCTGAGGATGCATCGATAATTATATCAAGAAATTGAGGAAAGCATTATTAAGAATAATATGAAATGATAAATAAACTATCAATATATGATAAAACTATTAATTTGCATATTTTCTTTGTTTAATTTGGTTTATTTTTGAACTGAACCCTGCTAATTAAGTGCTTTTATGATTTAATCTTGTCAGGAATGCAATTAGTCAAAAACAAGTTAAAAAGGGACAATTTGAAAGACTGTCATTAAAATGGGGCCAAATCAAAAAGTTGGAGGAAGCGAATGACACATCAAATATTTGACTTTGTAAAAGCCAAAAATAGGAAAATCTTATTTTATTTTATTTATTTTTATTTTATTTTTGATTTTATATTAAATTAGTTTAGGCTAAATTCAGTAAACCCCATGTATATAAATAGGGTCTTTATGTTATTAGAAAATCATCCATTTTTAATTCTACATTCCCGTTTCAATCTGGAATTGAATTACTCTCTCTCTTGTATTTCCTTCTTCAATTTGGAATTGGAATATCATTTTTTTTCTCTTCAATTTAATGTTACATTTTGTAGCCTTGTCTCCAATTTTTGTTTCTTTTCCATAATTGGACCAATTGTTCTCCAAGTCCTTTCCATTCATTTTTTCACCATAATCATCAATCTTCTTTCAAACCTCACAAAGCATGAACAATTTCATGCTTAAATAAATTCTATCTTAGCTTTAGGCCGGTGTTCTTTCCGGTCGAGAATCGTGAGATTCGTACTCGCACATAAAATCCTTTCAATCGGTATTCACCTTTTTCCTAAGTATCGGGATTGACAGCTCATCCCTTAATGATAATTTGATTTCAAGTAAAAAAGAGCTCGTTCGGTTGGAGTCGCGTTTTCTGACAGTTGGAGAAACGAATCAGTCGTGCTGTATTTGGATCTCCAAGAACAAATCGAGGAAGAGGTGATCGGGTTTAAACAACCCATGAGGTTGAGGCCGTTAGTTCGAGTTGGGTTCTTCAGAACGCAGGGCTACTGATGTAACATCCTTATCCCGTAATCGTCGCCGGAATAGGAAAAGGGAGTCACCGAACAGACAGAACATATCAGAGTAACACAGATTCAAAAATATCATATAATATCAATACATAAATATTAATCCACAATTGATCCATTAAGATGGTCTACGAGACCTAAAACGTACAATTAGGGAAGGCCGAAACTAAACCGAACCCATTCAGAAATTTCAGAACTTAATCAATATTTTCAAAACTGACCAAGTCACACGCTTGTGTGACTAGGCCGTGTGACTCACACGGGCACAAGACAAGTTCATGTGGTCCAACCGTGCCAAAAAGAGGTCCTATACTGACTTTTCAACACAGCCAATAGACACGGCTGTGTGCCATGAGCGTGTAAAATTTAGTTAGCTATTGGCTTTCTCACACAGCCACAAGGCATGCCCGTGTTCCCTGGCTGTATGGCACAATGCAGGCTTGGTTTAAGCCAATTTGCCACCCCATATGGTTCCAATCCTACAAACATTAATATGCAACAAGTATATCAACATTTCCAACCAATTCAATGCTCAAATATGACCAAAACACATTAGAACATAGCACATTTCAAAACATGCATCAAAACTATGCACTAAACTTAACATTTGATAGCCAATTGACATGGCCTAACATATATACAATTCAAAACTTAATACATAGACATTCTAGCCTATACATGCCATACTTAGCAATATATACACTTTCAAAGGTACCAAAAAGAGCTTGATAGTGTGGTGACAATCCTAGACTATCCCGAGCCTTCAAGAGCTACGATAACTGTAAAACAGACAGAAATCACACAGAGTAAGCTACGAAGAGCTTAGTAAGTCAAATACAAATTTCCAACTATTATAGCATAAAAAAATAGTAAATAACCAGATTTCACAACCGTCTCATAAAATATTTCATTACTTCATAGAAACATAGTCTTTTCTATTCAGAAACCCAGTACGATACAAACGTACCTATATGAATTATATATTTCATATCTCATACTTTATCATCGGACAATCCAGAAACGGAATAAATATTCACCGACAAATACAATGCCGACATCCCAGATGTGGTCTTACATGTAATTCAGTATCGATGCCTCTGTCCCAGATAGGGTCTTATACAAAACCAGATACAATGCCGATGTCTCAGACATGGTCTTACACGTAAATTTCAAATCGATGCCTATGTCCCAAACACAGTTTTACACGATAATTTAGATCAATACCAGCGTTCTTTTATCAGACTCTCAAGGCCGTCCAATGCAGATAATAGTTTATAAACACAGAATTTAATCAACTTAACACATAAGTGTAGTTTGACTTACCTCGTATGGATATCGGATGAAAATGAGTCAACTATTCGACTACCTTGGACTTCCCTCGATCTAAGCCTGATTTTCTTTGTTCTTGATATAATACAATATAAATTCAACCATTTAATCATTCATTTCATTCAATTTAATCCATATACACATATTTATGGCACTTTACATTTTAGCCCTTACATTTTCACACTTTGACAATTTAATCCATTTTTCACAAAATCACCAATATGCCAAATTCACCAAGACTATAACTTGGCCAAATATACATGGCTTCCATATAAGTCTATACAACATGTTTAATTCACAAATTAGTCCTTCAAAATCTCATTTTCATAATTTAGCCCAAATAGTTCATTTCATAAAAAATTCAAGAATAAAACATATAACCCATCTAACGAGCCTTCATAATTCATCCAAAAACATCACAAAACTCATGATATCAACAATGGCATTTCATGAAATCTTTAACAGAAACAAAAATTCAGACATGGGCTTTGAGGAACACGAAGCAACGATTATAGAAACGTAAAAATTATCAAAAACGGACCGAAGTACATACCTTAATCAAGAAATGCAGTAGCCGAACCCTAGGTGTTCTTCTCTTTTTATTTCTTTTGAATTTTCGGTAATAACAATGTGTTTATGGCCATTTTCATGTTTTATTTTATTATAATAAACATTATATCCATTTTTTTTACCATTTTGTCCATGGCATATATCATTGAATTTTTACCAACTAATGTTCATAATTCTCCATGCATTATTACAATGGTCCAATTGCATCATAAGTACCTCTCATTTATAAGGCCAAGTCAAATAAGCACTTTAACAATTAGCATGCAACTTTTTTATTTTACGCGATTAAGTCCTTTCTCGTAATTAAACACAGAAACAGACAAATTAAATCACAGAAATTTCGCAGGTATAAATTCACATTTCACAGACACAGAAAATAATTTTAAAATATTTTTCAGACTCAGATTTGTGGTCCTGAAACCACTATTCCGACTAGGGTCGAAACCAGACTGTTACAATTCTCCCCCCTTAGGGATTTTCGTCCCCGAAAATCTTACCCTTAAACAGATTCGGATATTACTGTTTCATTGCATCTTCAGGCTCCCATGTAGCCTCTTTTACTCCGTGTTTATGCCACAGTACTTTGACTAACGAAATTCTCTTATTACACAATTCACGAGATAGAATACGAATTGGCTTTTCTTCATAAGTCATATCTGAATGGATTTCAATATCAGACAGAGATATTACATGCGAAGGATCAGATCTGTATCGTCGAAGTATCGATACGTGAAATATATTATGAATATTTTCTAACTCAGATGGTAGCTTCAATCTATAAGCAACCGGCCTAACTCGCTCAATGATTTCATACGATCCGATGAACCTCGGATTCAGCTTGCCCCTTTTTCCAAATCGAAACAGTTTCTTCCACGGAGATACTTTCAGAAACATATTATCACCGATCTCATAATCGATATCCTTTTGTTTTAAATCTGCATAAGATTTCTGACGATCAGAGGCAGCTTTCAGACTATCTTGGATTATTTTCACTTTTATTAGATTAGCCCCGTAAATCTTATTCTCACTGAGCTCAGACCAGTATAACGAAGTTCTACACTTTCTAGCATATAAGGCTTCATACGGTGCCATTTTAATGCTCGATTGAAAACTATTATTATAAGCAAATTCAATCAAAGGTAGATATTATTCCCACGTACCTTCGAACTTAAGAATGCAACATATCAACATATCATCGAGTATTTGAATAATATGCTCAGACTGACCATCTGTTTGCGGATGGAAAGCTGCGCTGAAATGTAATTTAATACCCAGAGCATCTTGCAATTTCTTCTAGAATCGCAATGTAAATCTCAGATCTCTATCTGACACAATCGACAAGGGTACACCACGCAACCTCATAATATCAGAAATATAAAGCTCAGCTAACTTATCAAGTGAAAAATCAGATTGCACTGGAATAAAATGAGCTAACTTCGTTAATCTGTCAACTACAACCCAGATCGAATCTTTCTTTCTCAGAGACAGGGGCAAACCGAAAACAAAATCCATGGTCACTCGATCCCATTTCCATTCCAGAATCATAATCAGTTGCAATAGACCTGATGGCATCTGATGTTCAGCTTTAACTTGCTGACAGATTAAACATCTCGAAACAAAGTCAGAAACATCTCTTTTCATTTCTGGCCACCAATATAGTTGTTTCAAATCGTTATACATTTTCGTACTTCCCGGATGTACAGAAAATCTACTGCTGTGAGCTTCACTCAAAATCATCCGAATCAACTCCAGATTTCTCGGAACACAAAGTCTATTTCTGAATCTCAAACAATCATTAACATCAACCCGAAATTCAGAATCACACAGAGTTTGTTTAGCTATCAATTCATTGTCAGATTTCTGAGCTTCACAGATCTGTTGTATAAACAAGGGTTTTGCTTTCAGTTCTGCTAAAACCGAACCATCATCAGACAGATTCAAATGAGCGTTCATTATACGCAATGCAAACAAAGATTTCTGACTTAAAGCATCAGCAACAACATTTGCTTTTCCCAGATGATAATCAATAACTAACTCGTAGTCTTTTAACAATTCTAACCATCTTCTTTGTTACAGATTCAAATCTTTTTGCGTCATTAAATACTTCAGACTTTTATGATCAGAAAACACATGGCATTTCTCGCCAAACAGATAGTGACGCTAAATTTTCAGAGCAAACACAATAGCAGCTAACTCAAGATCGTGTGTCGGATAGTTCTTTTCATGTGGCTTCAACTGTCTTGAAGCATAAGCAATGACTTTACCTTCTTGCATTAGCACACATCCTAGACCAATCAACGAAGCATCACTGTAAGTTACAAATTCTTTACCCAATTCAGGCTGTACTAATACCGGAGCTTCAGTCAACAAAGCTTTCAACTGATCAAAACTGTTCTGACACCTTTCAGACCATTCAAACTTTACATCTTTTTCGAGTAACTTTGTCAACGGAGTTGCAATCATCGAGAAACCTTTCACAAATCTTCTATAGTAACCAGCAAGTCCCAGAAAACTACGAACTTCAGATACATTTCTTGGAGGTTTCCAATCTATAATAGCTGAAATTTTACTCGGATCAACTCGAATACCGGAAGCTAATACAATATGACCCAGAAAACTAACTTCTCGCAACCAGAATTCACATTTACTGAACTTTGCATATAACTGTTTATCTTGCAGTGTCTATAGCACTATCCTCAAATGCTCGGTGTGTTCAGATTCATTATGTGAATAAATCAATATGTCATCAATGAATACTACAACAAATTGATCTATATACAGCCTGAAAATTCTATTCATCAAATCCATAAATATAGCAGGTGCATTCGTTAATCCAAAAGGCATAACTAAAAATTCATAATACCCGTACCTCGTTCTAAAAGTAGTTTTTGGAATGTCAGAATCCTTTACTCGCAACTGATAATAACCCGATCTCAGATCTATATTTGAAAACACAGTAGCACCTTTCAACTGATCGAATAAATCACCAATTCTAGGCAGAGGGTATTTGTTCTTTACAGTCACTTTATTAAGTTGTCGGTAATCAATACACATTCTCATTGTGCCATCTTTCTTTTTTACAAACAGAACATGAGCACCCAATTGTGAAAAACTCGGTCTAGCAAACCTTCGATTAGTCAATTCTTGCAACTGAGATTTTAATTCCTTTAACTCGGTCGGAGCCATTCTATACGGAGCTATCGAAATCGGAGTAGTACCAGGTACTAATTCAATGCCAAACTCGACTTCTCAAATCGGAGGCAAACCAAGTAACTCTTCAGGAAATACATCAGAGAATTCACAAACAACAGGCACTGATTCAACTTTCTTATCATTCACTTTCGAGTCAAACACATAAGCTAAGTAGGCTTCACAACCTTTCTTTACATAATTTCGTGCTTTCATTGCAGATATCACGGCTAGTAGTCCATTTAGATCATTAGACTCAATTCGAATTATCTAATCATTCTTACACTTTAAATCAATGACTTTTCTTTTACAGTTCACAACAGCATCGTGCAATGTTAACCAGTCCATCCCCAGAATTTTATCAAATTCGTCGAAAGGTAAAAGTATCAGACCAGCAGGAAAACAAATATCTCAAATCATTAACGGGCATTCTTGCAGACTTTATCAACTAAGATACTTTTACCTAAGGGGTTCGATACTCTAATTACGAATTCAGTAGACTCTACAGGCAAAGTCTTACTGTGCACTAAATTCATACAAATATAAGAATGCGTTGATCCAGGGTCTATCAATGCAATCACAGAAGTATCATAAAGAGTGAAAGTACTAGTAATCACGTCTGGAGACGAGGCTTCCTCATGAGCTCGGATTGTATAGGCCCTAGCAGGTGCTCTGGCCTCAGATCTAACAGCAGTATCCCTAGTATCTCTTTGATCACCACTTGTATTTCTTGTGTTTCTGGAAGGTCTACCTCTATCTGAGGTGTTACTCTGTCTCGGATTCTGTACATTCTCTTGCTCAGCAGGTTCAGAACAATCTCTTACAAAATGATCCAGGGACCCACATCGAAAACAAGCTCGGTCATTCAATCTACAATTTCCCGGATGTCTTTTACCACAATGTTTACACTCAGGTTTCTCAGATCAGACATTTCCAACACTTGCAACAGAAGTAACAGGGGATTTGGTGTTCGAATACGATCTAACTCTATCTCAGTTTGAATGTCCCACATTAGTATTTGAACGGTTCTGATCATTTCAAAATTTCTTTGGTCCAAACTAAAATGATTTACTCGAAGATCTCTTTCTAGCATCTCTAGCTTCAGAATCAGCTTTTCTTTTCTCTTTGCTTAATTCTTCAGCTTTACATGCTCGTTCAACTAGCACTACCATTTCTTTAATCTCTAAAATCCCCACTAGCAGACGAATATCTTCGTTTAGTCTATCTTCAAATCTTTTGTACATCATTGCTTCATTTGATACACATTCCTGAGCATACTGGCTCAATCTCACAAATTCCCGTTCATATTCAGTGACAAACATTCTGCCCTATTTAAGCTCAAGAAACTCTTTACGTTTCTGATCAATAAATCTCTGACTAATGTATTTCTTTCGAAATTCAGCTGGGAAGAAATCCAGGTAACCCGTTCGCTCGGAACCACAGATATTAAAGTTTTCCACCAATGATACGCCGTATCTTTCAAAAGTGAAACAACACATTTAACACATTCCTCCGAATTCAGAGACATTTCATCAAATACCCGTATCATATTTTCTAACTAGAATTCGGCTCTTTCAGCATCATCATTCGTTTTAGCTCAGAATTCTTCAGCCTTATACTTTCTAATTTTATCAACAGGTGGTCAACTTAGTTGAACCAGATTCATAGAAGTCAAACAGGAATATGAGAAGGATTAATCGGGGGTGAAGGTTGTTGTACAGTCGGATTGATTCTAATGTATTGGGTGAACCAATGATTCATCATCTGATAGAAGGCTTTCTTAGCCTCACTATCACGACTACTCATAGCCGTTCGTGAATCATCTTGCACCGCCCCTTGCGCAGGAGCAGGTGCATTACTTTCAACATCGTCAGCTACAGCTCTATCGGGATCCATTTGCTATATAAAAGCACATTTCAAAGTCAGGAGTCATCACACTATCATCGATTCAAATATATGGCATGTATAGCTAGGCTCATATACACTATGGTAGTCCTAGAACTGACTAAACCATAGTTCTGATACCAATAAAATGTAACACCCCCATCCCTAACCGTCGCCGAAATAGGAAAGGGGAGTCACCGAACAGACAGAGCAAATCCGAGTAACATAGATTCACAAATATCATATAATATCAATACATAAATATTAATCTATAATTGACCCATTAAGATGGTCTACGAAACCTAAAACGTACAATTAGGGAAGGTCAGAACTAAATCGAACCCATTTAGAAATTTCAGAACTTAATCAATATTTTCAAAAGTAACCAAGTCACACACCCATGTGACTAGGCCGTGTGACTCACACGGGCATAAGACACACTAATATGGTCCAACCGTGCCAAAAAGAGGTCCTATACTGACTTTTCAACACGGCCAATAGACAGGGCTGTGTGCTGTGACCGTGTAAAATTTAGTTAGCTACTGACTTTCTCACACGGCCACAAGGCACGCCCGTGTTCCCTGGCCGTGTGGCACAATGCAGACTTGGTTTAAGCCAATTTGCCACCCCATATGGTTCCAATCCTACAAACATTAATATGAAACAAGTATACCAATATTTCCAACCAATTCAATGCTCAAATATGACCAAAACACATTAGAACATAGCACATTTCAAAACATGCATCAAAACTATGCACTAAACTTAACATTTGATAGCCAATTGACATGGCCTAACATATATACAATTCAGAACTTAATACATAGACATTCTAGCCTATACATGCCATACTTAGCAATATATACACTTTCAAAGGTACCAAAAAGAGCTTGATAGTGTGGTGAAAATCCTCGACTATCCCGAGCCTTCAGTAGCTACGATAACTGTAAAACAGACAGAAATCACACAGAGTAAGCTACAAAGAGCTTAGTAAGTCAAATACAAATTCCCAACTATTATAGCATAAAAATAATAGTAAATAACCAGATTTCACAACCGTCTCATAGAATATTTCCTTACTTCACAGAAACATAGTCTTTTCTATTCAGAAACCTAGTACAATACAAACGTACCTGTATGAATTATATATTTCATATCTCATACTTTATCATCGAACAATCCAGAAACGGAATAAATATTCATCGACAAATACAATGCCGACATCCCAGACGTGGTCTTACATGTAATTTAGTATCGATGTCTCTGTCCCAGATAGGGTCTTATACAAAAACATATACGATGCCGATGTCTCAGACATGGTCTTACACGTAAATTTCAAATCGATGCCTATGTCCCAAACACGGTCTTACACGATAATTCAGATCAATACCAATGTTCTTTTATCAGGATCTCAAGGTCGTCCAATGCATATAATAGTTTATAAACATAGAATTTAATCAACTTAACATATAAGTGTAGTTTGACTTACCTCGTACGGATATCGGATGAAAATGGATCGACTATTCGACTACCTTGGACTTCCCTCGATCTAAGTCCGATTTTCTTTGTTCTTGATCTATTACAATATAAATTCAACCATTTAGTCATTCATTTCATTCAATTTAATCCATATACACATATTTATGGCACTTTACATTTTAGCCCTTACATTTTCATACTTTGACAATTTAATCCATTTTTCACAAAATCACCAATATGTCAAATTCACCAAGACTATAACTTGGCCAAATATACATGGCTTCTATATAAGCCCATACAACATGTTTAATTCACAAATTAGTCCTTCAAAACCTCATTTTCATAATTTAGCCCAAATAGTTCATTTCATAAAAAAATCAAGAATAAAACATATAACCCATCTAACGAGCCTTCATAATTCATCCAAAAACATCACAAAACTCATGATATCAGCAATGGCATTTCATGAAATCTTCAACAGAAACAGAAATTCAGACATGGGCTTTGAAGAATACGGAGCAACGATCATAGAAACCTAGAAATTGTAAAAAACGGACCGAAGTACATACCTTAATCAAGAAATGTAGTAGCCGAACCCTAGGTGTTCTTATCCTTTTATTTATTTTGAATTTTTGGCAATAACAATGTGTTTATGGCCATTTTCATGTTTTATTTTATTATAATAAACATTATATCCGTTTTTTACCATTTTGCCCATGGCATATATCATTGAATTTTTACCAACTGATGTTCATAATTGTCCATGCATTATTACAATGGTCCAATTGCATCATAAGTACCTCTCATTTATAAAGCCAAGTCAAATAAGCACTTTAACAATTAGCATGCAACTTTTGTATTTTACGTGATTAAGTCCTTTCTCGTAATTAAACACAGAAACAGACAAATTAAATCACAGAAATTTCGCAGGTATAAATTCACATTTCACAGACACAGAAAATAATTTTAAAATATTTTTCAGACTCGGATTTGTGGTCCCAAAACCACTATTCCGACTAGGGTCGAAATCGGACTGTTACAACTGAAATATTGAATCGGGAACACATGTATCTCGGCTAGACTATCGGTAAGGGTTGGTTTGCAGGTCGTACTGGAACCAGCTACGAAAAGAGGAATTGGTGGTTAGGACGTTCTTAGCTGTTATAACATGCTTATCATTTGGAGGAGAATATTAATTTTCAAGGATCGATTCTTGATACGAAATTTACCGAGTCTAAGGCTAAGGCTTATTTTATCTGTTGCAAAATTTTGAATTTACTTTCTAATTTATTTAATGAATTATTTATACTGTTTCAATTATCTAGTTTCTAAACATTTCAAAAACCCCGATTTACTTTTATTTTTATTCTTTTTGCAGGTACGATTGGAGTCGTGGGCACGACTGTTGCCACGACCTGAGACACGACAAACAATTTGATCATAAACTATACACGGAAGTTGATTATAGCATCCAATCCTTGTGGACTCGACCCTACTATCACTCTTACTACTAATTAGAGTTATTTTGTACGAATGATATTTGGTGGTTTCGACGTCCATCAATATATGTATATCTTTGATATTAACGTGAAATGACTAATTGGTTAACTTGAATTATTATGTTACTTTTGTTATTTAAATTTTGTTATGTTTATAATTGAATTTGGGTTATGTAACACCATTGAGTAACTATTACTTAGCATATGAATTTGTTTGTTTCTGTGTGCAGATCTTGGATAAAAGCTAATGAAATTTTACAATCAAGCATCCAACTCTCAAGCTTAGCTAGGAAGCCGTTACGATCCTATTTTGTATGCATTATATGTTTTGAGGTTATACGACATGTACCTAGGTTCGTAGGCTTGTTGCCTCAGTTAGTTTTGGCACTTTTGGTAAGTGATCTATAACTCTAACTTTTTCGTCTATTACTCATATCAGATTGGTCCCTGTCAACATTCTTTCGTTCAATTCAAACCAATACAATAGAGTTCTACATTCACATTCATATAAAGCCTTATAGAGTGTCACTTTAATATTCAACTAATATATGCCATCATTTGTAAGCTCTACTAATGATAGGAACTTCTCTTAGCTGATTTCAAATTCACTTATATAACACTGCAGCTTGTCTGTTAGTATCTGATTCAGTCGTTCTGATTGTCTGTCTGTCTAAGGATGAAACATTGTACAAAGATTCAATTTCATGCTTAAAACTATGTAATTTATTCCAAAATCTAGAGGTAAATCTCGGGTCTTAGTCAGAAATGATAGGAAATGGCATAGACATAAAATCTGACAGAACCTGATGCTCGACTTTGACTTGCTAACATATTAAACATTTTGCCACATATTCAAGAATCTATCTTTTCATTCCCGATCACCAATACAATTGTTTCATGTTGTTATACATTTTACAATTGTCCGAATGAATCAAATTAGCACTACTGTGAGCCTCATATGAAATATCTTTTTTTAACTTTGAGTTTTTCGACACATAGTAATAGCTTCGAAAATATAGATTTTTGTTAACATCAATACTAAACTCTGAAGTGTCTTCATTTTTAATAAGTCTTCAATTAGCTATTGGGATCACCACATTTCAAAGTCAAGTGAGTGTTTATAAAATTTAAAGCAAAACATAATTTCTATCTTAGTAAATTAGTTACCAC
The DNA here is from genome assembly GCF_007990345.1 of Gossypium hirsutum. NCBI lineage: Eukaryota > Viridiplantae > Streptophyta > Magnoliopsida > Malvales > Malvaceae > Gossypium > Gossypium hirsutum. Next base: position 35,587,283 of record NC_053428.1, read on the forward strand.
ATTAGCTTTACCCGGATTATAGTCAATAATCAAATCATAATTCCTCAGCAACTCTATTAATCTGCTCTATTTTAAATTCAACTCTGAAGCTTCTGTTAACGTAACTTTCAACTGTTTGAAATCTTGTTGGGATCTATCCGATCAAACAAAGCTGACATTTTTCTGTAACAGTTTCATCAACGATAGAGCTATCATCAAACATCATGTAACAAATCATCTGTAATATCCAATAAGTCCTAGAAAACTATGTACCTTTGTAATATTTTTCAAAAATTCTTAGCTCACAATTGTTGAAAGTCTGTTCAAACCAATACATGTATTTTTCAGCCAATATTGCGTATCACAAAAACCCTACCTCTCAAAGCCAAAATTCACATTTACTGAACTTTGCATAGCACTATTTCTCTAGCAAAATCTACAACACTATTCTCAAATACTAATCATGTTTAGTTCATTAGGTTTATAAAAGCGGTTGTGTGTTTGTTAATCTAAATGGTATTACCAGAAACTCACATTGTTCATATCAAGTCTGAAAAGCAATCTTCAATACAACTGAATCATAACTCTAAGTTGACAACAACCTAATCGAAAGTCTATCTTTCAAAATACAATAGCTCCCTTTTACTAATCAAACAAGTATGGTAGCTCTATTCAACTGTCTACAATAAATATACAATCTCATAGTTCTACCTTTCTTTTTCACAAATAACATTGAAATATGATTACTAATGACATCTGATTTCTTAAGCAATCCTTTATCAAGTGCTCGATAGATTTACATATGAAATATAATGCTATCCTCACTTTGTATTTTCCCTAAAATGATTTTTGCCGCAATGTTCACAAACCAATTTATTCATGTTTTGGATACTACATGTACTACCCAATGACTTAGTCTGAGGCTTCTAATAATTTTGTTTAGACATATCTTTTCCTCAGATTTCTTGTAGGGCTAAAGATTGACTCCTGAAATTTCTCGTCTGCTTAGATAAGGAGTTAGAAAAGATCTGGTCACGTTACATTTTTCAATGTCTCAGCTTTTTGACTTAGTTCATTCTTTTTCGTTTCACATTTCTACCACCTCTAAGCTCACTCAAATAGTACAACAAATTCTTTCGGCTCTAATGCTCCCACAAGTATCCGAATGTCTTCGTTCAAGCCTCATTCAACATAGATGCACATCTCGGTCTCTCGATGTTACTGATGTTAGAGCTACCCACCACTAATACGCTTTTTCCTTTCGTAACAATACGGTGTATTTCAAACCATTTTCTAGAAAAACACATCAATTCATCAGGCACTCTCAAAGTATTTTCCAGCAAATCTTCATCTTTTGTCCGATCATCATCCTTTTGACTTCTGAATTCCTCTACCCCGTATGGATTTTTCCGATTGGGAATCAGTTAACATTCACTAGATTTGGATTTTGAGGACAATAGGGTGCCACAGGAGGCACAATCGGGGATGAAAGTTGCATTTAGGATTACAGAGCTAAAGAGATAGCTTCCAAAAAATGGGTGGGCCATTGGTCTATCATTTGGAAGATGGCATCTATTGCCTCATTCCCTAGCCCTTGCGGAACAGACACATTATAAACAACCCCCTTATCGGCAGCAGAAACATTACTTTTTACTTTATGATATATGACACAATTTAATTTGGCCGACATGCTTTATCTATATGAAAAACATAGCCAATTTGGATTAGAAGACATCAGACTATCACAAGTTATTGTGGCATGTATTTCTAGACTCAACTCCAAGCTTTATTTAGTCCAAGAATCGGCTAAACATATAGCTCTGATATCACAAATGTAACACCCCTTACTCGACCTGGTCGCCAGGTCCGAGCACTAGAGTGCCACATTCGTTGTCAAAGAAACTACTGAAAAATTCACATTAAAAACATCATTTCACTTCATCAATCATGTAATCAATCAATAGTACAACAATGAAAAACATAAACATTTTTTCCCAGGTCTTATACAAGCATACGGATGCTTTAGAGTCAACCTGAGATCAAATAGGGAACTTTTTGTAACATTTTTAAAAATTCTAATCAAGTACACCAGAAATAAAGCATTCAAATATTCAATCATATCATAAATACCTAGATATTAAGATACATAATCAAATCTAAGCCTTAATCAAACTTACGAAAGCTCTTTTGTTAACCCAAGCATGAATTAAGACCAAATTGCAAAGTTTTAAAAATTCAAGGTCGATGTCGTGATGTCACCTTCTCCACATCGTGACGCAGCCAAACAGTTTGCCACACTATGACGTGTGGCCACTCGACATTGAGACGTCTCAAATTGTCAGTCAACATTGCGACGATGAGAGTTTCTCGTCTCGACATGGACTTTGTTTTTAATATATTTTAGGCTATTTGGTACCTATTTCATGCCAAACCAAACCATTAGTATAATTGATGCATAATGCACACTTATATCCTGCATAAAACCAATTCAAAGCATATAAAAAACATCTATTTTACCATCCCATAGCCATTGAACTAGTATGCACCAATTAGACACTCAAGCATGTCATTTAAACATATGAATTCATAATTATTCAACCATACATCACAACTCATTCCAAACATATATTATCATTTCATCATTTATTCATTAACACCATTCAACCATACAACATGCCTTATTTAGGTATCTACCATAATCAACCACTTAGCCGAAACACATAAACTCATATTTCTTACTATCAAGTCATCCAAAACAACATATCTATTAATGGATTTAACCATTACCAATTCAAAACATATCAAACAACTTGTACTAAATCAACTTACTTATCCATGCTATAAATCCATTTCAACACATCATTCAATCATACCATTTAACATTTTCCAATCAGCTAACTAATATGCTTCAATATACACCTGAACATACCAAAATCACTTAGTCAAACTTAGTATATACTTTCATGCTTTCAAACCATTCCACATCAACATATACCATAATTCAAACATTATCTAAGTTAACAGAAAACTATGAAACCAAGGTAGTTAAAAGAAAACTATGAAACCAAGGTAAACACATATAATAACACCTATGTACATGCCACAAAATTGAGTTTTAAACGATGGAAAGACTATTGATTCAATAGCAGGATAGTGTGAGCTCCGTACGATCCGCTTGACATGTTCCGCAAGTTGGCCAACTATAGGAAAATAAAAACAACGGGGTAAGCATTACAAATGCTTAGTAAGTTTACATGTATTTAAACAACAACTTAGCTCAAATTACATCTTAATTCCGTAAAATACTAGCTTTACGGGTTTACCTAAACATGACAATCACATATCAACAAGGTGAGCCTCAACATTTATCGCATCTTATAATAAATCAAGCAAACAACATTCTCAATCACCTATAACCAACATTTATTCAATTCAACATCAATTTCATATCATTTTATATCTATTGTCAACAATACATCCAATTTCAATATAATGACATTCACTATTTCGTTTCATTATTCGAATCTTGAATCAAATTCATTGATTCGTCACATGCTATCAATATTCGTATTTCACAATGTGTATGTAAATCATCAAATCATAATATTAATTCAATTCGAATATCATTTATCTAATTTACATTTTATATCCTTTTTGACCTGACTTGGATTCGAATGGATATATGGATTCAACCAATCACACCAATTTGACACCCAGTGCCACATAGGATAATGTCGAAGTAAAAAGTTTGTACCCAATGCTCATCAATGTGTTTGATACCTAGTGCCTCATCAGTATAACCAAAGTATAAATGTGCCCAACACTCATTGACTCATAGCCGAAGTAACCCGTACTCAACCTATCCTGTGGCATGCCAACTATATCTGATTCTACCTGAACAATTAATAGGGTAACCTTTTATTCAATCGTCATATTGTTTAATTCACATTTAAACAATTCAATTAATATGTCAAATCACCAGTTTATCACATAGCATATCCTATTTCAACCTAATTCAAAATCAATTCCATAATTTCATCGAATTACCTATTTTCAATTCTATTCAATTTAATCATCTATCTCGATAATTAGTCAAATTCATACCATTATGATTTGATCAGTCATAATCAACTATTAATTCATTAATATTTCACATTGAAATTCATCATATTCAATATATCAATTAATTTATCATTTTCTTTACGATTTAGTTCATATATCACCTTTTGTACCAAATTGTAAATAATTCAAATTACTATTAAGCATATAAGAATTCATAATTTAAATATATATATATATATATATATATATATAGAGAGAGAGAGAGAGAGAGAGAAATTTATATAAAATCATACCATATAAACTTACCTGGTCAAAACATCAACAAACAAATCTCTAAAGACCAATCAACAAATTTTTTCATTTTCCCGATTATCTTCGATTTGGTCCAATATTCGATCTATTCAATAATTCAATTAAATTTATCAATTTCAACCCTCTTATTTCATCTTATTATAAGCATATATCAGCTCATTTTCATTATTTAAATTTCCTTAAAATTTTACATTTTATTCAATTTAGTCCCTAAAATCGAAATTACCAAAACTTTCAAATTTGAGCTTCGATTTCGAAATCGATCTCAATTTCATCGTTCTACAGCCCTCAATTATCTATAATTATAGAAATTTTATCTCAATTTTAAAATATTTAAACTTTAATTCCCATGTTCAAAATAAAAAATTTCCACTTTATAAATTAGTCATTTTTCATATCTAAACTTAAAATCTAACAATTTAATACTAAAAGCTTCAAGAATAAAAAATCAAAACTTTTAAAAATTTCAATAATTTTATAAATTGATATACGAATTAGCTAAATCAAATTTCTAAAACCTTAAAAACACAAAAATTAAAAAAAAAACAGACTTGAAATTACTTACGAATAGAAGGACTGAAGCTTGAATCGTCAAAACCCTTTATTCTTTCTTTTTGTTTCGTGAAGACGGAAGAAATAGCATGAATGGTTTATTTTTTTCTTTTAATTTATCTTATATACTTATATTAATTATTAATTAAACTTAATTAATTAATTAAAATTTTAATTTAGCTGAGTTAAACCTAATTAACAAATTCGGTGGCTTCCAACTCAAACCCAACACCGTTTGGCCATATAGAAATATTCAAATCACCATTTTGATCTTTAGCTATTTAAAATTATAGCAATTAACTTTTATCACTTTTACAACTTAGTCCTTATACCTTAATTAACTATCCGATTGACAATATTAAAGAACCAAACTTTAATTAAACACTATCCTAACCTCGTAAATATCAAATAATAATCTTTATGGACTCAATGATTGAAAATGGGATTTTGAAACCATCGTTTTCAACACTACTAACTTTCGAGTCGTTACACAATTGTTCCTAGGTCATAAGACAAGTGACCTTTGTCTTTAGGCAGAAGAACAACGAAGCTAAATAGATTTTTCCCTACTTTAGGTCTTGAGACAAGAATCTCTTGTCTCGAGACATTCAAACGTTGAAACAAAAATAGAAAAATAGGGGAAGGTTGTCTCAAGACACAACATGTTGTGTCTTGAGATATGCTAACTTCGAAGCTAAAAATCTCAAAATCATTTATGATTTGTCTCGAGACATGGAGACCCTTGTCTCAAGACATAGATTTGAACTTTGACATTTAAGTTTGGATTTGAATCTTAACTCCAATATTAACTTATCATAACCCCATAAATTGATGAAATGAAATCAATGAGTGTACAAATGTATGTATATGAATTATTTTAATGTTTGAATCGATTATATTTGTGTTATAATAGTTTGAATTGCTTCAACGACATAATGTAATATCATACATTTAAATCCGATGATCGAGTCAGGTGTAGAGTGTTACACTTATAGACAATTCTTAGGTGATACGTGGAATCCATTTGATCAGATTTGGACATTGGCTTGGTCGTATAAGGGACCACATCGAGTTTATCCCTTTCTTTGGCTCACAATGAAAGAGAGACTAATAGTGAACGTTGTTTTAGGGGACTAGATGATGAAACTGCAAGTCGAGCTTGTAGTCATGTCATTGAGAATGATATCCTTATGGTGAATGTTGTCCTAGGGGAATGGTTGATGAAACTGCATGCCGAGACTACATGCCCTTGAGGATGCTATACATGTCCTTGGGGACTACAATTTTGCTTGATTGGTACGATTTAGAATCCTTCTCGAACATGTTCAATCTAAGTTCTCCTTGGTTTTAAATTCTTGGATTTACATTAATGACAAAAATGGTTTACATATACATTTTAGTGGAGTTGCTAGGCCTACTCTGCTTGGTATGTATGCCGGACGTAATGGAAGCATAGGAATATGTTTATTTTTCAGAATAGGCACTTGTCTCTGGAGAAGGTGGTTGTCTCTTCGTAAGGGAAATTGATAGACTGGTTGTGCCGAGTTGTCAGGTGAGGCTTAATACCTTGGAATTTTAGAATTCAGGTGGATGACATGCTTAAGAACAATGCTGGTATGGCTTCGTTAAGTATATTAGCTAGAGATGCCCAGGTACTAGCTGTTTAGGTAATTGCAGTGTTGAGCAAGCTAAGCATTGGATGATTTATGATGGTATTTGATTACTATGGGCAAAAGGTTTTTATCGGGTTTTGGTGAAAAGCGAGGTAAAAAGATCTCTCTAGTCTTTCTAAATTTTGATATTGAGCAAATTTATTCTTAAAAAAAATTAAAGCAATTTACTTTCTATCAATTTCGAAAATAAGCAACTAAGAACAATAATCACAACATTTATATTTTTAGTCATAAGCAACTAAAAACAATAATCACAACATTTATATTTTTAGTCAATTTTATATAAATTTGATAGAATATAATAACAAATTTAGTTATCATAATTTACACATTTTATCAATTTGCTCATGATTAAACAAATTAAACTCGCATCATATATTTTTGATAACTTAAGAGGGCAAAGCCCTCAAGTACAAACTTAAAAGAAATTAATAAGAGACCTAATTACTACTGTCATGATAATTTTGTAGAATGTGTAATATTGAGGTTAAATTTATTTAATTTTTTAGAATCAAGATTAAATTAATAAAATATGTAAATATCGGGTTAAATTTATTACTGTACCAATCATAACTAAGTACAATTCACAAAAGACATTAACATTATAATTAATTATCTTTAATTACTTATTATCAAAATTGATAAGAATTAAATTGTACCGATTTTGTTGTGAGAGACTACTACTACTAAATTTCAAAATTGAGGACCAGAGAAGTCTACTTACCTGGAAAGGGACTGCGTTGGGGCAATACAGGCATGTTAATGTTAGGCTGACGAGCTACCAAACAGAGCTTTGGGTGCCGGATTCTATCTCTAAGGAAGCAACGATGGACGATACGGTGCAGGCATATTGGCGGAGAGTCGAACGACATCCTTGAGACTTGTATGTAAGTTTCGTTGTATATTCTATAATTTTAAGTATAGTCACTTCTCGTGACACTAAATCAAGACAATAAATATAGTGTAAATATAAATATGAAATGACAACATGAATACAGAAATTTCCAAGTCAAATCAGTTATAATATTATATAGCTCCCAACCCGAAAAATTAAAAATCAATTAAATTGCACTAGTAATTGAAAGTTAATTCTGCACAATATGTTTACAAGGACGTGCTTCATCCAACTTCATCTTACAGTATATATATTAGCAAATCTTTTAACTGCGGACAGATGCTCGAGGAACAGCAGGGAAACCAAGTTCATCCTCAACCTGCTCACCATCCAAGTTATAAAACAATACTAAGATATAATTGGGAGATTAAATTCAAATACAAATATCAAGATTTAGATATTTCAGAAGCCTAAAAACCCGTATCGCTCTATAACTTATGTGAGCTCGGGAAGCAGGATATCAATAACAGTTATAAAGCAAATGGAGATTGATGGAAACGAGCTTCCTATGGAAGTATAAAATGTATACCAAATCTAACAGTTTTTCAAAAACATAGTTGTCCATGTAATTCTAGTTTCTTTAAGGATCATATCCTCACACTCATGGCCAGATATGTGTCAGACACAGATACTTCAAGAAAAGTAATGTGTCAGAGCAACATCGGTTTTTGTCATATTTTTTAAATTGGGCTAGTGCAGGTGAAGTGGAAAATTAATTTGGAAAAAAGAAAGTTAAATGTTTGAATAAAATCCTAATATACCATATCGAGCAGAAAAAGAATGGGATAAACAGTATATATATCCTGATTCTTTGTATTAGATGCTAATCTAAATCTTGACTAAAATTACAGGTATATAAAGTTTACCTGGGCATTGGCCCTGCCAGCTGCTGCTGTTGCATTTCCTGATGGAGCTGTAGGCAAATTGAGCTCTGCATCCAAATCTGGTTCCTCCTTATCAGGTTGAAGATAAGAGGGAACACCATCAGCTTCAGTTCCCATGTCTGCTTCCAGAGCATCAAGTTCTGCAATCCAAAATGGACCATAATAAGGTATAGATTGCAAAACATAAGTTAAATGTAGTTCTACCAGACCATAAGGTTTTTCAGACAATGAAGCTATAAGTGCAGGCAGCAAGCCCCCAAAAGGACATAAGAGGACAGTCACAAAATTCAAAGATATCAACATAAGTTCCATCAGTGACTTCCTCCAGGTAAAAGAAGTTTGCAACACTTCAATCAAATTATACAGAAGGCAACCAAGATATGAAATTTAAAGTCCATTCTTGTGGACTTCGATAAGGTCAATGCTTACCGCCCATGAGTTCATCCTCATCAATATCATCAGGCACATTATAGCTTCTGCCTAAGGTCTCTTGAATTTCATTACTCATATCCATCATGTCCATCATCTCATCTTGCAAATTCTATAAGAAAAAAGAAACAAATATCAGTGGAAATTCATTATAATGGATACAAGATGGAGAATGGAAAGTATAAAGAAAGCACAGACATCTATATCTTGAATCTTCACAGTCTTCATCATTCCTTTCAGCTCCTTGTTGGCAGATTTCAAGGCTGTCATCTGGGACAGAAAAATAACTAGGATTTAAAAATTGCGAGTAGTAGTTCAAACATAAGTACCGCAAGAATGTTCAGGGGCATCTATAATCCTCTTAGCTTGAACAAATGACAGAATAAGTATAAACAATTTGGGATATAGATTATCATTCATCACCTATTCATCTCCAATTTGGAACGGTTTATCCTACCTCTCACAAGGTAGGAAGCCAGTTCCAATAAGGGAACTGAAAGAGCTCAGCTTGAATTGTCCCGAATTATGCCCTTTTGGGCACTATCAAGTAACACATGTTTTACAGTAAATATAAGATAGTCCCAATAAATCCACTATAGCATGCAATAAACAGTAAATATCAATCTTATAGAAACAACAAATGACAACTCAAGTACACTTATGCTTCTGAAAAAGCATACACAAGATGAGAAATTACCAATGACAGAGCACATATCAGTAATCATGTCAGAAGGAAAATAATTGCCTTATCAGTTGATGCAAGTTTGTAACAGGTGAGATACATAAATGAAATATAAAAGTATGTCAAAGGCTACCACATACAGTTTGCTGAGCATCTTTAAGACCCTCAGAAGCAAAAGCAACTTGATCGAGGTTGAACGTCTGGTTATAAAGCATATCACGTTGCCCTTCATACCTATACAGAAGCCAATGAAACAACACTTACTAGATGAAGCAATAACCACCATTATCCACTCAACATAACATATAAAACGTCAAAGTAACAGGAAATACATACTTCAGAGAAATCAAATACATAGAAACTCAACATAAATAGCGTTAGCAATAATTATGGAATAAAACTAAGGAAAGATTTGATAGAGAAAAGCATGTACATTCGTTTTTGCTTGAGAACCCTCATAGCTCGAGATTTAAGAGCCTCTTGAGCAGGGCCAGGCCTTGTCTTTTTTATCTGCTCTTTATACCTACTCAACTCAGCATCTAGCTTCTTCAACTTCTCATCAACCGTATCCCCTCTTTTACTGATCTGATCACATAAATCCAATCCATATGATTTAAGAAATCACAAAGATTTTGAAATGAAACAGACTAATCAAACAGACAAACCCTAATACTACATCAGAAACCAACAAATCAAACGAAAAAATTAAAAGAAAGAAACGAAAAGATAAAAGGAGAATAGAGATAGACCCGATCGGTAGCATCTTGGATAGAAGGCGGGGGTTCCTTGTCTTTCTTAACGCCGAAGACTCTCTTCATCTTCTTTCCTTAATTGTAAGGTTAAAAAAAGAGAAAGGAGAGGAGACGGATTTAGATTTAGATCTTTGGATTTTGATTCTGATTTTGATTTTGATTTTGAAATTGGAGATAACGAGGAGCTGTTTTGTTTGTTGGGGCTTGGATGGTTTCTTCTCCTTGTCTTTCAAATTACGCGTAGTTAAAAAACATAATAAGAAGTTTCTATGAAAGGGATTTTTGGGGATTTGGAATTGATTTTTTTAAAAAAATTAATGACTTGTCTTTGAGCTGCCACGTCATTAATCAGAAGTCAGATTTCTAGAACGTTTAAAAGAACACAATTTCACAAATCTTAAGAAAAATCCATATTAGGAATTAATAGATTTATGAAATATAAGTTAAAAAGTTTAATAATACATTACACAAATTGAATAATTATTATTATTATTTGGTTTATAATTAATTTAAATTTTTATGATATAATTTTTTATATTAAATTAGAGAAAATAACTTGAAAATTTAATATAAAAATACTTTTTTCAAAAAATAGCATAAATAAGAGTTATTTGTTGCTTTTTGTTTACTCAAAATTTTATTTCAAAAATATTTATAAAAAGATTTTGAATTTTTTCCGAATAATATTAAAAAATTATAAAATAAAAATGATTTTATGTAATAAAAAAACCCAAAAATTAAAATTAATATGAAAAAATAAAAAATCCAACCGAATAATTAAAAAAATCCATAAAATTTTGAACCGAACATACTCTAAGCACTGTAATATTTAAATTTAAGCCCACATAATTGTTTTAAAATTTGATTTCATTTATTATACTTCAATATTATTATCTGAATGTAAATTTGGTTTGAATAATATTATGCCTCAGGTATTCAAATTTAGTAAGTAAAATAAAACAAAGCTTTTAAAAGTGAAATGGATAATGAATTTAAAAATCTAAATTCAGATCCACTATTCATAGTATTTTAAGTTATTTGAATAGAAAATTTAGATATTTGAATATATTATCACTAAAAATAACATTGATTCAAACGTGAATATTTGAAAATTAATAGTCACATAAATCCTTTGTAGTTTTTAATAATAAAAATATTTTTACTTTCATTCCAAAAAGTATTCAATTTAATTCTAAAAATATTAAATATTGATATAAAATAAATATTTTTATGTTTCGAATATTACTTTAGGTAAAGAAATGAAATTTTTAAATTTAAACTTAATCTGATCTATCTTAAATTGTTGTATCATATTCACAAAAAAACATGTGACAAGCTTATAAGGCTTCTGAACAGTAAGCCTGTCATCAACAAGTCAGGAAGTCACTTGTGACCTAACCTTCTTGGGAGGCTATCTGGACAATGAATGGCCTGATTTTCATTAAGAACACATCACGTAAATTCAATTACTTTCTCCCATCAAAATTAGAATGAATGACTGACAGAATCTGTCTTATCACAGATATCCTCATCTCATTGAAGACATCCCTTTAATGATGACTAGATGACAAGTCCAACACGTTAACACCGTATTGCATATGACCCCTACCTATAAATGCCCCAAAAAATGTTGAAGAGAGGGGAGATTCTTTAAAAATACTTATCTTACACTCTTTCTATACTCAACGCAAACTCTTTTTACCTTTATTTTTCATATTTTCTGATTCTCTCTTCTGATTGGGTGAACCGACCATCTCAACAACCATTCTCCTCTCTTTTGTACCTTTCTTTTGTTGAATGTTATATCAACATAAGTAAAGATGTACTTTAAAAAAACATCAATCAATGATCCAGATACATGTGCACTGTAGTAGTGAGTTTGGTTTTCTTTTCTTTCATGCTCCTTTTATCTAAACTAACAATAACAAATGATTAGTATTTGAAACACTGTTAATGTAAATTTTAATTTCATAACTAAGATATAAATATTGCAATATGTCATATTCAATTTTTTTTTTTACATCTTAAATGTGATATGTTTTTTTTTCCAACAACAATAATAACAGCAAAAGCCTCAAAACCAAAACTAATCAATGCTCAGAGGAAATCATAAATCGGGCTAAATTAGACTTATGAATACTATGAACACTGCATATTTGTTCGAGATAAATTTACTGGCTGCTATGGCATCAACAGATGAACAAGAGATAAGTATATCAGGTAAATCCTATGTGGAAGAATGTGTGGAGATTAAAGCTTCCTTTTCAACTAATCATCATTCTATGGAAAGTGTGTACCAACAATCTACCAGTAGATCAGACTTTACGAGGAGAAACACAAATGCACTATGAACACTGCATATTTGTTCGAGATAAATATTTACTGGCTGCTATGGCATCAACAGACTAACAAGAGATAAGTGTATCAGGTAAATCCTATGTGGAAGAATGTGTGGAGATTAAAGCTTCTTTTTCAACTAATCATCATTCTATGGAAAGTGTGTACCAACAATCTACTAGTAGATCAGACTTTACGAGGAGAAACACAAATACTTCAGGTGTTTGTCCATGTGAAAATAAGGAAGAAACAGTTGACGATCTGAGTTGTATCTTTGAACAAACAAAATTACATCATCAAAGCTACTAGTAGGAGTATTATTTTTATACATATTTTAATATGTGAATTAGTAATAAGCAAATTCTTTTTGTAACATTTAATCACTTCATGACCTATTTTTAGCAAAGAAAAATTTTCGTTCATTTTAAAAAAAATCTTATTTTTATAAAATTAAATTTGTACTAACTATTTTTTATTTTATATCTAACTATTATAATGCATAATAAATAAAATTTTTCTCTCCTCTTATTGCTCCAATGTTGATAAAACTACGTTGAATAAAGGAAGATGTTGAAGAAGAGGGTTGGAATTTCTACATTATGTTTATACTCATCATCCGGATCGTTTGGAAGCAATGAAATAAGTAGGTTTTCCAAGGAATATTATTTTAAAATAAGTTCAGGGAAAAAAGATGAGTTCAAATTTGAAGTTAAAAACTTTTCTACCAAAATTGAAAATTAAAAGATTACAAGTAAAAAACATTCATATAGAAAACTTCAAAAAAGTATAAAATTCAAAGCTTTGATTACATATCTTAAACGGCAAGGTAGTGCTACATAACAACAGCAATCCATGTACAAAGTCAAGAGCATAACTATATTTTGTACATCTAAACAAATGTAGAATTATTATTTTTTGTATATATAAAAGAAAACATAGGCAATGCAATGGTTATCAACGTTAACATTTGAAACCTCCACACGCAAAAACCCACAAAAGGATGATCAACACAAGAATAGCTCCCCCCACCATCAGTTTCATTTGCAGATTCTGCAGCCACATCCTCCGCCGCAGTTGCCGCCCTTGCCTCTGGAAGCTATCAGCCTACAATAAAAATAATACAAATACAAAACCCTTTATATATATATATTGAACTTATAGTTGAACCTTTTCCGGATTTGTTCAATCAAAAGAGAAAATAGCACCAACCTGGAATTGTAAGTTCTCAGTTTTGTCCACTAGAAGTTCAATCTTCTCCCCGCGATCCAAAACCTGCTCAAAAACTGAATTAATTATTGATTTGATCACAATCAGCTTCAGCATCTATTATTAGTTTTCCTTTTGATAACAAAGAACAGAGAAATATCAAACAGTTATATGGAAGGAACAAACAAGTTAAACACCATTGTATTGGGAAATTATCAATTCAGACCCCCCCCCCCAACACACCAAAAGACCACCACCACCAAAAAGAAAGGGACAATCCAGAGTCATCCAGCCACATAGAACATTTATGATATTTAAAAGGCTCAAGAGATCGACCATAAGCAAGAGCACGAAGATAGACAGCAAGTTTCTACACCTAATATATTCTTAAGAATATTCAAGCAAGCTCCTCCCTTGTTTGTCCAGAAGACCACAATCCAAAACCAATATATACCATAACTTTAGCAACACCATTTTCCATACCTTAGTTTCAAGGAAATTAGTGAACTGAACACGGGGTGTTTTGCCACAGAAAAACATTCATTTCAAGCATAGTCCTGAACCTTTAAATAGAAATTTTTGGAATGAAAAATTTTAGTTCTTATTACATTAACCCATCAAACCATATCTATATATAGCCATTTGTACTACTAGTTGCCAAAAATTCCATGGCATGGTAAGGCACAAGAAGATATTCAGTTGAGGTACGATACTACTACATGGTGTTTGGGTTGAGACCATACTGCACGGCATTAAACTAATGCACCACAAGGAGCTGGATGTACTTTTAAAGTCCTCACTACAACATCGCTTGCATAGGCTGCATCTAATAAGAGGTTTATCATTCTTACACATATATTGACTGTTAAGCTAAGCTTTGAATCAAGAAATACTTGATAAATTGACCAAGCCACTAACTAACAAAACCAGAGTAACAGAAGGTTGAAAGGATTATTATCCTACATAGTGACAAAAGAGCTCATAAACTGCAAGATCAATATATGATCCTTCATTTAATTTAGGAATGAATATAAATATTTTCTTTATATTGAGGAAAAAAATTATATTTAAATTTCATTTTAAGTTAAAAAAAAAGAAATTTCAATTACATAAATGAAATTTCCTTTAAACTTTTTTTATTAAAATAAAAAACCTATATGTTACAATAATTTAATTTGACAAGTTATTTTTTTGATTTAATCTAATTATTTTTAAATATATTATTTTTTAATTTATATTATTTGTAATCCCTTTAAAATTTTTTCAATATATTTTAATTATTAAATACAATAAACCTGTGCATCGCACAGAGATAAAACTAGTTGAAGTATTAACGAGAACATGAAAATTCTCATTAAAGCTTTGGTCAGTAGGTTGGAAAGAAAATTGGAAGGATTGAACTAACATACGCATCTCTCTCATTTTCTTTCCTCTCATCATTCCATTTGGAAGGATTGATTTTTATGCATTAGAGTGGAAAATGATCATCTCTCATATTTTCTTTCCTCTCACTTTTCTTCCCAACCAAGCACACTCAAAATTAATTTTCTTTCCACTTTTCCTTTCCTTCCTCCCATCTCTCCACTTTTCCACCCAACGAAGCACACTCTGTTTGTTACTACGTCATATTAGCACTTTTTTTGGAGAAGCTTTATCTGTAGCTTTGTCTAAAAGCTGACACGAGCTTCCAACATAAGCTAGCCTAAAATTATAAAATTTGGATAGCCAAACACCTTGCTTTAGCTTGTTTTAGTAGAATAGCTCTTTGGTTCTTTGTAATCTTTTGAACACAGAAACCTTCTTACAAACTTAAGCCATGGTTTTACAAAGTGAACACCAAATAGAGGATTTTGCATTGGAAGACCTTAGTAACTTCTATCCACAAGACAAATTTATTTGATGTAAATGGGAAATAAATAAGCATCACACCACAGTTTGCAGGCAACAAGCGCAAAGGAATATAGTCTTGAGGCATCTATAGATAAGGAGAAGCATTGCTTGCCCCAGAGTTGCATTAATACACCACAACTAGCTAGAAACATTCTTTCCTTATTACATGCATAATCATCACTCAGCAGAGGTATCTGAAATTTGATGGCTAAAAACATCCATACGAAGAAAATATGATCAACTAACCCTACATTGGCAGCTATTTTACTTGGCTTTTATTTCAGTTGGCCATTAACAAAATGCCTTTCTACATGATAACTTTGAGGATAAAACTTACATGAAACCAATTAGATTGTTGCTCAGGGAGAGTTAGAGCTAGTATGTTATTTGAAGAAGTCTTCACATAAGTTAAAACAATCTCCTACGGGCGTTTTTAGTGATTGTCCATGTGGATGATATGGTCTGTCATTACGAGTGATGATAGTGAACAGATACAAGTATTAAAATAGCATCTACAGACTAAATTTCTGACCAAAGATTTACTGATTAGTGATCTAAATTAGGGTTTAAGCAACACGAGCCTATCACTCTAATTTCTGATAATCAAACAGCTCTTCACATAGCCTCAAGTCCATTCATGAACCCTCAAATCCAGCAATGTTATCCTTTCTCCAATCCCTCCAACATAAGACCCTTAATTTCTTTCCTTTTTTTTCATTGGACTGTATGTGTTTTTTTTTTTGGGGGGGGGGGGGGGGAGGAGACTTTCTTCTTCCAGTTTTCTCCTATAGCTACCACCCTTGAATTCCTCATGATATAAATGAAATATGGAACTTGATTGTTAATTTTCTACCCAAAAACATAACGACCACTACTCCAAAGACAAAATAACTAAAATAAAAATCTTGAAAATCAAACTTAAGGTTGAAAAGTCCATTGTTGGTTGGATAGAGGCATAAAATTCTATGTTTCCACTTTTTCATCATTGAAGAGGTTTTTATTTATAACTACATATAAAAATTTGAAACATAAATGTACAAAGAACAGATAATAAAAATTTGAATACTCATAACAGCAGCTAACATGATAGTTAGCATCCTTCAATATAGTTATTTTAGAGCCCCAACCCCACCAAAACCCCTTTATCTTGAAAAAATTTAAAAAATAGAGAAGAAAATGTATCCAGATTAACATAAGATTAGAAGTTTAAGATTTAGAGTATAGACAAGTGCAATGGTAACCACAGAAATCTGCATACCACAGAAGATTGCTACAAGACAATTGATCTCTACTTTCAGAACGACACATCCATTTTTTCCACAATCATACCACTTCTCAAGAAAACAAATACATACCTTCTCAATGTTATCCATCATAATCCCCTTCACCTCAGTGATTTGAGCTTTTAACTTCGAGAGCTTACTCATTTCTTCTGGATGGTTCATACAATATTGCATGTGCTCCTTAAGCCTTGGTCTGTTACACAGAGCAAGGAATTAGAGGTAAGGCTTCCCCCATGTATATAAACATCATAGGGTAACCAGGAAAATATAACAATTTAACCTATGTACGCACCCAAATTCTCTGTCAAGATTATATGCAATGCTAAATTGGTCCTCAAATAAGTCGTCATCATCGTCATCATCAGCTAAAGGATGGGGACCCTCATTTCTTATACTTGCACCATATCGTTGTTTAAAATCATCTAGCACCCGTTCAAGAAAAACGAAAGGCACACTCCTGCCAACTGATTCATCTGCGACAACTAGAAACACTGCAAGTGGAAACAAACACCATCACATATTTTGATATGAAAAAATTGACCGAAATCAAGAAATAATGAGAAATTAGTACCAAATCCATTGTCAATGAGGAAGTTAAATGTGTGACCGTCACAAGAATACGTGAACTTGCTGCTATTTGAAGGCAGCTTCTGTAAACATTGAACAGCAATGGTACTAAAGTTCCCAGAATATGATGTGTGCTCAGCTAAAACAACAGTTCCTTTTGCAACAAAACTATAAATCAAGCCCTTTTGATTCATTTCAGCAGGGTATTCTGAAGTACCTAGATCTGCAGAGCGCCATTAACTTAGCAAAGCATTTATAAACATAACTACAAAACCATGATTCTTTACTAGAAAAGAAGAAACAATTGGCAAACAAATTCCGGTGAAGGTCAAGTGACTTTAAAAATGATAAATGCAACTGAAGCTAAACGAATCCACTGAGATCTAATCTTCCTAAATTTCGATACAACCAATTCACGCCAAACTAAGGTAATTTGCAAGAAAGAATATATCACTATACTAACCAAATTCTATTCTTAGAAGGGGAAAAAAAACCTTTCCTTCAGCAGATCTTACGAAACTCAAGAACTAAACCCTAATGATGAATTAAACTTTAAATAGAATCTCAAGGGGGAAAACGAAGAAGCAAACTGTCTGTATTGAGTTTCAAGTTTTTTCCTTTTCATTTTACTGCAAATCTCTCTACTTTTTCCCCTACAGAAAGGGTACCAAAAGAAGATCAAAGACTGAAATTAGAAAGATTTGGTGGATCTAATGACAGATTTTGATAATTGTCAAGAGAAGAGAAGATAAGATCGGAAATTACCATCAAAGAAAGGAAGTTCAGATGAAGAAAAGCTTACCTGAAACAAGTTGGGATGGATTTGGTTCTTAGCCTATAAGTAATTAGCGTGACATTGTCAATGACGAAGCGAAGCTTCGTTTAATACAAGTAGCAAGGGAAATAGATGATAGTTACATCTTCCACACGCGCGAACCACACATCGGTTTTTACATCTTGGGTAAACTACACCATTAATCACTAAACTATAGGTAAATTTTTATTTTGGTCACTTAACTAACAACAGTTACAATTTGGTCACTGAACTATTCAAAAGGTTTCTTTTAAATCACTAAACTATTCAAAAGCTTCTATTTAAATAAAGTTCCACCAATGAGTTTCAAATGACGATTCAATGATAAGTACAATAGATCAATACCTATTATTGAGTAGAAGAACACACTTTAGGTCCAAGTAGATATGTTGATCAGTTTCGGAGATCGAAGAGAAAAATCATTTGAATTTTGGTTCACATATTCATGACATCCAAAGCTATTTCATGAAAAAAAAAACCGCACTGTAAAAGAGAAGGGAAAGAGAGCTTTCGGTTGGTGAAGGTAGTGCGAATAAAGAAAGTCATATAACATCGATTTTAACAGTCTTGTGACTTAAATGAACACTTTTGAATAGTTTAGTGACCAAATTATATTTTTTAGTTAAGTGACTAAAACCAAAATTTGCCCATAATTTAGTGACTAATGATGTAATTTACCCTCACATCTTTTTTACGGATTTTTTCTTTAAAAATTGAAAAAAAAAAGAGTCTATTTATCGATCAAAAATAACTTAGGATAGGTTATCTATATATAACTATAACAATATTTAAGATTTAGATAATATTTTAATTTTTTAATTTTCAAATTAAAAATTATTACATATTATTAATATTATTTAGAGAGATAAAAATTACAAAAGTAATTTTATTTATTAAAATATTATTTTTAATAAAATATAATTAATAGATTTTTATGTAAAAAAATATTTTATTAAAATCATATTTTAACCAAAATTTATGATTTTTATTTCATTCTTAAGATGTTATATTTTGAAAATCCGAGTTTGTTTTCTTAAAAATAGTTGATCACAGAAACATAACCGTTTTTCGAAAAATCGTTTTACCAATTGTCTAGCAAAACCCAAAACAAAATCCAAAACCATAAAAACCCAAATGTCCCGAAATTTCAAAAATTACAAAACTCTCAAATTAAAAATTTTAAATAAGTCAAATTTATGTAAATAAAGTTTTACAGAATTGTGAACATAACAGAGCTCCCGTCACACAGACCCTCCTAAGTCTGAGGGTTTCTTGAAATTATCAGACAAACAAGGAGTGAGTTTTTATAACTCAGTGAGTAACTCAAAAAAAATTATATTTAATCACATGACAGAACAAATGCAGTCATATTTCTTATCCAGAATCAAAATTGTGTCAGAGTAGTACAGATACAGATAAATATAATCTTACTCCCATCCTCTACACACTAGCTCCGACCATCCTAACACACCATGGGGTATAAAACACCTACCTAGCCTACACATCACTTAGTGTCCTTACTACACTTTTCAAAATAATCGCAACAGTGCTGCCAGTATAATGACGAGTTAACGCCTCACACAGAACACTTTCTCCACATAATACATAACCTGCCTCATAGCCAGATATAAACAAAATACTAGAAATAACAAAAATAACAGATACCAAAGTTTACATATCATGCATGCTCATATAACAGATATTGAACATGCTTATATATAACAGATCATACATATCACATCACATTACATGCATTTAGGCGTTATTTATGTCAAATTTCATACTAAAAGATTAACAGATTTCATGCTTTAAGGCTTATATAAACACATACCAACTCCCACGAAAGTCTTACAATCGATCGGGACGACTTGTATGACCCTAGGGAAAAATTCTGAAATTTGGGCCTACACACTCGTGTGGTCCACACACCCCAAAATAGCCTAGATCGTGTGTTGCACACAGTGTGTGACATTGACGGGCCCTAATTTTGGCCTTCATAATTCACTAATTTTCAGGTTTCTCGTTACACACCTGGTTCAATTTCAATGGGAACGCAACTACAAGACCCCCATAACCTAAATACACCAAATAAAACGATTATAACGGTAACAAGGCACGAGGCAATCAAGAATCAAACCGGTAACAAGGCACGAGGCAATCAAGAATCAAACTCTTCCAACACTAAAACTCTTCCATAGTCTTACCGTTAATCAAACCACAACCATACAAAACTACGATGTTGAAGGAGACTTTCACCTAAATGCAGAACTAAATAATTAACGACTATAAAACAACACCACCACTAGCATTTCATAACCCAAAAATTAAACGATTAAAGATCCATTAAAGTTACCTAAAATACGAAAGTGAAGAAGCCAAACGAGCAGCCACCAATTGCAAGTAATCAAATGTAAACTTAAAATTTAAACCAATACAACTACCCACCTCTTAT
This sequence comes from Gossypium hirsutum, assembly GCF_007990345.1. NCBI lineage: Eukaryota > Viridiplantae > Streptophyta > Magnoliopsida > Malvales > Malvaceae > Gossypium > Gossypium hirsutum. Next base: position 35,608,052 of record NC_053428.1, read on the forward strand.
CCCTATAATCAAGCAACAGATATCCCCCACTCTTAGAGTTAAACTTTAACTCAAATTTTAAAATTACTTAGCAAAAGACACTCTCAATGACTCAAACTCACGACCCACCATTCACACCCAAGTCCCTTAACCACTGAACCACTGAAGTAAATATTTAACTATGATGAATTTGATCATAGCAAAAATTAAATCTTTAAGGCGTTACACAACCACACTACAAAGAATTAAACCCAATCAAACCACAAAGACCAAAATCTGAACAAACCAAAACTAGACCTCAATAATGCCCAAATACATAAAGTCCATTAAATAGAAAAATCTAGATACTCACCTACATTGTGCCCAATCAGATGCCATTTCACACCCGTCCCAATGCTTCATTCATTGTTTCTGCAGACGGTTGCAATTATCAAAGAGTCTCTCTAAACAAAACTTTTCATTTATTCTGTGACTATCCTTTCTGTTACCTTCATCCACTAAAGTCTCAATCTGGTTTTCTCAGACGCTCCAACGTCAACAGTTGCTTCGCATGCTTTGGAACATTTCCTATCAGGTACAATGATTCTTTTCTTTTGAACGATTCTTTGGCTAAAACATGTGCTAAACTATTTGCTGATCTCAGAGTATAAGTAAAAGTAATATACTGGAATCTAGCTTTAAGCTTCTGAATATCATGAATGTATGCTCGTATTTGGGATTTGTCTGTTTCATTTTACTGGCATTTTTTTATTATCACTAATGCATCTCCTTCCACTACAACCTCCGACCATTCCTTGTCTATCCCAATTTGCATTGCCCGGAGACATGCGAGCGCTTTCCGGCAAAACTTGACGGAACCCAGTTGTGAATAATTGAACAAGAAATTAGCACCTGTCCTGCCATATTCCTCGCTCTAATCCCTGATGTCGATCTTGAACTGTAAATATCAAAAGCAATGTCGAAGTTGATTTTGATAACTGACCTAGATGGATTCCCCCACTTTGCCACTGTTTGAAAGTACGTAAGTTTTCTCTTATCTAGTTCTTCAATCTCAGTATAGTATTGTTTGATAAATCTAGCAAAATCAAAACCAATGCTAACCTTCATTTCGTGAATTATTGCATTTCTGTCCCCTCAGATAGCCCACAGCACAACTCCCACCGAACGCCTCTGCTTGATCGAACAGACTTCAAAAATCCAGGTGAGCCAATTAAAGAAATCTAACTCCAATCTATTCAGAAAATGGGCAACACCAAAAACTGACCAAACCTCGATTGAAACAGAACAACCTCGAAATATATGATCCATGGACTCCGCTACTTGATTACATCGTGCACAAGATACATTAGCCATCAGTTTCATCTGATGCAAATTAACTAGATTAGGGATGTAATGCCATGAAATTATCCATATTATAACCAATAGCTTAGAAGGTAAGTTGATGTTTCACAATTGTTTGTAAAAGTTCCTATTGTTTGTCTGTAAAGCATAAGCATTTCGACTATCTGGAAAGTTTTGTAATAGTTTTTAGGCACTACGTACTGAGAACTCTCCTGAGGGTTCCCCCCGCCATACCAGCATGTCATCGACCTCAGTCATCACTAAGGGAATTCAGATAATTCTTTCTGTATCCACTATCGGGAAGGTTTTCACTATTAACTCCCTTTTCCAAGTTTTATTGTTTGCATCTATTAACTCTGCAACTTTACAATTATGCAAACTTTGAACAATATCTGATAATCTATAATCATCTATCCTTGGGATCTACGCATCCTTGTTAATGACAATATTTTCACTCGACCCCATTCTCCAACCTAGCCCTTCACATAATACTCCCTTCGAAGCCCAAATACTTTTCCAAGTGTAAGATGCCATATTTCCTAAATTTGCATTAACAAAATCAGAATTAGGAAAATACTTAGCTTTAAGGACGCACGTAAGTAAAGAATTCAGAAAATTTATAAGTCTCCAGCACTGTTTTGCTAACAAAGCAATATTAAATTTGCCCATACTTTGAAAGCCCATACCCTCTTCTTCTTTAAGTTGACACGTCTGCTCCCAAGCACACCAATGTATTCCCCTTTGTCTATGCCCCTTCTACCACCAAAATCTAGCCATTGAACTTTCTAATTCCCCACAAAAGTATTTTGGTAAAAGGAAACACATCATACACATCATAGCATATATAGGAATGGCCTGTAATACGGACTTTATAAATACCTCCTTACCTCCTTTAGATAAGAATCTTATACTCCAGCTTTTGATTCGCATTTTGACCTTATATTTAAGGTTTTGAAATGAAGCCTTCTTTTGCTTGCCCACCATATTAAGGAGCCTTAAATATTTTTTTGGATCCAAGGAAAACCTTATCCCCAGCAACCTTGAAACCCGAACTCTGTCCTCATCGATTGTATTCATGCTAAAAAAGATTGTGAATTTATGGAAATTCACAAACTGACTTGAGCAGTTTTCATATTTGTGTAAAATATATTTCAAAAGAGTTGCCCCTTTATCAGTCGCCTCCCCAAATAAAATACTGTTGTCTGCAAACAATAAGTGTGGAATTTTTGGACCCCTTCAATTGGCTTTCATCAACCCTCCCCTAATTGCCAACCTATCAATATTGAAAGACCTTCACTACATAGAAGGAAAAGAAATGGACTTAGGGGGTCACCTTTTTAGATACCTCTAGTAGGATGAAAAATCCTCCCACTTTTCCCATTTACATTCACCGAATAAGAGATCGAGGTAATACGTTTCATAATAAGTGTCATCCAATTTTGTGCAAATCTCATCCGAATTATTACTTTTTTCAAAAGCCCCATTCAACTCAATCATAAGCTTTGCTCATGCCCAACTTCAAATCCATATAACCTTTTTTTCCCATATCATTTTTGGCAAAAGGTATGCAATAGTTCGTAGGCTAAAAGTACATTATTCGAGATTAGTCATCCAGGGACAAACGCACTTTAGTGCAATCAATACAATTACCTATTACACCTTGAAGCCTATTAGCAACAACTTTCACTATAAATTTATAAAGAACCATGCAAAGGCTAATGGGTCTAAAATTCACCAAATTCGTTGGGTTTGAGATTTTGGGAAACAACACTATATTTGTTATATTAGCCGAAGTAAGACTATCTCCATCATTTAAAATGTTTAAACAATATCTTGTAACATCCCCCTACAATATGCCAATACCTTTAAAAAAACTTGGTCGGAAAGCCATCCACCCTCGATGCTTTCGTTGGGCCCATATCTTTTAAAGTTGCAAATACTTCCTCTTCCTTATAAATCAACGTTAAAAACTCATTATTTTTAGGAGAAACACATACCTCTATCCCAGATAAGACATATAACAAGTCTACTACTCCATTTGATGTAAGCAAATTTACAAAACAATTTGTAGCTATTTCCCCCATGCCTTCCATATCGCATACTTCTCTACCATCCTTCTTCTTCAGTCGGGAAATGATGTTCATTCGTCGTCATGCTGAAGTAAATTTATAGAAGAATGCTGTGTTTTTGTCCCCCAAACGGAGCTAATTAGCCCTAGCGCGTTGCTCCCAAAAAACTTCATCCTTGTTAATCTTTTAATTTAACTGAATTTTGGTATCTATGATATTTGCCAGTGTATCATCATCCCTTTTCGATTCCATCAAATGTGCCACTTTCCTATTAAGGTCTTTTAACCCATCACTACTATCCTTGATTGACTTGGCCCAAATTTTCAATTCCTTATTCAAAATGTCCAGCTTGTCTAACACTGTCCCTGAGGAAGAGCCCTAAACCTTTTTTATCACCCCTTCAAACGAGTCCTCCATTATCCACTACACCTCAAACTTAAACCTCGAATCCCTTTCTCATGCCTACTCATGATTCAGGTTTATAAATAATGGACAGTGATTTGAAAAAAATATGGAAAATATCGTATTTATGAATTTGGATAAGTCAACAACTATTGGTCATTTGCAACCCCTATCCAATCTCTCCTTATATTCATTTCTACCAAATTCTCTCTTTCCCAATTGAACTACGTCCTTGAGAATCCTACATCAATAAGACAACATTCTTCTTAAACTTCTTGAAACACATCCATTCTTCTTTCTTCCATCGGCATGCCACCTACCTTCTCAAAAGAAAACATAATCTCATTAAAGTCACCTGCCACTAACTAAGGATAATCTTGAGCCCTCGAAGCAAATTCCAAGTATCACTTCTGTTTATTTCATACGGCACACTATAAAAGCCAGTAAATCGCCACTCTTTATTAGTGCTATCGTCCTTAACTAGAACATTGATATGGTTCTTTGAAAAACTCCTCAAGTTAATAGTGGTATCCTTTTTCCATGCCAAACAAAGACCTCCACGAGAACCTTGAGCTTCTACTTCAACTCCGAACATAAAACAACACCTCCTGCTCACTCTTTCTATTCGTTTGTCATCAATTTTTATCTTCATAAAGAAGACCATACGAGGATTATATATCTTCAACATATGCCGAAGACTTCAAACTGTCTGTGGATTCCCCAAACTACAGACATTCCAACATATTGTTCTCATTGTGTCCGGCTGGCTTGTCTCTTGGCAGCTGCCAATCTTAGTTATGATAGAGTATAAACTTGCTCCAAGATGGTCATCTCCACATCAATAGGCATTGAATTACCTAAAATATTCGAGTTATATTTCATCTTTTTTAAACCTTCTTCACTAAGTCCTTCAGGCTGAAATACCTCTATCAATACCCGTTCCAATTTCCTTTTCCCTATCGCCCAATCCACCTTATTTGTGTCAACTATGCCCCCACTAACCAATCTTTTCCAACTACCCTTTTTAGTCCATTTTGTCCTATCCTCTATTGGCCTATCGCCACTTTTATAACTATCACTCGTATCCTCATTTGGACTTTCCTCATTCAAACTTATATCTACAGTATTTATCGCCTCCAAATCTTCGCCCTTAATTGGGGAAAATTTTGAATCCCTCAAATCCCTAAAATTTTACCTTGAATCAATAGTTTCTTTGGCTGTAAAAAAACTTTCCTATCTTTTGCCTTCTCCTCCATCTGTTAAATCACCGTTGCACACAGTTGGGCACCCCACTTAAGTCGCCCTTATTTTCCACCTATGAACCATATCCTCATAACCAATATATGAATGTTGCATCATTGATTTCTTTACAGAGGAACCAAATTGGAAACTCTCTTTTCCTATCACATTCAACTCGACCCTCAACGTCAAGGAATAAGAGAGATCATCATCCGCTATCACTTTGACCCTAGCAGGACTCTCATGACACTCATTAATCCTATGTCCCATACGTCTGCATCCAATACAAAAGTATGGTAAATTCTCATATTTAAAGGATATCCAAACTTTCTCTTGACCACCGATTATTACAAAAATCCCTCTCTTTAATGGTTTCTGCACATCCAACTGAACACGAATTCGGCAAGAATCCCTTTTGATTTTTTATCTAATCACTACTCTAAAGGTAGATTCAACAGTATGCATCAGGTCTTTCTTATCACATTTTAGTGGGCAAATACCAGTCTTGATCCAAAACGAAGACATAACAAGTCATAACTTACTACGTTCTTTAAGTTGTAATAAGTGGTAAAAAATAATAAGTTGTTTTTGAAACAACCAAGGCCTCGCTCCAAAATCATCTCCAAATCATCCTTGTGTTCGAACGAAATTAAAAATAGATTCTGCTTTGCCACTTGGATCTCAGATTTTTTTTCGTGTTTTCCAAATACTCCTAATTTGTACATGAAAACTATTCGAATTGTGAGATTTCTTAGTCTATACAGTACACAAAAGCGTTGGATTTTCGCATAGAATTACCATTGAGCTTTTCACCGTCAACTAAACAAGTTCCTCCTCCAATAAAGAGATATTGTCCCTCTCCATTTGTTAGAAAAAGTTGCCACTCTACTCCAACCCAACCACAGCAAGCATTGTTTCTCTAGAAAACTAAGAGAGAACACTCTGAACTTTTACCCCTACTCAAGAAATCCATAACTTTTTCAATTAATTATACTCTTGTTATTATTGTCTATATAATTTCTAACAATGAAATTTAAAAGTGTTATAAAGTTTTAATATAAGGATAAATCTCAAAACTATACACGAACTATTGTTTAATGTTCAATTGTATACATGAACTTTGATTTTATGTAATTTTATACATGAAATTTTGATTTGATCTAATTCTTGTAAATTATTAACACAATTATTGATATAACATCATTTTATATTTATGGGTTAAATATAAAATTAGTACCTGAACTTGTCTACTTCTCTCAAATTGGTACTTATGATTTTTTGGTCTCAAATCGGTACTCGAACTTTTTTTTCGTCTACTGGTTTGGTACTTGAATCTAATGTCGTTAAAATTTTGCTGATGTGAAAGCGTTGACCACTCACACGCCACCACGTGTCGCAATTCTAAGGCCCATTTGACCCACTCCTTTGACTCGTGTTTTTTTTTTACTCGACCCTTGAAATTTTTTTATTTTAATTTTTTTTGCCTTTAAAGTTATTTTTGCTCTAAATCCTTTTCTCTTCCATTTGTTTCTCTTTTTTTTTTCAACATATTTCATTCTTATTTCTTGAGCTCCGGTGACATGGTAGCTTTATTGTGGCCATAACCAACAATGGTCAGCCTTCCTCCTCACTTCTCTTCAACGAAACCAAAGGTTGATGTTGTTGCGATGAAGAAACAAAAGGCTCTTGCTGTTGCTCGACGCTATAGAATCTAGGGTTCCTGATTCGATGGGAAATTCTTAATTGATTTAAAAATTAGTTCGATTAAGATTACGAATTAGGAAAATTAGGGTTTGGAATTCAGAACCAGTTGATAGGAAAAGCTGTAATTTAAAAAAAAATCTTAGTGGGTTGGAGGTGATTGTTGTTAAGGTTGAAATGGGGGAAAAAGTTGATTTTTATTTTGGAAAGGTGAAAGAGCTGGATTTGAAAGTCGAGTCACGGATGCGGAGAAAGAGAAAGATGTTGAAAAATGTTGAAGATGATGGTGAAAAAATAGCTTGGGAGTTCTGGAGGTGAATACCATCAGCGTTAGGGCTGTCACCGGGAATGAAGCAACGAAGTTGGAAACCTGAACGTCGGTGCAGTCATCGAATTTGAAGTGTGTCTAGAGGCTGTTTTATATCGTTATCCCACTCACTGTTACACCATTACTTCCATAGAATGCGTTGCCAATGTGCTTAGAATTTTTCCATCCAGCTCACCACTTATGTGCCCCACAAAGAAGACGATGTAGAGAAAAAATAACTTTAAAGAAAAAAATTAAAATAAATAAATTCTAAGGGTCGGGTTAAAAAACATGGTTCAATTGGGGTCCTGGAATTATGACACGTGGTGGTGAGTGAGCGGCTAGTGTTGCCACGTCAATAAAATTTTAATGGTGTTAGGCTTAAGTACCATATCAGTGCACGGAAAAAAAGTTCAGATACCAATTTGGGACAAAAAAACCATAGGTATCAATCTAGGAGAAGCGAATAAGTTTAGATACTAATATTATATTTATCCCTATGTTTATATATTACATTAATGAATAATTATATTTATTCTATATAAAAATAAATTGATGTATTTATTTCTTTAAATATGCATGATTAAATCAAAATTAAAATTCATGTATAAAATTACACATTAAATCAAAATTTATGTATATTTTTAAGATTTATCCCTTAAATATATTTAATTTTTTCATAAAAATTACAATCAACTTCAATTAGAATCAAGTATTTCAAATTTTTATATTTAATTTAGTAAGCTTGAGATTAATTCATTAAAATATTTTTTGTGATCATTATTTAAAAGTTGTTAATGAAAAAGGAGTAGAAAAATAAAGGGAGTAAATATAATTAAATTAAAATTTCAATATATAACATGTTCTTGCATATAAATATTAGAAAGGAAATAAAAGGTAGAGGCCTAACAACTTGCTGCTTTTAGCTAAGGTGAGGCGACTTTCCTTTTATATGTATCTTTTTCTATGGGCAATGGAAAAACACCCACATATCATCTTGGAAAGGGATCGGAGATCCATAATTTGGGAATGTATTTGGGGTTCCCAATTATTCCATAAGATAGTGACGCACAATATCTATTACTATAAGCTTTAATATAAAATTTGTATAAAAATATAATTAAAATAATATTAATTTAATATAAAATTTTAAATTTAAATCCAAAATATGAATTCTAAACTTTTTAATACCACTAAAAAATATAGAAAGCAATCTGGAGAACTGAAAGTCTCTTACAAGTGACTAGAAGAGAAGCATATGTAGAATTCAATCCCTGTTGAAGTTGCAAAAGCAATGCCTGCTCTAGTTGGCACTAAGTTTGACACTCGTAGGTTTCTTTCAACTTTCGAGCAACGCATGCTAATGCTGAGATAACTTTTTAGGAGAGGGCTATAGTTCAACTTCAGACCAATTCGAGGAATGATTTGTTGGCAAAGCAACTTCAGTAACTCTTTCGCAAATTTGTTGAACTAAAAGGAGAGTAAAAAGTGCTGCTGCTGATGTTCTGATCATGATTTTCCTTAATATTTTATGCAAAATCTAAAACAACTTACTATCCATTAAAAAAAAAAACTCAAGTATACAACTTATAACACTGCATCATCTTCTATTTTTTATTGCAACCATTCATCATAACCAACTTATAACACATGTTATAATTTTAACAACATGCTTAGTTTACTAGAATGAAATAGGGCAATAATGGAATAACTATTCTGTGAGAATGAAATAGAGCTGTAATGGAATTGAATAGACATAATAGTAGTTTGGTTGGATGGGATGGGATGGAATGAATATTGTAATAGTATTCATGCATTTGGTTGAGAGAAATAGATATGTAATAGCAAAAAAAAAAAAACTCAAATGACGAATATGCTCTTTAATAAATTAAATTATGTTTTTATTTTTGTAAAAATATTAAAAAACCAAAAAAAATGAAAAATATACTTTTTTTTATTTTTTTTATAAAAATGTAAAAATCATAAAAAAATTTCAAATAACTAATATACTTTAATAATTTTTTTTAAATGCCAAAAAAAGTGAAACCAATATACTTTATTGTATATTATTATTTTTGTATTTGCACATAACTTTATATTTTATAAATTGAAGATTCAATTATACCACTTAACTAGGGTTTTCAAATTTCGGTTAAAACTGAATTAACCGACTAAACCGATCTAATTCGGTCGGAGGTTGATTAATGATTTTTTGGAAGTTCAGTTATCGATTAATTCAGTTTGAAATCGGGTAATTAACCGAATTAACTGAATTTAATAATCAACAATACAAATTATATGTTGTTTTAGTTCGATTAATTCGATCAAATGAACATTATCAATTTATTTTTTTGATATGTTTTATACTTGTATAACAAATATATATATAAATTTTGATTAATTTAGTTAACCGACCGAATTAACCAAAATATTTCGGTTTGGTTAATTTTTTTTGAAAAAATTTCGGTTCGATTAACGGTTAAAGGATTAAAAAGTTAGATTAATTTAGTTAATACTAGTTGGGTTCAGTTAATCGTTTGAACACCCCTACACTTAAATACGTTTACCAAATATTCAACATTATATTCCATTATAGTAACATTATATTTCATTTTAGTAATATCACTAGTATTGTTAAAGAGTGCTGCTATCAAAATAAAAATATTGTTAAAGAAATAGCACCAACATAATCCAACCATCATCTCTGCATCTAAATAACATAACAAACCATGGTCGACTTTCAAGAGTCCAATTACAATACAAAACTCATTTACACATATACAAAAAGTGACAATATTAGTATGACTACTTCCATGTCATTATATCATCCTGCAATTACATAAAAAAGTGTTATATTACTCCACCACTGCACCCAATTACACATACAAAAAGTGAGCCTACAATGACATACAAAAAGTGATCAGTCCACTACTACACCCATTTACACATACAAAAAGTTATATTAGTTCACCACCACATGCACCAATTTACACACAAAAAGTGACAACCTTCTATGGCATACAAAAAGTTACATTCATCCACCACCACAGTCACATCTTTAACGCGTAGAAATAAATTTTCTCACCTATGTTAATCGCATAAAAGGTGGTAGACTTAGGAAAATGAGCATTTGCGTTGGATGATCAGGAATTTTGATCAATGCATCAGCTTGTTCATCATTTGTTAAACCTTTTATTTAACTTAAAGATACATAGAGAGTTTGTACCTTTTCTTGAATGACCATTTCTGACTTCTCTTGAATAAGCATTTCAGAGGCAATGCCCCTACTTAATTCAAGGTCAACTATCCTAATATCTTCCCTCAATAACGTGGCAACATCGATAAGTAAAGTAGAAAAAAATTAGTTCACTAACCTCAGAACTCTTTTTCTTCTTTTTTGAAAATGTAAAATCAGCTTTGTTTCGATTAGACGATTGTGATTGTGATTGTGTAGTGGAAACATCCATCTCACCTAAGGAAACATCAACTTCGTATCAATTGTCATTGCTTTCTTCTTCGGGATTGTTAGAAAATGTGTCCATATTGTAGTAAATATGTAACTGTTTTCTATTTATTTGAACGATGAATAAATAAATAAAGTTAATTTCACTTTTCAATATTATGTCTTTTGTATTTTTTATCTTTCATATTTTGTATGCATAGCAAAAATGTGATAAGCAAATATTAGCTCATTGGTTGTCTAAGTTCAAACTGAAGATAAGTAGTATTGTAAGAATGTTTACATTGCGAGAAAGATAACTTGCTTTAGTAGATAATCTAAATGAGTCTATAATCCCATAAAAGAATCAAAGTGAGCATTTGATTCAAATACTAAGAAGGATTATTATCTCATCTACAATTCCAATTTGGGAGATGGTTAGTTTGGCTATGGGAGCAGTTGACTCCACGGGTAGATACATATATGTATTCATTGGTAGAATGATACAATGGACTGGACCCAAGATTAATTAATTCTGAAATTGTTTGTGAATTAATTCACTTGTGACGTTCATTGTGGTGTGATTTACCTAAATCCTGAGTTAGTCACTGACCATGCTTATGTAACTTATGTACTTTGATATAAGTGGAGGTTTATGCTCTAAAGATGATCAAACCCATAGCCGGTATGTTGGGTACATGACTTGTGTATGGCATGACTTTACTAGCAACAATGAAATTCATAGCTCAATTAAAGAATTAATAATATCATCTCATTGGCACTGTGTGGATTGATAATTATGAAACGTGACCACGGGTTACTTGTTCTTAAAGGAATAATTCATCACAGTCATTTGTTGACAGTGATCATATTAATCATTAAGAAGACACAATGGTGACAATGAGATAAAATAAAATTGTATTAAGTGAACGGATTTAACACAAAAGAATCAAGGATGTCATATAAGGGTAATATATACATGACGATGTCATTGGATAAAGTAGTTGGATGAATTGCTTTCGTAAAGAGTATACAATAATGAGTTTTTAATCATGGTACTTCATGTGGACTGACTCTATGTGTAACAGCCTAATTTTTAGTGGTGTCGGAATAGTGATTCGAGATCACTAAATCCGACAAATGAGTAGGAAATATTATTAATTTAGTGAGTATAAATTAAATGTGAAGTTAGGAAAAAAATTAAAAATAGTGAATAGTGTACTAAAAATAAATATTAAAATAATTAGAATCGAAAACGAGGTATCGAGACCTCGATAATTTTAAATCGAGCCATAAATATTTTTATAAATATTTATGGAGTGTTAATATGTTAGTATTAAAGTTTCGTCAAGAAATTTTAAAGTTCTGATAGTTAATTGAACAAAAAGGACTAAATTGTATCAAATGCAAAATTGTGGGAAATGATTAAATAGCTTAATTGATAAAAGAAAGAGGGTTTAAAAGGAAAATAGACCCAAGGTCTATTTGGGCTGGACGGCAAGGGCATTAAATCAGCAAGAAAATAAGGAGAATTAAGGGTAAAATTAAAAAATTGCAAAATTTACTTAATAAAGCTAGGACTAAAGTGGAATTATCTAGATTTCTCTTTATTTTTCTGCATTCTCATCAGAAAAACGCCATGGAGGAGTTCTATTAAGCTGGTTTTTCAACGCCATGGAGGAGTTCTATTAAGCTGATTTTTCATATTTTTACTCCAAGTAAGTTCAATTCTTGATTATTTCTTGAAATTTTTGTGTTTTTGTCACTTTTACAACTAGGTCCACTTGTTGAATTCATTAGTTTTTGATTCTATGAAAGAAATTGAAAGTTTACATACATATGTGCTGGAAGTATATGATGATTTGGCATGGAATTAGAGTTTTAAATTATTTATATGTTGATTTTATTGTAAGAATTGAATAGAAAGTGAATGTTTGGGACCTAATTGTAAAAGAGTTTGAAGTTAGAGTTTTATGTGGAAATTCTGAATTTAAATAGTTATGAAATAACTTATAATGTTTAAGAAAAGTATTAATTGAGAAAATTATCTTAATTGAGGGGTTAATTGAGCAAGGACTGAATTGTATGAATTGTGAAATTTGGGGCAAAATGGAAATCAACATTTTGCACTAAAACTGTTTGGACAGCAGCAGTAGTCTAAATTTGAAAAATCACCAAAAATTGTAGAAATGGAATTAGAGGATGAATAAAACATAAAATTAAAGCTTATTGAGTCTAGTTTCTTATAAAAGAAATTATGTAAGTAATGGAATTTTAAATCATGAGATACAATAACTTTTGTGAGACAAGGTCAGAATGATTTCGGGTTCCCCTGTTTTAAATTTGGAAAATCATAAAAAATTGGATAAAAATAATTAGAGGCTTAAATTTATATGTTTAGAATCCTGAATGAGTCTATTTTCAAGAAAAACAAACGAAGACATCCTTCGGATCTTGTACAAGAAGATAATTAATTTTTAGTGAAGAAGGGTCGGAACTGTCAGACAGCAGAACAGGGGAGACTTCAATGAATAAACTTTATTAATTGGCCCAACCAAAAATTATGAAAATTTTATGGTAAGAATATATGTGAATATAGTTTCCGGGAAAATTAATGAATCTTAATTTGGAATTCTGTAGCTCAAGATAAAAATAATTTAGTGACTATGACACAGATGGACAGCTTGAATATTCACATAAATAGATAGTGAAAATTATAGATAATGTTACATACAAGTGTGTTGTTTATACTAAGGATGTGGATGGAGAAGAGGAGGAGGAAAATATACAAAAATATATGAATGAATCGTGTATAAATTGATTACATGCCCGATTATAATCGATAAGTGTTGAATTAGAAACGATATAATGTTTTATTTGGAATATTTATTATGAAATTATGATTATCGCTATAATACAAAAGTCGAACTTGTGAGTTTATATAACTAAATTTAGTGACCATTTGTTAATATTATTAAATTTCAATATTATTTTATGAATGGTGATTAATATTTATGTATGTTAATTGTTGAAAATAAGTAAATTATGTACAAAAGTTATGAAATTAAACTGAGAATTTCGGAGGAACGGAACGCAGGAAATGAGTACAATCTTTCGGTGAAAAAGATGAATTGACGGTAAATTACCCAAGTAAACCGAGATTCAGCATTTGTTGCGAATTCTCATGTTTGCTTTCCGTTTAGCTCTTACGAGCTTTCGTTAACTCATATGAGTTTCAGTTAACCCTTTTGGGGTTTCAGTTCAGCTCTGATGAGCTTCAGTTAGCCTCTGGGCTTCCGTTTAGCACTTATGTGCTTCACTTAGCCTATGGGCTTCCATTTAGCACTTATGTGCTTCAGTTAGCCTTCGGGCTGCCGTTTAGCACTTATGTGCTTCAGCTAGATTTCGGGCTTTAGATCACGATGTACTCAAATCCGTAAGCTGTTCCTTGGATGGACAAGTTGGTAAGTCGTAAATGTAACATGTGGAAAAAGAAATGTAAGTAATGTTATCATTATTATTATTGAGCTCAATTATGTGATTTTATCATTCAGAGATTGTGTTTGACAAGATATGTTTGTAAATTATGAGTATGTGAATCAAAGTGACAGAATTTAAACACCTAATGAGGTTGAGCTGATTCACACGAATTTGTCATTTGAAATTGTGATTGACAGGAAGAAACAGTGAATTACATGCTTATCAATGGTTACACATAATTATCTGAAAAACAAGAAAAATGACGGTTATTGATATATGGAAATGTAAGACATTGATATATGAATTGTGAATATGTTTGATAAATATGTTCATTTTTAACTATGGAATTATGTACCTCATGTGTGCTATTTACATAAAGATGATATTTTAAATACTTTGATGAGTAAAGCTTAAATATGAAATAGTATGAAATCGAGACAAGTTATTATGAAAATATATTTGAATTATCTGTAAGTGTTTTTGTACTCCTCGGTAATGCCTCGTACTCTATTCCGGCGACAGATACGGGTAGGGGGTGTTACACCATGATTAAGTAATTGTGAATTATCAGAACGATGCTTTTGGACATAATTGTAATTACTAGAGCCTAATTGTATATGTCAAATTGGTTCCTCCGCTAGCTCAACAAAAGCTCGATCGGACTGCATTTGAATCAGAAGAAAATTCTATAAATTTGGAAATAATTTAATTAAGTCGATTTATTCGATGTGGAATTAAATTAGGTGGTCGTGAGAATTGTTCAACTAGAGAATTTGATTAAAGAATTTTCTTGAAAAATTAATTTGAAAAATCTAAGTATTTTTGGAAAAATTAATTTTGATCAAGTAAAAATAAATTAATCAAATTAATTAAAATTAATATAATATTTTTTTAAAAATTAATTTTCAAGTCAGAAAATTGACTCAATGGGCAATTGGACTTGAAAATTGGACTTGAGATCATAAATTGGACCTAGGAGCCTAAAACCGAGATCAAAACCCAAAAACTCGTCGAACTGGACCAAGTATGTGAAACCGGGCCAACGATCCAACCGATGGCTAGACCGGATCGAACCAGCAACAACTGAATCAGGTGGGACTTCGGTGGTTGAGTACTAGAAAAATTATACTAGAACTCTACTAGAGAATTTGATTTCAGATTAATTATTCCAAAAATAATATTATTTTAATAGGTTTAATATTAAATCAAATTTAATACTTATCTTAATAGTATTTTGTTAATTTAATATTAAAGTGATTATCTTAATATTAAATTTAATTTAATGTTTATCTTGTAGATAAATATTCTATTAATTTAATAAGATTTAATTTTAAATTTAATCTTATATTTACCTTAATAAATATTATATTAATTTACTATTAAAGTGAATAAATTTAATCATAGTTGAACTCTCTAAACTCTCCCTATATAAAGAGAGACTTGGGTCATTATTCTTTTACACGCTTGAATTTAAGATAAAGTTGTAAAGAGAAAATTCTCTGAAGAGATTATTTTAGAAAATTTTTAGAGATATTTTTCTGATTTACAACTTAACCCAAAAGTTTAGAGAAATTACGAAATTACCCCATTGGTAATTTTTGGTGAAAATTTTTCTGATTCGAAGTGAGCTCGCACTTAGTAGATGTGAGCTTGAGGATAGCAGGGAAGACTACTCGGTCAAAACGTTCATCCTAGACGAATCGAAAATGTACAATTTTGATTAAGTGTTTATTACTTTAGATATCATAACCAAGTTCTTGTTTTGGAATTTTTTTAAAAACTATGATTTTTCTTTAAATTTATTTTACGCTGCTTTTTACAAACCTGTTTTTTCCAATAGGGATTCTTTCATTAGCAACATCCTTAGCACGTAATTCTTCAATAATATCAACAATTGTTTGAGCATATTTCCCTACGACTTCTTTATGACTATATAAAAAAATTATTTCATAAGCATCATATACTATATGGATATAAGTAAGTCAAAACAAGAAAATAAATACAAAAAATAAAATAAAATAAAATCTTACACTTATATATGAGTCCCACGTTGCATATTTAGTAACAACCACCTGCCTATGCTCGTCCCAACCAAAGCTACTATTGTCTTTTTCTCTAAGCAGATCGTAAATGACTGTTCAATCCAATTTTGATGTCCTAATCCTTAATTCAAGATTTGTTTTAGCCGCATTGCATGAGATAAAACTTTTTCCATCATTCTTTCCAATTCAAGTAAATAACCGGCATTGAATCTCGTATCTACATTATCTACATTAAAAGTTCCAACATTGTGCAAGCCTGCCATACATGAAATCAACGCAACGTCTTCTTTCGGAACCCATTTCCTTTAGGTTCCTCTAGAATTTTCGGAAGAAGTTGTAGTTGATTGTGAAAAGCCTGACATACTTTTAAAGAAAATTGTATACAATTAATTAATAGATAAAAAACAATCAATTAATACAAGTCTAGTAGAATACCAAAATACCATAAACACAACATCAAAGATAAACAAAATAACATAAATTCATTCAAACAACACTTTCAACCCTATTAATTTCTAGATGCTTGCCATGCATTGAACATTTGATTTGCTAGTTCCATCCTCCAATTTTCCCATGCATCAGTTGGAAGAATATTGATTATATTAGGTTTAACATCCTTTATCACATTACTATTTAAACTTTCTCTCAGCTCCGCTTCAATAGGATCAAGTCTTATTTCAGTTTGAATAAAATTATGAAGTAAGTAACAAGCAATAATGATTCGATTGTGCATCCTCACAGGATAAAATGATGGACTCCTAAGTATACCCCCATTTAATTTTTAACAAACCAAAAAATCTTTCAATAATGTTGCGCGCTGATGCATGTTTCATATTGAAAAATTCTTCTGGAGTACTTGGTTGGTGACCTTGGCACTATTCATTCAAATGATATATTTTTCCCCTAAAAGGTGCAAGAAATCCCTCACAATTTATGTAACCAGCATCAACTAGATAATAACAACTTATATTAAGAAAACACTATTTACCAATCTCTTGTTTTCAATATTAGTATGATCTAAAAAAATAATTCAACTTTCTCCATGTCTACACTTTACCAGGAGGAACTTTTAGCCCATGTCTCCTAGTAATGGCATCTTGAAAAACTCATCCATCAACAACAAAACCTTCCCAACCAATAAGAACATAAACAAATTGCCTATCAGATCTACAAACACCTAACATATTTGTTGCTATGTCACCTTTTTTAGTTCGATATCTAGATTTATCAACGGATGGAACCCAAATCTTGATATAGGTTCCATCTAAAGTACCTAAGCAATTCTACAAATAAAGTAAAAGGTCAAGTTAGGATACTCTATTGAAATATAAATCAAGTGAGTTATTTCCAAATAATATATATACCCACTCCAATACCTTGAATCATTCCCACCTTGTGTCTATAGAATTAACTGGAACTGGCTCTGACTTTTTAAATAACACTTCTTGTAAGCATATCAAACCATTTAATACATTGTGAAATGATCTATTAACAGTTTTCCCAGACCTATTAAAGTGATACTTGATAACTTGATTTTTAAAGTGAGCAATAATATGTAAGAGCATTTCCACTTGTTCATCTACAAGCATGTTCTTTAATGACTTCAATCCTCCTAAAGTTTGTAACTTCACATAATTAAAAAAAAAACTATTCATCTTAACTCGTTCAATACAAGTCTCATCACTAGCATGTACAAGTCGCTTCACATAATCTCCTTGAGCATAATTAAAAATCTAAAACGTATGATCTAATAATGGGTCTATAAGTTTGTAGGCTTGAGACGACACCCAACAAAACTAAGAACCAACTCGCAACTGTGCACACTTGCAACCATACTGTCAATGCAAGACCAATTCTTTTTCGCCTCACTTTGTACTATTAAAGGCAAACGAGCCATTACTGCAAGATAATAAAATGTTACATATCTTCAAATCTTAATATAAATTAATCTCAGAACAGAATGTGATGCATAAATTTAAATCATAAATGCATAAAAGTTACAATAAAACACCAATATGAACCTTGCAAAGTAGCCAGGAAAATATCATAGACAATTATTAAATTATATCTTAGTTATCCAAGTTAAAGTTATAAGTATCACCACTAGAACAATATAGAGCCTATAGAAATTACAGATTAATATTAAATTTCCTTTCTTTTAGGCAACCACTACCCTAACCATCACCCATTTCAATCAATTGAGCTAAAAGCCTAATCGCTAACTTTACAAAAAATGAGATATTTTTCATTTAAAATTAAATAAAAATATCTACTCTTTTTTCCTTTTTTGGAGTTATGCTGACATTATACGTTTGCATCAATATACAAACTATAGCAAGACCAACAACAGATATAAAAACAAGTACACCAATGCAGTAATTTTCAAATCATATTTTTCACCTCCCAATTGAGTCTTTAAGGTGTGAATTTAATGAAATTGTTCTACAATATAGAATATAGCAAAATTTAGAGAATTCAATCAACTAAAGCAAGCCATTTCTCATTCGATATTCTCTATCAACTGTTGGAAACCACAATATGTATCTAATTTGGTTGGATTGAAATCCAATCGTTGCTTTAAAATACATATTATAAGTGGGTTTATGAAGTAAACTCTTCGAGGTATGTAGTAGTTGTCATCATTAGTTCGTCAATGGATGGAAGGAGATACAACCTTGGGTATTATAAGTGGGTTTATTCATTCGAGTATTAAATATAGTTGTAAAAGCATAGTATCGGCACCTTAACCTTTTGGGGTCTAACTCCTTCCTTAACAATGTGATCGCTAAGATTGTAAGTATCAAACTAAAATAGAGGAAGTCTGGTACCTCTTGAGTTGGCCCAAACTTAATAGTCCAAACCATATAGGGCATTAGGTCTGATACCCTTATGGAAAATTACATACTACCAATGTGGGTATCAATTCCTTTGCCATAAAGTCCGATGCCCAAGAAGACGCTTATTACTAAGTTATGTTTTAAGAAATTACTTACAATCAAATCAAAAGAAAGTTTTGAAGTATTTAAAATTTCTTATAATAACTTCTTTTGATTTGATTGTAAATATTCGAAATTACCTACAATATTTTCTTAAAACATAATTTATCAAAAGATTAGTTGTTGTAGCAAAATATTAAAAAATTAAAACTAACAATTAAAAAAACTTATTATAGAATAATGAATCGAATAATTGAAATCAAAAGACGACAGAATAAACAACTGTTTTTTTCCGTTGAGTAAGTAAGGTTGTAAATGAACTGAGCTTGAACGAGCAAACATCTTTTCATATTCATTTGTTTATTTTTAAGCTTATTCGTGCTCAATTTGTGTTCGTTAAGAATTTCAAATTTTTGTTTATATTCATTTTTTTAAAATTATGTGTTTTCATTTAACTTAATCGAACATGTTCATGAACATATAATTGAACATGTCTGCGAACAATGTTAATGAATAACAGACAAACAATAAATAAATAAATAAATAAATACGTACAAATATTATTTTAATATTTTTATAAAAAAATATCATCAATAAATAAACAAACTTATAAATAAGCTAATAAGCGAGCTTGTTCGTTTAATAAACAAACCGAACACACCTCTATTCATGTTCGTTCGTTTATTAAACCAACATAAAAATTTTGTTCATACTCGTTTATTTAACTTAATAAACGTACATAAACGAACGGTTAATCAAATGTTATGTTTATTTACACCCCTATGATATGAATAAGTCAATTGTCCAAATAATTTCTTTTCACTTTCAATCTACATGGAAAAAATAACTTTCTCACTAATTATCAAATGAATGAAGTTCTCCCTTCATTGTGAAAAAATAACTCAAAAGAATATTAGATTTCTAAAGAATTAAACTATTTGCTTCTTTTATACATTGAAAACACATTTCAACCAATTCTTAAAAGGTGATAATTTTCCATCGCTTTCAAAGGGAAACATAGAAAAACATTTTACTCTAAGCTACTCATTACAATAGGAGGAACAAATGTTGAGAATAAAATAAAAGCCGGTGCCACAAATTCAAATCTCGGGCAAAACTAGTACTAAGTTATTTTATTATTAAATTAATCATATAACACTAACAATTGATATATTCATTTTTTTGCTTTAGTATCAGTATTTTTTTATTCATCTTTAAAGCTTAATAATACATACAAAAAAAGCAACTTTTAAAAAAAAAATTGCATTCATAATAGAAATAATTAGGAACATTGTCAAAAACAACAATGATAAGAATGCATTAAAAACATCTTGGCAATAAATTCGCAATCGAAAACGAATTATCAAAAATAAACTTGAAATCGAGAACATCAAAAGATGAACCAGAATGACTTAGGAAATGGACTTTTCCTTTCATCAAAAGTTGAAGCAAGCAAATTATGACCAATGACTTCATTTTCTAGAATTGTATTCGCATCCAACGTATACCCTAGCAAAGATATGGAAATATAACCTTCCAAGAACTAAAAACCCGCATTCAACACATTCAAGACTGCAATTGCATAAAGTTAATTTAACTAAAACCAAAAGACACAAACATTGTCGTGCTGGGAACATACATATTTCCCAGAACCATTTCGAGGTCAAATTGAGATTTGTCTTACAGCAAACAGGTTTCCCACAAGTTGCAGGAATATGAATGTCTAAATGAAAGCAAACACAAACTTGTATGCCTGAGTTTACATCAGGCATTGCTTCTTCTTTTCTTTTTTTTTTCTTTTGGTTTCTTTCTTCAAAATCAAATGAATTTGAAGAATGTTATTTGAAAGGTGTCTTGTAATTACTAAAACAACTGGGTCGGAACACAATCGAACCTATTCCACCCATTTTTCTTTTGTTTTAATATAATGTCCTTATATTTTAGCCAAAGCAGCTTTACCTTCTTTTCTGGTAAAAAGCTGTTGGAAGAATCAGTGGTTTCCGAGCTTAGCGCCAGCAATAGTAGGCGCTGCACCCCTGGTTGCCTTAACTTGGGAGGCATAGTCACTGTAGTGCATGGTAAATAATGTGCTTTGGTAACGGGTCAGTTTTATACGCTTCCTGAGCGACTCCGTTATGGGGCCACTGAAACCTGCCTTCCGGATAAGTGAGTCAATTGCCTCCACTCTAGTCCAACCTGAAACCAAAAATAAATGCTCGATAAGTTTTCAAATGGGCTAAACCTTTCAATGGAAGATCATCATGCATAAAATATATACAAATCCTTAAAACTAAAGTTCCAAAATAAAATACAAATAAAAGGACTGCTTTCATGTCATCGACAATTAAGATGCCAAATGGAGTTATTATTTATGTTCAAGCAAGTTTCAACAATACCATTGTTACTATTACATGGTACAGGGTAGGGTAATTTCTTGGTCCTAACAGTGTTGGCAATGCGTGCAGCTAGGCACGCCTGCACCTTAGCATACAACAGAAACACCTCAGACCCTTCCAGGCGAGGCCCATTTGAAATATAATACTTTTTGAGTAAATATACATTTTATCAATCTAGTTTTTTTTGCAATATTTTTACTTGTTCATATATGCATACACACATATATATATCACAAATAAAAAAATAAGAGAAAGAAAAGCAAAGAAAGGTCTCCATATCATATCATTCCATTTTATATCACATCATATCAATATTAACTTAAAACGGGCAATAAAGTCTACCTTCATGTGCCGGCACCTCAGGTAAATATGTGGCACTTCGCCTTGAATTATAATCATCAACAAACTCAATAATTATGCCATGCTTTCCTACCTGAAAGAAAAATGTGACTGCATATTAGAAAGTAGGAAGGAAGTGATGGAACCGGACAAGCTATCAGAAGTAGACCGAAAGATTTAGGGAGAAACAGAAGAAAAGAATCAATATGGAGAAAAATATTTGACAGCCAATAGCTCAAATAGTAAATACTCAACACCCGAAACTAAGAATGACAGGTATTTATGACTAATCCCAATAAAAGGTCAAACAAAACTAACCCTAAACCTTAATACTTGGAAAATAACTAAAAATCCTAATAACCTAAAAGATTATTAAATATCCAAAATATATACGTAGCAATTAAACCCATAAAATTTAAATGAAATCCTAGATAATTTAATCCTTCAATAGTTCAACTCGCATATTTGCATCAGCCATCACATTACCAAGTACATAAACATGTCAATACCACACCAACATTCCATCCAAAAGAAAATAAAACCATAACAGCCCTACAAAAGGGAAGACTGTACTCCAATCAGGTTCTTCAAAACTGCAGATTATTTGATCGACCAATTCAGGCAGTGAAATATGCTCATGATATATTACTCACAAAGACAGCAGTCTATATTAACAGATCAGACGTTAAACAATCCAAATTGAGATGAATTACATACCTCCCAATCAAGGTAGTTATTAGCTGTTTCATAATCAGTCAGAATAGAAACTGTACATTCTAAGTTAGGCAGTTCTTTAGCTTGAATAGGAGGGAACCTGCGGTCCCTCAAAGCACTGCAGATAACAGAAATTTGAAAATATCACAAGGCATGCCATGAGAAGAACAAGAAGCACGCCAAATTGGAAGAAGCAACAAAATGAATTGATTAGAACTTCTAGTTTATTTAGCACATGGAGTAAAAGACAATTTTAAAATGACCAAAATCATTTGGTTGCAAACCAAACGAAAGTAGGAAAGAGTTCTAATGGCCTTTGTAGATCATGATGCATATTGTATTACAACACCAGAAGGGTTGGATATTAATAGGAAAAAATCTTAATGATGGAGAGTAGTATTGGGATTCAAGGTTTGTTAATTTCTTTAGAGTAATCATACAGAGGAAAATTGTTAATGGCATTCCATTAGCAAAATAAATAAATACTAATAAATTGATACTGATATTCAAGCATCATCCTATTACTTTTACAAGAATAAGCTGCTCTCAGGACTTTTACCCTCTGCCGAACCTTTTTCCCATCAAAACAAGCATTGATTCAAAATCAAATTTAGTTTTCTGGAATAGAGGTAGAACGAAACAATGCAGCCGAATTTTGGTCAAACCATGTTCACAAGTCCATCAGAGCAGTAAAAAAGCTAATAATTGACACATGATTTGCAATGCTGCCACTTCTCTTAGTACTTGCCAGATTATAAGTATGGCCACTTCTTTTTATAACACTCCTTCTGGCAAGAGGTTACAAACCACTCTTCTTCCATGTAACTCCCCCAACTTTAATTCTATATTCATAATTGAACATATTATCTGTAATAAAGCATGCTAACAACCTAATTCTGGTATAAGATAGGAACAATCAATCTAAAGAGATAGCATATCTTCAATGTCCAATAACTTGTTTTTATAAAGCCTTCCCATTCTTTTCATCTTCTTTTAGGTCTATCCGAAGTGCTATTTCTAGAATGCACTTTCCAAATATGAAAATCATTTTCTTTCTTATATATACCATTTATGATTCATGGTTAGGAAAAATGAATTAAATTTTATTTAAAAGACAAAAAAAATCAAGACAAATATGAGAGTTTTAAGAATGAGCTCACTATACACATCATCTTGGACTCATTGTAGATATCCCACCTACCAGGGTTGTACACATACATATCCAAAGAGAGAACGAGAGAGAATTTAAATTCCAAAGTACATGTTTTTCACTTTGGTCTTAATACCTCGTCAGAGCATAGTCCCTAAACCCATTAATCAACTGACAAGCTTCAAGTGTGCCAATACATCCTCGTAGACGAGGCTCCCCACCATTCACAACCTTCTTCCAAGTGACAAACAATGGGCTGAAAACAGAACAAAATGAGTCGCAAATGAAAGCATTATTTTCAAAGTAAACAGAAATACAATGAGAACAAATAAAAACTAAAAGTACAGGAACAGTTTAAACTGACACTGGTATTGCATATGAACATCCAACAGAAAAGACATATCCAAGAAAAACAGCAATAGAAGAAAAACAAAAAGAAATATGTGCAACACAGCAGAAGAATCTACTTGATAGTGAAAAGCCACCAGAAAGTGTATAAGAACATTCATATTCTCTAATACCAATCTGTGCCATAACATCAGCATGACCTTGGCAGCAACGAATCAGGAAATAAACATTGCTAGAAGAACTTTACAAAGGAAAGGGGGGTGATATAACCTAAGGAGAAGAAGCCAACAAAAACATTTCTCGATAATTAAATCAACGCAGTATTACAGGTAGAAAATAAATAACCAAGTAAACACTAACTATTACATTTTTCCAAGTCAAAGCTAGTAAATGGCTTAATTGAAATTGATTGCAGAATGTGTTTCCATTCAAAATGCTTTACATAAATAGACATTGTTTAAGGAAGAGTATATCTCTTCTACAAATGCTTTGAGGCTACATTAAAACCAATGTTGGTCAGACTCGAGTATACAAGTGTGTCCTTGTATGCTCATAGAACTTTGACTCGTGAAGTGCTTTGAACTTAAAAGACAAGGATATGACAAATTAAGGTCTATGAGAAGGATATTGGTGTCTGGACTTGTTTTACAAGAAAAAAATATTGTACATGTATACACACACATACCTTATATACAGAATTTTGACTTGAATTATTGGTTTGATAATGAAAGCTAGTTTCAACTAGGTGATGGATGTAAGAGAAGGCGGATATATTGATATTCTTTTATGCATATAGTTAATGTAACTCAGTTTAAGACTAAAAGAAAGTATGAAATTTCCTTTGTCGCACATTTGGGGGCAAATTGCAAAGACAAGCTAATTATGCAGGCCATCTATAGTAGGATAAGTAAAGATAATAATACACAGTGAAAGCCCTATGTTACTTGGACTTGGGTATGAGCGTCCAACATGGGTACACAACCAACACGGATTTTGTTTCAAAATTTACATATATTTGGAGGGTCTTTGAAGGATCATATCCAGGTACTTAAAAGTAGTAAAAGCAAATAAAATTTAAAAGAGAGTTTTTTTTTTCTTCTTTAATTCTTAAAAGAGCCAAATTGCTTAAAAATTTAAAACCAGGCACATATTTTTTGAACTGACAACCTTGATTTATGTTACCGGCGAAAACATGAACAGATGACAAAATTTTGGAAGATCTAACAACAACATTGACATAAGATTGACTCCCCAACTTCCACTTAAAAAAAAAAACAACAGCAACAACAACTAATGACAGACACAGAAAAGAATAAGAAAACTCAAGAAAAATAAAATAAAATAGAATCGAACAGCATGCAACCCATCGTTACGAAAGAGAGAGAGAAAAAAAGAAGAAACTTGGGATGAAAAAACAAATGGGTTTCAAAAAAAAAGAAAAAAAGAATGATAAGAGAAAATACTGTTGGCCCTCATCGAAAGCGGGCGGAGCAGCCTCCTCGCTGTTATAATGGGCGATCAAAGTGTCGAAGCAGTAGACCACCATTTCCTTGTTTGCCAACACCATCTTCGTCAATTTTACAAGATTTTTTTTTCCGTATCAGAGTGTTTTTTTTCTTCCCCTCCAAACTTCCTTCGCCGAGTGCACCCCCTTTACCCTTTTTTATTCCCCCACGTCATTGTTTTGCCCTTTTATTTAATTTTAATTAAATAAAATAATTAATTAAATAAAAAGCAAATAAATAAAGTAAAAGTGAGAAAGAGATATTCATTTGTTTTGGTTTCGGTCACTTAAATAATTTAAGGGAAAATAACTATGTTTTTCCCTTATTTATTTATTTTCCCCTTATTGTAAGTTTGTAACATAGGAGGGCGTCCTTGACAGTGTTCTATTTTATCCTTTTTGTGAACATTAGTAATTATGTTAGGTTGCGATTCAAATGTTAAATTAATATTGATAGCAACATAAATTTATATTTTTATTTATATTTATTTTTAGTTGGTTATCTAATAAAATAATATTAAATTTAATTTTTTTTATCAATAATAAAATTGATGTGTTGAATTCAAACTCTTATAAAAAGAGGTTAAATTGGAATAAAAAATATTTTTTATGTTCTTACAACTCTATAATTAATTTAAATTTAATCTTTAATTTAAATTTAAATTTAAAATTTTAAAATATTTAGTGATAATATTTAAGATTATTTAGTGATAATATTTTTTAAAAATCTAACTAAATTTTAACACTAAAATTTATATAAATGTCTAATGGCTACAATCAAATAAACACACACTTTACCTTCACATTTGACATTTAATAAATTCTTATTTTTTCTCCCTTTTCCTACGCCATTTTCATACTGCAAACTTCTATTTTATTTATTTATTTACTTTTTTATTTTTTTACTTTCAACCCTTTTTGGATTAATTACATTCTAAGTCCCTTCTCTTTTCTATTAGCTACAATTCCATAAATCTATTTTTAAGGCATGATTTTCTCTATGATTCAAGATTGGAGTACACCGAAGTTTAAGGCTAAGCCTAAAAATATTTTATTTATCTATTTATTTTATTTTTTTAAATTTATTTTTTAGTTTTTGAATTTGTTTTTATTTTATTTTATTACACTTCATATTTCCTCATTTTATTATCTTAGTAAATTTAAACCTCTTATTTTTATTTTTTTTCAACATTGCTACGCACAAATATTAAACACAATTGTAACCGCGACTGTAACCGGTATGAAAGCATCTTAAACTTAAAAATACTTAGATCCCATCTAAAAATTTATTACAAATTAATTAATTTTTTAAGTTTAAAAACAACAACTTCGATAAATTTAAGTTAATAAGATTTAACACATCTATGCATGTATCAAATTTATCAATATGACCTAAACCTCCGTGTCTAGTTTCTCTTCTGCCAATAGCCAAAATCTAATCAAGTTTATCACTTCTAGATCCCAATTTCTTAAACATTTCCTTGGCGACATCCATCTCTTTTTCTACCTTTTTCAAATTTGAGTGGTTCATTGTCTTTACATGTCACATCACATCTATCCAACAACTTATCTTATGTTTCTTCTATATCAATGATATCATATAATCCATTGCCTCCTTCTGGATCTATCTTAAAGAATGTGGCAACATAAGGAGTAACAACTTTGTATTTAGCAATAAAAGTAACATAGTTTTTCATCTATTCTTCATCTTCACTCTCATGAACCCCATTACTCCAAGTAACATTGAGAGATTTATTCTTTTGTTTAAGTGCTTATGAATTCAACTTGTATGTGTGTCTCAGTAGTCATGGCATTGGGTTTCTTTCTTCTTAGGCTTTTTATCAACCTTTCCTTTTCTTTTGCTGGACAATCGATTAGCATATAAATTCATACTATTTTTGGAGAACTTGTAATCTTTGTTGATATGTTTGGCAAGATGTGCAAGTTTTGTTTACAGAATGGGTTCCTCTATGGCAACACTTAAAGCAACAGTGAGAGCCAATATTCTCTTTCTTAATTATGTCTCTTGGTTTTTTTCAAGGTTCATCTCAAATGCATGTAATGAGCCAAACTTATCTATGTTCATAGTGTTAGTGTCTTTTGCTTCTTTTATGATAGTAACTTTGATAGCAAATCTTTTTGGCAAGTATCTCAATACATTTCATATCGATTTTACCTTAGAATATTGTTTACCAATATCAAAAGCTTCTTTAATGATTTCACAAACTCTAGCATAAAAATCAAATATGATTTTATCATTAAATATTATAAGGTTTTCAAACTTAACTGTGAGCATTTGTAGTTTTGACAATTTAATTCACTCCAAAAATATCTTAATGGATTGTTTTGAGAATGCCTTATGCTTCTTTGGCAAAAACAAATCTTGAAATTTTCCTAAACACTCTACCATTTGCACCATTAAATATAACACGAGGATTTTGAAATTACAACCCTTTCTTTGTTGGTAGTCCTAGTTGTTTTTGGTTTTACTTCTTAAGCTCCACCACTTTTCTAGTGTAAGATGGTTCCATCCAGTCAAAAAAGCCCTCCATGTCTTTTCATCCATTGACTTAATAAATGTTTTCATTTAAGGTTTCTAACAAACATAATTTCACCCATTGAGTTGTGGTGATCAAACTATTAAGCTTCCTTTTTTCATGAAGTTCATCGCTATCAACCAGACACTAAAATCACATTAAGTACTTTATGTGGTAGGCTTTGATACCAATTGAAAAATCTCAAGTTTGGTAGTGAGGTGTGACAAGTGTAGTAGACAAGTCTTTTGTCATATAACTTGACACACATAAAGATAAATCTGGAGAATAGAACACAGAGAGTTGTTAACGTGGTTTAGACTTTAAGCTCAATCTATCTTAACCCTTAGATAATTACAACATCATCTAAATACACTTAGTATAAACTTTTCCATTGAAACTTTCTACACTCATTAAGAGTGAAAACAAATAATCTTTTAAAAGTAAACAAATAATTTTACTTTATTAACAAAATATACTCACTCTCTAATTTTGATAATCCCAATCCCACCAAATAAGTTGCCTATAAACAGGTTAGGTATATGATCATTCTCCTATTTATCTCTTTTATTATTGATATTCAACCTTTGCCATTATCGAAAAAAGTAAGTTGATATATATTTTTTCAAATAATTCAATCGAAATAACCTTTTTTTATCACTCAAAGAAATCTCAATAGAATGAGGCTCTTTTAGATAAGTTCCATTGCATTCATCAATTGAAAGCCTTTAATTAAATATATTTATATTTTAAAGACATTAAATAATTTATCGTAAATAAACCGCCACATCAAAATTACCAATTATTTATAAGGTTTAATTCAACAAAAAAAACCTTCAACTATAGTCTTTTGTTTGAATTAGGTATTTGACCTATTTTTTGGTCAAATTGGGCATTTAAACTTTGATTTTGTTATTAAAGTTGACTACTATTGTTAAAGCTGTTAAAGAAAAAGCAATTGCAGTCAATGGGATAGTGTCACGTCATTTAAAATTGTATTTCCCTTAATTTTCATTTTAAAAAGAAAAAAAATCAAAATAAATTGCTAAAAAAAGACAGAAAAAACTTTTCACCCTTTTTTACCCTAATTCTTCAATATCCTTGCCCTAAATCACGCATCAGATGAAAGTAGCTTAAAAAAATCCTTCCTCGTTCAAGTAATCTGTCGACTGGAATCTAGAAAATTTTTTGTTGAATGTATATATGAAAGCTATGTGCGATGTAGCCATCAAGAAGAAACAAAACTCAGTCGCCTTATGTTCGAAATCCGCTGGAAGAGCAAACTTCTGAGGCTCAGTTTCAGAAATCCTTCCTCCTGTAACTGGATGGATATATCCAGTTGTTGAATGTATATATGAAAGCTACATGCTGTTCCAGCAAATGCAAGAGTGTATGCATATGTATATATACGACAATAGCATGATGTATAAGTTATATGCACCATTGATGAATAATAACATCATACATCATCATTATATTAAATAAAAAAAATGGACTATTTGTAAATAAATACAAATAATTTTATTTAAACGCAATTTTTTTAGTAAATAAAGATATTGAAAACTATTACAAACAACTCATTCAATTCTCGTCAATTCCTCTAAATCATCATGAATCAGCTTCAAAATATGATTAGTTGGCTGCAAGAAATTATAAAAACTTAGCTCCCATCTAAGGGCTTGTTTAACCAAAGCATCTGCAACCCTATTAACTTCCTTGTTGACATGTTGTATATTCACTTTCCATTGGTTCTGACTCAATTGTTTAACATCTCGAGCCACTGTATATTGATGTACATCTAACGTAGAGTTATGTAACATTTGGATAGCATCTAAGTTGTTCACCTCGAAGATCACTTTCCTAATACCCATACTCCAAGCTTGTCATAAACCATCATAAGCTTCTCACAACTCAACTTCTACAATTGAGCATATTCCAATCTTTGAGGCAAATCTCATCCTCCACTGCCCCGTATCATGCCTAATAACGCCACCTGTGTTAACCTCACACCAACCAATCTTCGGTAACCACCAACATGTTCCCCTGCCATATTGGGTGAAACTACCCTCTGTATGTTGATGTACTTGCAACTCCCTCCCAGAAAATCATTGAACTTGTCCTAAGATACCCTCAATATTAATAGTTCTCAAATTTAAGATTTAGGGTCTCAAGTTTAGAGTTTTAGCATTTAGTTATAGTTAAATATTATCTAATTAGGTTTAAATAAAGTTATTAGTGTTTATTTATAAATCCTCCACTTTTTATTTTATTTAATAATGAGGTATCATTATTTATTCATAAATGGTGCATAAAATTCATATATAAGAGTTGATGAAAGATTCTCTCCTAAATTAATATTAGCCCTTTTCAAAGGATAATCAACATTGCTTTGGTAAGGGATCTCATCCCAGCTTTGTGCTTTCAACTGCAGTCAATTAGCGTTTAGGAATTTATTGTAAAAGTAAAAAGATTTTTATTGAATTTTGATTAGAAAGCAGGCTGAAAATGTCGAACTTTTCTTTTTCATATTTACAAAGGAAACAAATCAGTGGTGGTGGTTAGTCTGGATCTTTTTCTTGAAGCCCTCTTTCTCTTGCAGAAGAAAAATAAATGAATATCATAAAGCATTACAACGCAAATCTTGTTGCGTTCCATGAAACAGAAAAATCCCAGCAACCACGGTGTAAATAAGTCGAACCGTGCAATTTTCCTTTTAAAACTATTTTCATCTTATGCGTGATTTAGGGGAACTGAAGAATTAGGGTAAACATGGGTGAAATTCTTTTTTTTTTACCATTCTTTTAAATTTTAACAATTTATTTTTATTACCGATTGAATCTTAATTCGATTGATATTAATATTGTTGTTAGTGTAGGAGTAATACACATTATCCAAAAAGAACAGTTATGATCTCATCTTATAATTTGATTATTGTTTAATTTATGTTTATTTATTTTTCTTTTGTTAAATGAAAATTAAAGGAAATATAATTTTAAATGATGTAGCACTGTCCCATTGGCTGCAACTTTTTTTTTAACAGCTCTAACGGGGCTAATTTCAATAACGAAATCAAAATTTAAGTACCCAAACCAGTTAAAAAATAGTTAAAGACTAGTTTAATATGCTTCAATTGAATTAAGCCTATCCATAACAATACATAAACAACCGTGAGGGTGTGAAAAGAGTTGTAAGGCATACAGGAGATTTTGCATCAATGCCACTTATTCTTGGCTGACGTGTGCGCAGAAAACGGTATTGTACAAGCAATTCCATTATTGAACTTTATCACAGGAGATGTTACCCCATGTCATTTTATACACGAACTGTCACCAAGCTACAAACAGGACCAGATCCTTATGACGGTTGGTGTTCCTTATGTTGGAAAATGGAACTTACTGTCTTTCTTTCTATGAATGTTTCTCCTGATACCATTTACTAGGTTTTATATAAGAGCTTATTTAAATATGGTACATACTATCTCTCGAAACTTCAAATTGTACCTATTAAACCCTTAACATACTGATTTCTTGAAAATTTGTAAGGTTTTATATCGGTTGAATTGATTTTCGATTCACTTTTAATTGATTCTAAGTGATCCCTAGTTCTATATGGGACCAGACCTGACCTGACAAACCCCCATTTAAACTGGTCAATAAAATTTTCAACTATGTCTCATGGATTTCCAGGTGAGATGTCAACAGACAGTGATCTACATTCTCCTGCAAATTACTAAAAACATATCATACCGTATGATTTATACCATTGCACAAAGGAAAAAGAAGAAAAAGAGCAGAAGAGAAACTAAGATACCAATCCATAACACAGGAAAACGATACAGAGGTGGCCAGAAAGAAAAGACATTCAGTCCAAAATTGGATTCATGCCCTCCTTTCTTTGTCCTTCCTACGACTTCTCTTATCATCTGATTCACGGGAATATGGTTTCTCATGTCTCTCATGCTTCCCGTACTTTTCATGCCGCTTCTCATGTCTCTCATGTCGCTTTTCATGCTTCTCGTGTTTGTTGTCATGCTGCTTCTCATGTCTGTCATGCTTTTCCTGTCGCTTCTCCTCGCGCTTCTTTCTCTTCCTGCTGCTTTCATAGTCTGATTCACCTTCTTCAGCATTGGTGGTTGATGGAGCAGGTTCATCTACCTTGACTGGCTCAGGTGAGGCTTCCTTCTGAGTGGATGGAAGTGTAGTTGGATCTTCCCATGCACGTGGCAATCTGCAGCAAGAGCAAAAGATTTAGGAAAAAAGAGGCCAAAGGGAAAGTTAAAAAGGGTGAAAGCTTCTGTAAAAAAAAATGATATTCTCAAAGATTTGATGCCATTAATGCTCTAGCAATAGCAGCCATGCACTTTTTCTTATGAGATATCTAGGCAATTCTCGTACAATAGTCAAAAGTATAGCTGTCTCTATATTGTAGAACTAAGCAATTGATCCTTGCATGCTTGATATTGGTGCAAACAAGCAAAAGTTAAATTTGATAATATCATACGTTCTAGATAGAAGAATTCTTTTGCTGCCCTAGTGCTACCCATAGATCTATATTTTAAATTTCAGGAGGCTACAATTTACCATTTAACATTGTTACCAATCTTACTTGTTTGCTGACTATTAAATGTAGAAGGATTAAATTACTCAATTTCGTAAAATTACTCAATTTTGTAGTATGGTAATTGCCTAGATATTTTAACCAAAAAGCATTGATGTGTCCGTAGATGCTGCTATTTTGGGTGCTTGATCAAACAGAGCACATTCGACAAGATACAAATTATCTACAACCACTCCTCAGAGATAGTACCTAAAATGATCTTCCTCACTCCCAAGAACCCAATATAGCAGCAGTTTCTTTATAAATGTTCTTTATAAAGTATTCATAATTGAGCATAATATGAAGGGAAAAAACATATAAAAACCTACTGACTCTTCTTTCGTACAATCATATATCTTGAGAACTCATCTATTTCGCATTATATAAATCTACCATATACCTTGCAAAACCAAGACCGTGGACTCGTGCTGCTTCAGCATGGCCTGCACCTAAGTCCTCTGCAGTAGACCCTCGCTTCACAAGTTCCGAAAGCTCATGCTTATCAAGACGATTGCCTTGAGGTTGACTAGAACGCTTAGGAGCCAGTCCAAGAGCCTCCCTCATGGCCTGCTCCTCCTCTTCCTTGACTCTTCTAATTTCTTCTTTTAGAGCCTCAGCATCTGAACCCTTGGAATTTTTATCCCTTGAATACCAGTGCAGATCCTTCCCTGTAATTTAAAAGAACAACTTCATGTGCTGATAGGCTTTTGCTTAGGGTGAAATTTTCATAGCACTATGTATTCCAGCAACTATTCAAAGAGAGAGAGAGAGGATGACATAAAGTTATCCTGTAGCTTAAAAAAAATACAATAACTTTGTACTGCACACAGAAAAAGTAAGAGAAAACCATACCTTTTTGCCATCTCCCAACAGGTGCCTTAATACTATGACCAAGATAATTCTCCCGATGTTTATCAACCTTTACATCCTCCCAACTAAATTCTGCATGCACAGAAAAAATACTCATTGGTATAATTCACCTAGACTAGTACATGCAAAATAAACACAAACTCATAAACATTAAGCAAAGCTATAGTAGAATTTTTTATGTAACTAATATGCAAACAAGATGTAGAAACAAATATTTTAATCAAATACGCAAGAAAAAATAATAATAAACCCCTCAAATGCTAAAATCTCTAATCCCATGTCTAAGAATTAATATACTAAATAATGAAAAGCACTGAAGATCTCAAAATTTAAAATGTCAAAGACTAGTAGGAATTGAAAAATCAATAGAGTTAACCCTCAACTAAGGTGGGAGAACTGTACTTTTAGATCTAGCATTTTTACTCTTTTCATTCACACTTCTCCAAGTGGCCACTACAGCATTTGATAACATGATAGTCCCAGGTTGCCCATAGGTAGCCAACAACATATCCATAGTTAGTGTCTAATAACCGGAAATTCCTCTTCTCCTGCTATACCAACATAATCCTTGCATTTCTTTTTTCCCCTTTTTCTTCAAAATATATTGGAAATCACTCACAACACTCTCTCAAATAAAGGAAGTGGACCAATATCCATAAAGATTATATTTATGTGTCTACTTATGCATGAAGGCGTCAAGAAATATAGATACATAAAAACTCTTTTTCATAAAATGCACTAAAGGTAACGTGCTTTTCTTCTTTCAATTTATTTTCAACAAGGAGAACCAATATCTTTTATATTTTCAAACCATTGGTTTTAATGGATATCATGTAAAAATTAGAAGTTTATTTCATTTATTGCATAGCTTCTTCGGTTTGTAATCGTTTTGTCTAACCCTTTATCTGAACTCTAAGGGCACATTAGGGTGAGGGAGGTCAACGAAAGGTTTCTTTTGTGAAGAGAATTTCAAATTTTCAAAACAAAATTTAAAAAGAAGTTATATTGGAAAATTAAAAACTGGAATTTTCCAAGTTCTTGGAATCTAATGAGAATTGAGAAATTCCTAGATTTTTAAAAGATGCCAACATTTATAATAGATCTCAAAAAAGTTCCATAATGGAGATGGAAAATGAGAAAGAAACCCGGTCTCCTTCATGGTCAGACTCAGCCATATCAAATTGGTAAAGAATGCTAGCTCCTGAAGTTTCTCTATTCGCGCATTCAGAAGCAGCAATCGAAACACAAGTTGAAGTTTGCTTCTTAATTTCAATATTAAGCTAACCAGAGGTGGCTTATCCATCAAGAAATATACATCCACAAAGTTGAAGTTAAGAAATATATATTTATGTTCGAAGTTAAACTAGATTAAGAATGACAGTAGTTTAACTTCAAACATGATGCTCATCAGCAAAAGTTTATTCGATTACACAAGACAGGCCTATCAGGTTAGATGAATTGGAAATTCAACTTCAAGTTTTCTTCCATGGAATTCAACCATATTTAATACCCCTTAATATTTATTTCAGGTTTCTGAGGAAACAAATTGTGTATATTTTTTAGTAATCCGGCTCCAGAATGACAACATATTATTTAAAATAATAGGAACGAAGAAGACAAGTACTTCATAGCTATATGACATGACAAAACTAAAATTACCACTCAAAAATCTAAATTGAACTTATTTCAGAATTTAAACTTACCTAAAAGAGCAAAACTAACTCATAAATCCAGATCGCAAAATTCTCTAGCGCAACCAATTATTTTTAATCGATAAATAAATTTAAGTTTCCAATTCCTTTTATCTCTTATCATTCAATTAAAGAAAACCCAAACATAAGGGCCCAGAATCATAAAATTGTTGCTATAGCAAAATTTTGTTAAAATTACATTGAATTATGGAATCTAAGAAGACGAAAGCCCTAGAAAACCCTAGAAACGCATAAAGCTAATAAGGGGATAAAGAAGGGGGAAACTTACGATCTCTGCCACCACGAACGCCGCCTCTGGTTGGATGATACATTTTTTTCTTCTCTCTTTCAAATTCAACAAGTTTGAAAGGCTTTCTTCCTTTGCTTGCTTGGCTTCTGTGTTTCCTTTTTTATATAGGATCGAGATCAACTACTTCTCAAAAATAGATTTAGGTAGACTCAAATAAAATATAACTTAAATTAGGACCGCTTGTATTAAAAAAAAATTATATTAATTTTTATATAAGAATAAATCTAAAAAATATAATAAATTAAATAGATTTAAAATATTAAAATAAATATTTTTTAATAAATTGAAAATATATTAAAAAAGTCTTTATACTTAAATAGCACTAAAATAATGGTAACTTAATCAGTAAATACCTCTATAATTGTTAGAATTAAGTGATTCGAATCTTTATTTAAATAAAATACAATAGTAAAATAAAATAAAAGTAAAATTCATATAGAATTACACTTCTTTTATTTTATTTTAGAATAAGATTTTTTAAACCTTATTAAATTCCATCTATTTTATATTGATTAGAACAAGCTGTTTCAATCTTACTACACTTCTATTAGAATATGGTTTTACAAGCCTATAAATAGACATAGTCTATTCCTCTTATAATCATTCAAATTTGACATAGTGAATTTTCTTCTTATTTACCCGTGGTTTTTTACCGAAAGGATTTTCACGTAAAAATCTGTGTTCTTTATTTTTATTTTTCTTTTCTTTGCTATATATTGTCATTACCAACATTCTATTTATTTTATAAATTGGTATCAAAGCTTCCGAGTTGTTCATCTCGATCATGGTAATGGCATTTTTGAAGTATGAAATTCCACTGTTGGATCGTAACGCCAGATTTGCGTTGTGGCAGATTAAGATACAAGCAGTTCATGTGCAAATGGATCAGGAGGATACCTTGCTAGGGATAGATAATATGCCTTCGACATTAACAGATGAAGATAAGAAGCGTAAGGATGGAAAGGCGTTAACACAATTACATCTGCATTTGTCTAACGAAACTTTGCAGGATGTGATGAAAGAAAAGACCGCAGCTGCATTATGGAAGATGTAACACCTCTAACCCATATCCACCGCCGGAATAAGCTTACGAGGCATTACCGATCAAATCGCAATATACGACATACATTTCTCAAACATAAATTCATTATCACTTAAATATCAATCAAACATAATTGCATTGTCCCTTATAAGGCTCTATGAGACCTTAAAACATGCTTGAAAGAGGTTTGAGACTAAACCAATAACATTTGAAAACTTTGGGAAACTTATAAAATTTCATGCATACAGGGATCACACGCCCGTGTGAATAGGCCGTGTGCCTCACACAGCCTCTAGAAATGCCTATGTCACAAGCCATATGGAAACAGGGCATACATACTGACTTGTACCATACAGCCGGAGACACGCTCGTGTGCCATGGCCGTGTGAAATCTGGAGAGTATATTGACTTAGGTCACACCACCGGCCACACACTCATGTGCCAGCCCTGTGTCACACACGGCCAGTAGACACGCCCGTGTGTCTAAGTCGTGTAACTCATTGACTTGTTTAACTATATTACAGCAGGCACACGGTCGAGTCACACGCCCATGTGTTCAACCGTGTGGGGCGAAATTAGGCTTGGTTTAAACCACATTTCTAACCCTCCTCAAGCAAACCAAAACCACTTCATTTCATACCATTTCAATACATTTAACCAAAAATGCTATTTCACATACAAATCATACCATTTAAAATCCATCCATTTCACTACTCAAATCATAATCCAAAACATACCAAAACAATATGCCATTACCAACAATTTCACCTATCTTCTCTATGCATTTTTCTCATCATCTTATCATCTATTTTAAACCTCAAATCATACCAATTAATCATCACAATATCAATGACAAACATGCCAAAACACAAGGCCATTTATATACATCATATTTCACTTACCAAACTCATAAAATAAGCCAACCCAAATGGCCAAATACACACCAACATTTATATCATTTATGAGCCAAATCTCATAGCTAATATCATATCTTAAAACACATCATCATATCATTAGCATATGCATGCCATATACCATATTTACAAAACATCAAAAGTACCAAAAAGTTGATCGATAGTGTGACAATGTTCTTGATGATCCCCGAATCTGAGTTAGCTTCGATTATCTATAAAATAGAGAAAGAACACACAAAGTAAGCTTTAAAATCTTAGTAAGCCATATACAAATAAAATTACCACATGTATCAACATCATTTTTATCAATAGGTAAACTATGACTATGCACATATTCAATATCATAAGTGATATCATCAAATACTTCCCTTTTCAATACTCGTATGAATCTCGTACGTACCTGAGTCATTTAACTCATTCACACATTCTTTCTTGACTTGATTTTTGCCCGTTGAACATTTTAGAATTGTTAAGGATACCTGGAAATCACATATAGCTCGTACAATTCCATATCCCAAATATGGTCTTACATGTTATCACATATCGATGCCGATAGCCCAGCTATGGTCTTACACGAAACCAAATAACGATGCCAATGTCCCAGATATGGTCTTATACGTAATCACATAATGATGCCAATGTCCCAGATATGATCTTACACATAATCACATCTCGTTAATCCTAATGTCATGACATTTGTATCCTATACTATTCCTGAGGTTTGTACGGGACTTTCAGATATTATAACTCTGTCGATTCTTGCTCTATTTGATCATTCAACATTCATAGCAGTTCAATGACAATTAAACATATATAATTCAATTTAAAGACATTTATTTGCATATAAACTTACCTTGTATTCGGGATAAACGGATTGAATTGACTATTAGATAACCTTTGATTTTCCTTGATCTAAATCTGATTTCTTTTGTTCTTGATCTATATACATTCAAAATTAACTCATTTATTCATCAAATCATTCAATTCAATCCACAAACACATATTTTGGCATTTTTACACTTTAGCCCCTAAAGTTTCACATTTTTACAATTTAGTCTCTATTTCACAAATACACAAAATTACACAATTTTCTTTCTAAATTCATGGGTTTCGAATTTCTATAGGGTCCTTAACAGCCCTAAACTTTTATTTATTTCACATTTCAACCCCTCAATTTACACTTTTCACAATTAAATCCCTAAAATACATTTTTAGCTAAAATCACTTAAAAAAACTTGTGTAACTATCAACAAATATTCATTTTTCATCATCAACATTCAAAAACTCAAGCATTCATCAATGAAACTTCAAAAAATCATTTACAACTTAAAAAATTAATGCATGGGCTAGCTAGAATACAAAACAACGATATCAAAAACGTAAAAATCATCAAAACCAGGCTAAAATGAACTTACAATTAAGCTCACAAGTGCCGAACCCTAGGAAGCTTCAATGGCTTCTTTTCCCTCTTTAAAATTCAGCTATAAGATGATAATGAAGCCAAATATTTGTTTTGTTTTATTAATAATATGTTATTAAGCTAATTACCAATTTAACCTTAATTTAAAGCCACCAAATTTCATGATATTAAGCCCATTTATGTCCATTAACACTACTAATGGTCTAATATATCATAAGGACTTTAAATTTAATCAACCATAGCAATTAAACACTTTAAATAAATAGAATACAACTTTTGTATTTTATGCAATTTA
Organism: Gossypium hirsutum; assembly: GCF_007990345.1. NCBI lineage: Eukaryota > Viridiplantae > Streptophyta > Magnoliopsida > Malvales > Malvaceae > Gossypium > Gossypium hirsutum. Next base: position 35,647,110 of record NC_053428.1, read on the forward strand.
GTCTTTTTTATCAAATTAAGCTATTATACGATAAAATTAGTTCACGAAATTTTCACACATACATACAATCATGCTATAAACACATAAAATAATATTAAAATAATTTTTTAAAATTAGATTTGTGGTTCTAAAACCACTGTTTCGATTTAGCTAAAATCGGACTGTTACAGAAGAGGCTGGAACAAATATGTATGTCGAAAACTCTAACTAGCAAGTTGCATATGAAGCAGCGTCTTTATGCTTATCGTTTGGAAGAAGGTGGTGCGTCTGTGTATGAATACTTAACAGCGTTTAAAGAAATTCTCTCAAACTTGGAAGCCATGGAGGTTTAGTATGATAAGAAATATCTAGGGTTGATTTTACTTTGTTCGTTGCCCCTGGCTTATTCAACCTTTAGATACACGATTTTATATAGCCGCGAGTCTCTTATAATTGATGAGGTTTATGATTTTTTAACCTCGTATGATAAGATAAAGCATTTTGTGGTTAAATCGGACTCTTAGTGGGATGGTCTCATTATTCGTGGGAGACAAGATCGAAATACTAATGATGATCATTGAAGGACACAGGAACGAAATCCTCAAGGTAAATCTAAAGGTAGATCAAAGTCTTCAAACAGAGGTAAAACTTGTAACTTCTGCAAGAAAAAATGGCACTTTAAATCTGAGTGTTATAAGCTGTAGAAAAGATCAAAAGGGAGGCTGGAATCAAAAGGGAAAACAACCAGAAAAATCCGGTCAAGTTGATGTTTTAGAAAACTACAACGATGGTGAACTTTTAGTCACTTTTATTAATAATTCTAAAGTGAGCGAGGAATGGATCCTTGATTCGGGCTGCACCTTCCACATGAGTCCCAATCGGGATTGGTTTACAACTTATGAAATAGTATCTGAATATGTTGTTTTGATGGGAAATAATGCTTCTTGTAAAATTGCAAGTGTTGGAATGATTAAAGTTAAGATGTTTGACGGAGTTGTTAGAACACTTAGTGACGTGCGACGTGTTCCAGGTTGAAGAGAAATTTAATTTCATTGAGTACTCTTGATTCAAAAGGGTACAGATACACAGCTGAAAGTGGGGTTTTGAATATTTCCAAAAGTTCCCTTGTTATGATGAAAGGGCATAAAAAGACTGTCAAGTTATATATTGTACAGGGTTCTACTGTTACTGGTGATGCAGCTGTCACTTCCTCTTCCTTTTCAGATGATGATATCACTAAATTTTGACCTATACACCTAGTGCATATGAGTGAGAATGGCATGGCAGAATTGAGTAAAAGATGACTTCTTGATGGACAAGGAATTTTCAAACTAAAGTTCTGTGAGTACCACATTTTTGGGAAGCAAAAGAGAGTTCGATTCACTAGAGGAATCCATAACACGAAGGGAACGTCGGAATATATTCATTTTAATCTGTGAGGCCCATCTAAAGTGCCTTCGAGAGGTGGAGCTAATTATATGCTAACTTTTATTAATGATTTTTCCAGAAAAGTTTGAGTGTTCTTCCTGAAGCAGAAAAGCGATGTGTTTTCTGCATTTAAGTATTGAAAAACTATTATTGAAAAATAGATGAGAAAATAAATAAAATACCTTCGCATAGACGATGGATCGTGAAACACTTGACAGTTCGTCATACTCTACAACAAAATAGTGTCACAGAACGAATGAACAAAATGATCATGGAGAAGGTTCTGTAACACCCCAAACCCGGCCTGGAAGTTTTGCTCGAATTTGGCGTGTCACATTGAAGTGTTTTTCGAATACCATGTTTCCATTAAAAACACTTCTTAATAATTAAAAACTTATACCCTTTTTAAACCTTGTTAGAAAACCTCAACTGAATAACATTCTTAACAACTTTGTAAAAATCCTGGCAATTGCGGAAGCTTAATTTAAAAACAATTGCGGTTACGTGATGTTTTGAACAACAGTAGTTGCTTTGGAAAACTGTGTTCTAATACTAGTAATTATAAGAACAATAAATAAAATTCCAAATTTGAAATCCAGAAAATTGCAACGGCTTTACTACAACCCACATAAAACATTTAAAAGTAATAATCAAAATTGTAACATAAACAGTATGTGTGGCTTCCTCCGAGCCCCTCGCAGCCCCGATCCGTCTAAGGCTGGAAATTACCTGAAAGGTTAATAAACGGGGTGAGTTTACGAAAACTCAGTGTGAAATCCCCTACTATAAAAAGGAACAGTCAGTCATATAAAAGAATTAAAAGTCTGGCCCTAGCCTTACTTACAGTTTCAGTATCAATTGGGCCTTAGCCCACTATAACAGACAGTACCAGATGGCCTTTAACCCATTATAGAATAAGAAACATTATCAGAACTAGAATCAGAATCAGAATTAGAATCAGAACCAGAATCAGAATTAGGTGACAGAATCAGAATCAGAGTCAGTATTAGGTAACCGAATCAAAATCAAAATCAGCATCAGGTAACAGAATCAAAATCAGAATCAGTATCAGGTAACAGAATCAAAATCAGAATGTGAATGCAATCCCAACCCAGCCTATAACCAACCGCTACACTCCACCCGTACCAGCCCTACACACACTCCATGTGGGGAATAGCTAAACCCATCCAGCCCTACACTCTACAGTTGCAGCATTGCTGCTCAGTTATCAGATATTGTGACAGAGTCACCAGATACAGATATTGTGGCAGAGCCACCAGAATAGATAATGTGGCAAAGCCACTTAACAAAATATGTGGCACAAAGCCATCGATAACTGTCTCATGTTAGGCACATAGCCATCAACTAGAGTAACATAACCGGCACACAGCCCTAGGTAAATGTGATCGACACAGAGTCGTCAATAACGATATATTGGCACATAGCCTTAGGCAAATACATTTGGCACACAGCCATAATCAGGTTGGCACAGAGCCATATGTAGGTTAACACAAAGCCATAATCAGAAGGCTTTAAGCCATCGGTAGCTGTATCATGTTAGGCACATAGCCATCAGCGACGGTAATATAGTCGGCACACAGCCTCGGGTAAATATGATCGGCACTCAGCCATTGATCGGTCCACAGTCGTCTTGGGCGACCCGTGCGACCTTATCAAATCAGTACGAATATACGGCTCTTAAGCCTTCAGTGGATCCACAGTCGTCAAGTAACCATGCGATCCTAATAGATCAGATCTTCTTCCGTACAAAATCCCAACCCATGCAACATGTCATGTATGCAGAATGTCATGCCCATATTTGAATCAAACAATCACAGTCAAGTCATTCATATACCAACATATATTCACAATCAAATTCGTCAACCACACAGTCCAAGTTAGTCACTTGGCCACAAGGGCAAAACAGTCATTTAACACCTTAGGGGCAAAATGGTAATTTTACCCCACAAGGTATCTCGGTAATTCCACCCTACAGGGGTATTTTAGTAATTCTACCCTACAGGGGTATTTCAGTAATTCTACCCTACAAGGGTATTCCGGTAATTCTACCCTACAGGGGTATTCCGGTAATTCTACCCTACAGGGGTATTCTGGTAATTCTACCCTACAGGGGTATTCCGGTAATTCTACCCTACAGGGATATTTCGGTAATTCTACCTTACAGAGGTATTTCGGTAATTCTACCCTATAGGGATATTCCGGTAATTCTACCTTACAGGGGTATTCCGGTAATTCTACCCTATAGGGGTATTTCGGTAATTTTGTAAATCGAGGATAAAATGGTAATTCTGTAAATCAGGGGTACTTTGGTAATTCTATAAGTCGAGGGTATTTCAATAATTTTACAGGTCAAGGGTATTTCAGTAATTTCACAAATCAAGGATATTTTAGTACATTTACAAACTAAGGCTATTTTGATGATTTTACAAACCAGGGGTATTTTGGTAATTTTACAAACCAGGGGTATTTTGGTGATTTTATAAACTAAGGGTATTCTAGTAATTTTACAAACCAGTGGTATTTTGGTAAACTAAAGTATTCTAAAGAGGGATACCAATACGAATGGCCCTAAAGCCTATTCTCGGCCCAAATGGGCCCACACGCTCGTGTGGCCCTTTTAGCCCAAATCTAGCCACAAATATGAGATTCACCTAGCCTAGTCCAATATTTATTACACAATCAAACAACTTATCCAATTGGACCCATAGGCCCATTGGGCCCACATGGCCCCTTTCGGCCCATCGCGGCCCGAAGTAGGCACCATACAGCTAGAGTAGTGAGAAATACACACCTGATTGGAGACTGGAGTTAATCCACACTCCGAGCACTTTTAGCCGACGCCCAACCCAAATGAGCACGCCATAAAGCGAAAGGGATCAGCCAAGAAATGTACCTTACTCTCCTCATGGTTCTCTCTATTTAAAGCTAGCTTCGCATCCACTCTTATGTTAGCTTCTCAATGTGGGATCCCTCCATCATCAGAGTTTAAATTCAACACCAACTCTTGCCGCCCCCTGTTAGCAAAATAAATGCTCTTTGCTTGCCATGGGATTCGAACCCATGCCTCACTTTAAATGCTCCACACGCTATTTGCCACTAAGCCACAAGGTTTTTTGTGTCACAATTTCTCCAACAATATTCTTAAGGCCTACCTACTACATTCAGGGTTTGATTCACCTTAAACCAAAATTTTTGCTAGAGTCCAGGTTTGAGCCCAGGACTTCTCCAACACTTCTCAGCACACTTAACCACTAAAACAAGCCTTCATTAACGAAATTTTCACGCACAACAGAATATTATAAGCTGCCTTCAACCGCTCCCATGCTCAAGGCCCAAAACTTCTAGGCCCAAATTCAGGGTGTTACAACTCTACCTCCCTTAAAGAAATTTCATCCCCGAAATTTCCATCTAACAGGGTAGTCGTGTAACATCTACCCCACTATGCTACCGCTGCGTACTCTGATCTTACTATCATTATCACACTTCAACTAGAACTTGAAACATCTTATACATACAATACTTATTCACTGAAGAGGACACATATTTATCACACATATATACAATTTCTATATCCAAACATCACATCCACATAAAATAAATACCAAATTTAAATTCAGACCAATATCTAAAAAATCCACTGTATTTCAATTTCTAAACAGATAAAAGTATTCAGAAGACTTACGGATTCGGCGCCGGAGACTTGGTGTGCCACACTTTTTAAAAGAAATACTTCAAACCGACCACGTGGTTGAAAATAATTTTCTGAAATTCAACCTTTGAAAACCCAATCCATAGCCGAGTTGTTGCAACCCAGGCTCTGATACCACTAAATATAACACCCCAAACCCGGCCTGGAAGTTTGGGTCGAATTTGGCATGTCACATTGAAGTGTTTTTCGAATACCATGTTTCCATTAAAAACCCTTATTAATAATTAAAAACTTATACCCTTTTTAAACATTGTTAGAAAACCTCAGCTGAATAACATTCTCAACAACTTTGTAAAAATCTGGGCAGTTGCGGAAGCTTAATTTAAAAACAATTGCGGTTACGTGATGTTTTGAACAACAGTAGTTGCTTTGGAAAACCGTGTTCTAATACTAGCAATTATAAGAACAATAAATAAAATTCCAAATTTGAAATCCAGAAAATTGCAACGGCTTTACAACAACCCACATAAAACATGTAAAAGTAATAATCAAAATTGTAACATAAACAGTGTGTGTGGCTTCCTCCAAGCCCCTCGCAGTCCCGATCCGTCTAAGGCTGGAAATTACCTGAAAGGTTAAAAAACGGGGTGAGTTTACGAAAACTCAGTGTGAAATCCCCTACTATAAAAAGGAACAGTCAGTCATATAAAAGAATTAAAAGTCTGGCCCTAGCCTTACTTACAGTTTCAGTATCAATTGGGCCTTAGCCCACTATAACAGACAGTACCAGATGGCCTTTAACCCATTACAGAATAAGAAACATTATCAGAACTAGAATCAGAATCAGAATTAGAATTAGAACCAGAATCAGAATTAAGTGACAGAATCAAAATCAGAATCAGTATCAGGTAACCGAATCAAAATCAGAATCAGCATCAGGTAACAGAATCAAAATCAGAATCAGTATCAGGTAACAGAATCAAAATCAGAATGTGAATGCAATCCCAACCCAGCCTATAACCAACCGCTACACTCCACCCGTACCAGCCCTACACTCCATGTGGGGAATAGCTAAACCCACCCAGCCCTACACTCCACAGTTGCAGCATTGCTGCTCAGTTATCAGATATTGTGACAGAGTCACCAGAAATAGATATTGTGGCAGAGCCACCAGAATAGATAATGTGGCAAAGCCACTTAACAGAATACGTGGCACAAAGCCATCGATAACTGCATCATGTTAGGCACATAGCCATCAATTAGAATAACATAACCGGCACACAGCCCTAGGTAAATGTGATCGACACAGAGTCGTCAATAACCATATATTGGCACATAGCCTTAGGTAAATACGTTTGGCACACAGCCATAATCAGGTTGGCACAGAGCCATATGTAGGTTAACACAAAGCCATAATCAGAAGGCTTTAAGCCATCGGTAGCTGTATCATGTTAGGCACATAGCCATCAGCGACGGTAATATAGTCGGTACACAGCCTCGGGTAAATATGACCGGCACTCAGCCATTGATCGGTCTACAGTCGTCTTGGGCGACCCGTGCGACCTTATCAAATCAGTACGAATATACGGCTCTTAAGCCTTCGGTGGATCCACAGTCGTCAAGCAACCATGCGATCCTAACAGATTAGATCTTCCTCCGTACAAAATCCCAACCCATGCAACATGTCATGTATGCAGAATGTCATACCCATATTTGAATCAAACAATCACAGTCAAGTCATTCATATACCAACATATATTCACAATCAAATTTGTCAACCACACAGTCCAAGTTAGTCACTTGGCCACAAGGGCAAAACAGTCATTTAACACCTTAGGGGCAAAATGGTAATTTTACCCCACAAGGTATCTCAGTAATTCCACCCTACAGGGGTATTTTAGTAATTCTACCCTACAAGGGTATTTCAGTAATTCTACCTTACAGGGGTATTCCGGTAATTCTACCCTATAGGGGTATTCTGGTAATTCTACCCTATAGGGGTATTCTGGTAATTCTACCCTACAGGGGTATTCCGGTAATTCTACCCTACAGGGATATTTCGGTAATTCTACCTTACAGAGGTATTTCGGTAATTCTACCCTACAGGGGTATTTCGGTAATTCTACCCTTTAGGGGTATTTTCGTAATTTTGTAAATCGAGGGTAAAATGGTAATTCTGTAAATCAAGGGTACTTTGGTAATTCTACAAGTCGAGGGTATTTCAATAATTTTACAGGTCGAGGGTATTTCAGTAATTTTACAAATCAGGGATATTTTGGTAATTTTACAAGCTAGGGATATTGATAATTTTACAAATTAGCGGTATTTTGGTAAACTAAAGTATTTTAAAGAGGGATACCAATACGAATGACCCTAAAGCCTATTCTCGGCCCAAATGGGCCCACACGCTCGTGTGACCCTTTTAGCCCAAATCTAGCCACAGATATGAGATTCACCTAGTCTACTCCAATATTTACTACACAATCAAACAACTTATCCAATTGGACCTGTAGGCCAATTGGGCCCACATGATCCGTTTCGGCCCATCGCGGCCCGAAGTAGGCACTCTACAGCTAGAGTAGTGAGAAATACACACCTGATTGGAGACTGGAGTTAATCCACGCTCCGAGCACTTTTAGCCGACGCCAACCCAAACGAGCACGCCATAAAGCGAAAGGGGTCAGCCAAGAAAGGTACCTTACTCTCCTCATGGTTCTCTCTATTTAAAGCCAGCTTCGCATCCACTCTTATGTTAGCTTCTCGATGTGGGATCCCTTCATCATCAGAGTTTAAATTCAACACCAACTCTTGCGCCCCCTGTTAGCAAAATAAATGCTCTTTGCTTGCCATGGGATTCGAACCCATGCCTCCTCTTAAATGCTCCACACGCTACTTGCCACTAAGCCACAAGGCTTTTTGTGTTACAATTTCTCCAACAATATTCTTAAGGCCTACCTACTACACTCAGGGTTTGATTCACCTTAAACCAAAATTTTTACTAGAGTCCAGGTTTGAACCCAGGACTTCTCCAACACTTCTCAGCACACTTAACCACTAAAACAAGCCTTCATTAACGAAATTTTCACGCACAACAGAATATTATAAGCTGCCTTCAACCGCTCCCATGCTCAAGGCCCAAAACTTCTAGGCCCAAATTCAAGGTGTTACAGGTTTAATGTATGTTGTCAAATGCCAACTTACCAAATTCGTTTTGGGCCAAATGTTGTTTGATCAACCAATCTTTAGCCGTTGCCATTGAGAAAAAGACTCTACAAGAGGTATGGTTTGGTAATCTTGTTGACTATTCTGATTTAAAGATCTTTAGGTGTCCTGTGTATGCTCATGTTGATAATGAAAAGTTGGAATCGAGATTCATTAAATACTGATTTAAAGATCTTTAGGTGTCCTGTGTAAAATGGTATAAGTTATGATGCCTGAAAATAGAAAAGTTGTGATTAGCAGAGATGTTGTTTTTGATGAAACTGCTATGCTACCTAACTTATCTCTCAAAGATTTTTCCAATAAAAAAAATCAAAAGTAGGTGGAGCATCAGATTTATCTAGAATCTACAACAGAGTCGACTCCTCAAGCTAGTACAAAAATTCAAAATAGAGTTGCTTCTTCACCACAATACTCTATCACTAAAAACAGAAATAGAAGAGAAATTAAACCTCCAAAGAAGTATGCAGAGGCTGATCTAGTTACTTATGCTTTAAATGTGGCTGAAGATATAGATGCAAACCAAGAGCCATCTAATGATTCTGAGGCGGTTAGTTGTGAAGACTTAGACAAGTGGATGTTTGCTATGCAATAGGAGATGGAATCACTCCACAAAAATAGAAAATGGGGTCTTGCGAAACTTCCTAAAGATAAAAAGGTTATTCGTTGTAAATGGGTGTTTAAAAAGAAAGAAATGACTCTAGGAGTTGAAGAACCCAAATATAAAGCAAGGCTTGTTGCAAAGGGTTACAATCAAATTCCAGGAGTGGACTTCACAAATGTGTTCTCCCCAGTTGTGAAGCATAGTTTGATTCGAGCTTTGCTTGGTATTATGGCCATACATGATTTGGAGCTTGAGTAGTTAGATGTAAAAACTGCATTTTTGCATGGAAAACTTTAGGAGGATATTTACATACAACAACCAGAGGGTTTTACAGTCTTAGAAAAAGAGGACTATGTTTGCTTGCTGAAAAAGTCTCTTTACAGTTTGAAACAATCACCAAGACAGTGATACAAGAGGTTTGATTCTCTTATGACTTCTCATGATTTCAAAAGAAGTAGCTTTGACAGTTGTGTTTACTTTAAGAAAAATAGTGATAGTTTTTTTGTGTATCTTCTCCTTTATGTTGATGACATATTGATAGCAGTAAAAGATAAAGGAGAGATAAGAAAGGTCAAATCTCAACTAAGTGAAGAATTTGAGATGAAAGATTTGGGACCAACAAAGCAGATACTTGGTATGGAGATTCTTAGAGATAGAAAAGCAAGTAAATTATACCTAAGTTAGAAAAGGGTGCATTGAGAAAGTTCTTTGTTGGTTTAATATGCAGAGTGCTAAACCTATTAGTATTCATTCAGCAGGCCATTTCAGACTTTCATCGGCTTTGTCTCCATAATCAGCTGATGAGATTGAATACATGTCACATGTTCCATACTCTAGTGCAGTGGGATCTCTCATGTATGCTGTGGTTTGTTCACGTCCAAATTTATCATATGCAGTCAGTGCAGTTAGCAGATACATGGCGAATCCCGGTAAAAAATATTAGAAGGTAGTTTAGTGGACTTTAAGATACTTACGAGGTACTACTGATGTTTGATTATAGTTTGGAAGAACTAGAGATGGAGTCATTAGGTATGTTGATGCTGATTTTGCTGGAGACCTTGATAAAAGAAGATTTCTCACAAGTTATGTCTTTACAATTGGAGGTTGTGCAATCAATTGGAAAGCTACTTTGCAACTACAGTCGCTTTGTCTACCACTAAAGCCGAGTACATGGTGATTACTGAAGCTTGTAAAAAAGCTATTTGGTTGAAAGGACTCTTTAGTGAACTCAATGAAGACCTTCAAATCAGTACATTATTTTGTGATGTCAGAATGCCATCTTTATAATACCCTAAATCTCTGTAGTTTTGGCTTTTGTAAGTGTTGGGCTTGGAAGTGTCTGAACCTGTGTTCCGAGTCATTTTTGGTTTTTATTTATTATAATTGAATAAAGCCTGACTTGAGGTCAGTGGGCTTATAATGAATTATAGGTAAAAACTTAATAGAATGGGCCTGTTGGTCTAGTGGTTAAGAGGCAAGGGAATACGCTTAGGGTCAGGGGTTTGATTCCTTGCAGTGGCAATGGGAATATTTTTGCTACAAGTTACAGTTAAGAGTTGGGCTTATCAGAAATCTGAGTTGGGGTTTTAAGGGAAATTAGGGTTTATTCCCTTCTTTTTGGAATAAAGGCATTCTTTTTTATTTTCTGTCTTCTTTTCTTTTGGTTTCCCTAAAAACCTTGCTGCCGAAAATCAACTTTCTCCTTCCCCTCTCCTTTTTTTTCTTCTTTTTCGGTAAGCTTAGATGTATAGCTAGCGGTTCTATTAATTCGGTAAGTATCGCTTTAAACTAAGTTACGAGTTTTCGGTTAGAGATTATTTAAATGAATTTTGGTTACTGTTTAGGGATTAATCAAGGTTCGATGGATCAGTAATCAAATTCTTAGCAGCGAGGAAACATCGTTCTTCGTCGAAAGTAAGTAGATCTCGCATTTTGGGATTTGTCCATTCTTATGTAAGTCAATTTAAGTGACTGATTTAAGCTCGGTATTTTCAATCTTAGGCTTTAGAGTGCTCGTGGTTGGATTAGCAGTGAAAACGAATCAGGTGTGTACTCCGATCGCGTAGAAAACGAGTTTTGGCGAAAGCCGAAAAGTGGTCTGTTAACGCCACACAGACGTGTGGTCTGCCCATGTGGTAGTCTACGTCGCGAGACACGGGCGTGTCACTGATGAGCAGGCCGTGTGCGCGCCATACGGGCGTGACGGACACAGCCGTATGGTGGCTTATAGGCCGTGTGCGAGGCACAGGCTCAAGCAAATAGACCGTGTGGGCGACACGGTCGTATGGGCCCATATGAGCGTGTGGGAATCTGGGACAGGCCGTGTGACCCACGCGGGCGTGTGGGCCCACACGGGTAGGGCATACGGGCACGTGAGCCCAATTTTGCTGATTCGTTCTGTAAGGTTTCACGAGTCGCCTAAGTCGAATGTGACCTGACTGTAGGGACGGTAAGCGTTACTTAGTCCCCATACTCTGATTGGTTACTGAGAAGTATGTTAATATAAGCATGTGTATATGTCTAATTCTGTAAATATGCTCTGACATGATGTTGATACTATTTGTTATCTGCATAATAGCATGCCATGATATTTATGATGCATTGCATAGGGTTGGGATTGTTGTGAAGAGAAGAAAGTCTGAGAGGCGATTAGCCTGTTATCTGGCAGCTAAGCTACATACTTATGATATCTGCTGCGATGCGGTACTTTATGGTGTGTAGAGTTGGATGGGTCGATTATATCCTCATATACGGTGTGCAGGGATGGGTGGGTCGATTTTATCCCCATATGGTGTGTTGGGTTAGATGGAGATGGTGTGTAGGGTTGGTGGGTATGTTTTCTGATATCTGATCTGTTATGCATGCGATATCTGTATGGCTAAGGCCGAGTAATTGTATTCTGTTATCTGTTTGTATGCATGCTGTTTGTGGGGATGTACATACTGAGTTTGCGAAAACCCACCTCTTTGTTTATTTTGTTTGTCAGGTAATCCTCAGCAATAGATGGATCAGTGTGACGGAGGGCTCGATGGTGACCACTGGTAGACATTTAATGATTTTATGAGTAACATTTATTTTTTCCTATTTTACCTTAAAAGTTGTTTTTGGGGATTGATTATGTATTCGAACTCGAACTTTTTTTTGGGGTTTATTTTGGGATTTTAATTGATAAATTATTGATTTAAGAATTAATAAAGATTTACCTTCCGCATTTATGAAATGTTTTCAGGTGATACTTGGAATGGGGATTTCACGACTTAAGTAAAGATAACAAACTGAACAAATTTTCAACTTGCTAAGGTTTTTCTTAAAAGCACTCACATGTGACGCCACCAGATTCGGTCATAACGTCTAGGCTGGGTTTGGGGGTGTTACAATCTTCCTTACAAAAGATCAAATGTTTCATGAGAGAACAAAACACCTTGATGTTAGGTATCATTTTGTTCGTGATATTATTGCTTGTGATGATATTATTGTGAGCAAAATTAGTACTCATGAAAATCCTGCAGATAGGTGATGACTAAGTCACTTCCTATATCCAAGTTTAAGCATTGCTTAGACTTGGTTGGTGTTCATTGTTGAAGTTAAGCCCTTAAGGGGTTTTATGGAAGAGGTGGAGAACTTGTTCATTGAGAGTTCGCGATGAAGAACTTGTTCATTGAGAATTCGTGTCAAGGTAGAGATTGTTAGAATTAAGTGACCCAAATCCTTATTTAAATAAAATACAGTGGTAAAATAAAATAAAAGTAAAATTCGTATATAACTACACTTCTTTTATTTTATTTTATAATAAGGTTTTTTAAACCTTATTAAACTCCATCTATTTGATATTGATTAGAATAAGGTGTTTCAATCTTACTACACTTTTATTAGAATATGGTTTTACAAGTCTATAAATAGACATAGTCTACTCCTCTTGTAATCATTCGAATTCGACATAATGAATTTTCTTCTCTTTTGCCTATGGTTTTTTCCCGAAAGGGTTTCCACGAAAAATCTGTGTGTTCTTTATTTTTATTTCTCTTTTCTTCGCAATATATTGTCATTATCGACATTCTATTTATTTTACAAAAATAGTAACAAAATTAATAATAAAATAAGAGTTATACAATATTCAAATAATAACAATAAAATAGTAGCAATATAATAATAAAATGGCAGTAAACAACAGCAACAACAGTAAACAATAGTGAAAAAAATGAGGCAAATTCGCTTCAAGTCAAGATTAGACCAAAAAATCTTACTCGATGCCCAATCCGTTTAGAAAATGAGTCTTATTTTTTGTCCAAGCGCATTTTTTTAGTCCTATATTTTTTCTTAAACCTTCCCATTTTTCGGACGAGCCTTCGAGCTTGGGCAGAGCCTTCGAGCCTGAGTAGATGGCCTAACACATGATCAAGTTTAGTTTTATATAGACAAACTTTAAGAAAAAATTAGAATGATTTTTAAAGGGTATAACTTTTATGTTAGTCCCTCTATTATGCATACATTTAAAATTTAACCTTTTTTTTACTTTAGTTTGACATAATTTAGTCCTTAGCACTTAGCTTTTTTTATAATGTTATTAGTAGATCCATATTGATAATATCATTAATTTCAATCTTAAAATGGTAAAATGAATTTTTATTATTCTATCACATAAATAAAATCACATGAAAATCTAGTTAACTATGTTAAATCAATAATAGATTAATGTATATTTTTTAAAATTTTGGCTTAATTCAAAAATTACCCCTTAAATTATATCTATTTTCTCAAATAAGTACTTAAATTCTTTTATCAAATTGGGTATCTAAATTACCGTGACATTATTCATTTAACCCAAACCCTAACATTGGTTGTCTAAATTTTTTTGTCCAATTTAAAGTTGACACATCACTATTCAATTAGCTACCCATGTCATACAACATATTTCTATCCATTTCAATAGCTAATTGAAATATCTAAAATAACTAATTGAAATGGATACACTATTCAATTAGTCTAAACGTGGAATATCTAAAAATGAAAGGAAGAAAGAAAAATGGATAGAAAAATGTTGTATGATATGTAATACATTTGATTTGATGATGAATTAGATTATGGTTGTAAATATGTTAGAGAAATGATATATGTACTATATTGCAAAAATGAAATTGAATATAAAATTATATATATATATAAGAACTGGATTATATTGAATGAAATGAGATAAATGTTTGTCATGCGATAAAACAATGTTTAGGGTATAGAAATGCAAATGTGATCAAACACAGGGTATGACAGATGAGTAAGGATGATTATAGGTATGACATTGAAATATATGTATGCCCATGTGAACTTAGTAAAAGCTTAAGATACGATTGAAATGTCAATAGGGTTATACACACGCTTGATTAGATATTATTACATGTTATAACGAGATCTTGCTTTTTTCATAGACTCTCGAGTTATATGTAACACAGGTTTAGCCCAAACAGGTAACTTGATGTAATTTCAACTTGTGTGAGTAGCTTGGTTCACTCGTGTATCCTAGTCTGTTTTACTAGATTTTTATCGGGCGATATATATTTATATATTATAATTGAAATGGAGAAGTTTGAAAATATATTGAGTATGAAATGGTATATGCTTATAACATGATATATGGCATGAAATTACTTTAGTATCAAGTGATGCTTTTTATAATGTGTGAGTATGTCTAACCTAGTAGGATGGTTTAATGTAAATGTCATGTATGTATAGATGTTGAATTCATGTTTGACTATGGAAGCTAAATGGTTAAATGATGTTTGTTTATTATAGAATTGGATGACTTACTGTTAAAGGTATATATGTCGGTTCATAAATGATATGAAAGGTTTAAATGATATAAAGTTGGGCATTTGAAAACTAGAATGAATTGGTAAATTTTATTGCAATGATGAATGGATTAATTTGCTAATTTCCATATGTATACTCTTATATGATCATGACCTTGCTCAGCATAGTAGGGACATAAATTAGGTAGATATTGTGTTTGTACTTATTATGATCAGTTGCTTATGCTAATGTCATGCTATCTTGAATAATGAAAGTACTACAGAGCATTATCGCTCAACGTATGATTTGTTTATTTTGTGCGCAAGTACGAGTATATTTCGAGGTTTATAGAAGTAGTTCTAAGCTCCAACTAGTGACCCTCGACTCAATAATGTTTATATAGTTTCTTTCGTTTTGGTATATGATATGTACTTAGTTTTAAGTCAGTTATGTTATCATATATTGTTAATTTGATATTTAAGCTAGAATGGCTAACTTGATATGGTAAATTGGTATTGTAAATGCTATGTTTGTGATGGTTGAAAATTGAAATGATCTTAATAGGTATATGATATGTTATGTTAAATGAGATAATTGATGTCAATTGGTCAAATGGTTACGAAGGTAGAAGTTGTCATAGGTAACAATGTATTGAATCACATTTTGAATGAAACATATGTGTAAATGTTGATAAATGGTAATAATTGAGCATATGAATGTAGCATATTTGGTTAAATGACTCAAATGATAGAAATGAACTTGTATGTTAAGGTTAATTCTCAAATTGAATAGTTTATTTGATGAATTGGTTGGGATGAAACATTTAAGGTAGTATCTAAGGTAGGGAAAATTATGTCTTTAGTAGATTGAAAATGAACTTGGCCAATTGGTTAGGCCATTTTGAATTGGTACAATTTGAATCATTTGCAAACAAACGGTCACGTCGCGACGTCAAACACTTGTCGTCGCAATGAGATCAAGTCAGTTTGTTGCATCGTGACGAGGAACCCCTAAAGTTGTGACATCAACATAAGATTTTAAAACATTGCAATTTGGTCCTAATTCGACCTCAGGTAGCAAAAAAGCTTTCATAAAATCGTATAAGACCCGAAAATGATGGAAAATCATATTGAGATTTAATAATATTGTTAATAGCATATATAAAAAGGTAAATTGAATTGTAGTTGTTCTGAAAACGGATATGGCATCCCGTAACTCAAACCTAGTGATCGGGTTGGGTATTGTGTGTAACACCCTTCACCTAACCTCGTCGCTGGAATCGAGTTACGAGGTGCTACAACATAAAAAAATAATTATAAATAGTTAACAGTAAAAAAATACATATACGTTAATAAGTTCAATCATTAAATACCATCTAAAACTATTTTCGAGTCTTATATGAGCTTACGTGAGCTTTAAAGTTGACTTAATGACATTCAAGGATCAAATTGTAACAATTTTAAAAGTTCAAGATAATTATGCAAAATAGGGGTCACACAGATGTATGTCCAGGCCGTGTAACTCTATGAATTCGTGTGGACCAAAATATAAAATTTCATCAAAAGTCACACGGCTATGTGGTTGGGCCGTGTAACGAACTGAGACCATGTGAAAAACTACGTAAACAAATCTACAGTACTCACATGGATGTGTGACCAACTTGTGTAACAATCGAGAATCGTATGGTAAAAATACTTCCTAATTTTCCAGTGAGCACATGGCCGTGTCACTTGCCCGTATGTGACACATAGCCATGTCTTAGCTCATGCAGTGCAAAAATAGGTCATTTGTTGATTGTTTCAAACCATTTTTCAAAGGTAACCTCAAAAACACATTTTAGTAATTTGTGACCTGCTCAAAACATCTCAAAACGAAGCCAAAACATGCATATACGAACTTTCTAAATAACTAACCAATATGCCACAATGGCACAAACACATAACACAATCATATGAATCAATTCAAATCTTTCAAGCATGTTACTACATTCCATACCATTTATAAACTTCAACATAAATTTATCCCGATAGCATTATACACACCTTAAAAATCAATTCAACATACTTTATTTAACATTCAAACACCATGCTTTATTGAGCATTTTGTACCTATTCAATCATGCATTCCATTACATTTTCATGTCAAATCAATATAATCATTCTCATCACTTTAATTCAAGACATCCAACAAACCTCAAATATGTCATACCACCTTGCCATCATTCTAAATTATATATATCAATAAGCATACAAGATCAAGCACCATATACATATGTATACCATAATAATCATCATTCAAACAAACAATTATAT
Organism: Gossypium hirsutum; assembly: GCF_007990345.1. Lineage (NCBI taxonomy): Eukaryota > Viridiplantae > Streptophyta > Magnoliopsida > Malvales > Malvaceae > Gossypium > Gossypium hirsutum. The sequence continues at coordinate 35,664,103 of NC_053428.1, forward strand.
ATAGACTTTTTCATCATTTACCAAAAATCAACACTAAACCATATTGAAACCTACATACATGCCACATAACCGGGTCTAGAATAATTTAATAGTCTACTGAGATTGAAGTTGGATAGTGTAAGCTCTGGAGTTAATTCGATAGATGCGTTCTGCAAAAATGCCAACTATAGAAAATAGAAAACAAAACAGAGTAAGCATTACGAATGCTTAGTACGTTCATAGGAAATTTACCTAACTTACCTTAACATTACAACAATTTAAACTATTGAAACATGCTCTGTCGTAATTTGATATGACAAATTAGGCTTTCTCATGTCACTTAAGGAGCTTATTGTCAAGCAAAGCAGATATTTTTTGTGGTTTTTAGGTTTTGACTTAATAAGTGTAAATGCCTCGTTTTTGCTTATTTTGAGATCCAAATTGTCCAATAGTGCCATTGGGGGCCTAACATATGTTTTGAGTAATATAGGGATGCATTGGAGGCTTAAATTGAGCAAGAACAACACCAAAGGATATAATATTGCAATATTCAAACCTTGGAATCGCAATACCTCTAACAGAACCAAGATTGGAGACCAACCTTCAGTGGTGTTCCGATATCCACTTTAGGTATCGCGATATCTACCTGTCAAGAAGCATCCCAAGTTCAAGACTGTTTGAGGTATCGTTATATCCTATTTTTAGTATCGTGATACAAATATCGCGAGAGAACAAAAATTGACAAAACAAACAGTCTTTGTCCACCTGAAGCACCAATCAATAAAGGCTCGTTTGAGGGTATCTTGGGCACAATAATAGGGTCAAAATAATTGCTTATATCAACCAAAATTTGGTTGAGAGAAAAGGAGGCCACATTAGCTTAGTTTAGGTTTAGTTTTCTCTAAGTTTTCCCTTTAGTTTTCTGCTTTTTCTCTAGGGGTTTATATTTTCTCTTCTTCTTTCTTAGTTTTAGAGATTATTTTACTGCACTTTCTTCTTGTTCTTAGAGTTCTTGTAGTTAGTTAAGTTAGTTATCACTGTAGCTTAGGTTTATTTACACTTTTAGCCATTATACCTTGGTTGCAATGACATTTCTAGCTTTAGTTTAATGTATTTCAGCTTCTTTTGCTTTAAACCTGTTAAAGTTTGTTCCTTTTATGTTTATTGCTTTATATTTTCTTGTTGAATGCTTCTCTTTACATGCCCTTTAAGTTTTCTTGCATAAAAACCCTAGCTTTTACATTTCTCTTAAGCTTTTCTTTAATGGCTTCCATGTTCTCCATTTCCATGTTTATTAGCTTTATTTTTAGCATGAGTAACTAAACTTATTAAAGGGGTTGGTTCATAGAGATGTGGTAAGTTGATTATCAAATGATTAACTAAATCGTAATAAATTGGACTAATTTGAATGAGCCTAAAAACTTAAGATTGACAACCTTAAGGAAATATCTAGGTAAGTGAGATCAAGACGAAATCTTTTTGGGCACCAATTCATTAGTCTCAAGTTAACCGGTAAGATCGAGCGATAATCCAGATTAATTTATCTAACTTGGTAAAATTGAGACCGAGAGGTAAAATGGATCCATTTTGGGAGTTTAAGTGATTTAGATCCCTAATTTGAAGATTAGTGAACCACATCAAGATCAATCAACCATAATTTGTTAGTAATTTTTAATTTCGTAACTTTGCAAATTTTACAATTTAGTCCTTATTAGCTAGATCATAGATTAGTTTAATTTCTCTTTGACTTTATGATTTGTCATAATATAATTTTTGTGATTAGTTGGTTAGACTATTTATTGCGCACGCACGTTGTTTAAAAATTATTTAATCCCTGATTCTCTTGGGTTCGATCCTTGGAATACTCTAGTATTCCATTGTAACACTACAAATATCACAACTAGTCTGTCGCACTTACAGAAAAGTCGCGATATTTGTATTCGTTTTTAATCCCAATATTGATTTATCTCTCTCCCGTCAAGAGAGAGGCGATTGAAACACTTTGGCATAAAATATGACATTCTTTGGCATCCGCAACTTTTATTTTCATTGTAACTAAACAACCAACATGTTAGTTTGTTTATGCATCAAATGCTTGTAATATGAATCACATATACATATGCAACATTTCAACAAAGTGTAATATATATTGTCCCATTCATACTCATTTCATAAACATATAAATTCAATTCATATTCATACATTTCCAATAGTAACATTTTTGTTGATACCATTTTCATATCTATTTTCATCTGAAGGTCTAAAGCAATTTGAGTTCAAATACTTAAAATTGGTTTAATCCCATTTACTGACTAAATGACATTATCAGGCTGCTAACACTAGCTTCGGATTAGGTTGCTAACACTAGCTTGGTTCAATGTTGCTAACACTAGTTTTAGAGAATCCGTAACAAATTCTGGATCTCAAGCCATCGAATTAATCCTTGATCACAACACTCGGTTCCTTTTGAACTTAATGGCATGCCATTCGTGTATAGATTGGTTATTACATTTATATGAGCTTTATTATCATTCCCGCTTCATTTCAATCTTTTCACAATAATTTATATATACCATACAATCTATTTCATCAATTCTTTACCATTTAATATCTCGTATCAGTTCGCATTTGCCACATAATTCATATTTTACGGTTTAGTCTTTTAGATGCGAAAATCATAGAAATTATACTTATATATAAAATTAATAGGTACAAACACAATTTAAACATAATAAGTGAAGACAGTAAGTTCCATATTAACTTACTCGGGAAAACAACAATCAAAAAGCATTAGAGGCTAATTCGTAATTTCTCCTTTTTCATGATTAACCTCTGATCTATAATAATTCATTACAATTTGTCAATTCCAATTATTTCATTTCATCCTAATATAAACATAAATCAGTTAAATTTCACTTTTTGAAAGTTCTCTAAAATTTTGCATTTTATTCAATTTAATCACTAAAACCAAAATAGCTATATCTTTCAAATTTAAGCTTCATTTTTCAATTTGGTTTCAATTGCATCCTTCTACAAACCTATACTATCAATAATTACAGAAATTCTATATCAATTTTAAAATATTTACACTTTAGTCCCTAAGTTCAAAATTAATAATTTTTACTTTACAAATTAGTCCTATTACATTCTTAAGCTTCAAATCCTACCATTAAACATAAAAAAACCTCAAAAATTATCAATGAAAACTTTTTAAAACTTTAACAATTTTACGATTTAATACACGGATTAGCTAAATTAAGTTACAATGATCTCAAAAACATAAAAATTACGAAAAATCGGCTACAAAAGACTTACCATGCAAATAGCAAAAGGTTTGAACTTCTAACAATGACTTCCCTTTGTTTCTTTTAACTCCAAACGGTGAAGAAAGAAAGAAAGTGAAGATGATCGCTTTATTTTTATGTTTTATTCATTTATTATATTATATTATATTATATATAAATTTAACATTATAGATTAATTAATCATTAAACCGTCCACCCACATTTTAAAGTGGATTAATTGTCATATTAGACTCTTGTCTAATTGTTACATAAGTCTTTTAACAATTAAAATTTTATAACAATTTTCTTTTATCACTTTTATAATTTAGTAATTATACCTCAATTAGTTATTAATTCGGTGAAATTATCTATCAAAAATTCAATTCACCTATATAATAATTTTATAAATATTTAATAAAAACATTTACGAGCTCAGTTTACGGAAACAAGGTCTTGACATCTCATTTTACGATTCCACTGACTTTAAGGTTAAAACATTTATACTCTAACTAACTATTTAATTAACAAATTTGTCAAACCAAAATTTAATGTAGTAACATAATTAAATCGTAAATATTAATAAATAATATTTATGGACCTGATAATTAGAAAATAAGATTTCAAAATCACTACTTCTGACATCACTAAAAATCAGATTATTACATGGAATGTTACATTTAAGGGGTATAGAAAGGGCTTCAACTTCCTTATGAACATGAAGCTTAGTATCCAAGTAATGAGAGATTCTCAAAACGGTGTTGTTTGACGGTGAACAAAATTTATTGGCGATAAAAGAAAATTGAGATTTTCTAAAAAGTTGAAAATCTAAGAGATTTGAATGTAAAGTTTTGTTTTTGTGATTGAAACGGGTACTGCAACATTCATTACCACTACGTTTATAATGATTGGCTGAAGCACCTTGAGAATTCAGTACCCATTTGAAGAAAACCATGAAAAGGAAAAGATTCAATATCCATTTGAAGAAAAACCATGAAAAGGATAAGATTTGGAAAGGGATTCTTATAAATTTAAAAAAAAAAATTGATTAAAGTAAAATGGTGAAAACCTAGCTAAACATAAAATTTATTTTATTAATGTGTCATCCATTAATATTGTCAACCTCAAGTTCCAATATGTTAGCAGAAAAAAAATTCGGATACTAAAATAAAAAATTAAAAGTATAAATATCACATTGATAATTTTATCAAAATATTAGAGAATTTTTTTATCATAATCCTAAAAAATAATTGTGAAAATAAATATATCATACAGATAATTGCAATTTTTTTATTAACTTTTATTACATGAATACTTGTTGTTGTCATATATGATAAATAATCGATTGAAAGGATGAGTTATTAGATTTGGATGTAATAAAATTTTTATATGGAAACAATTAATCGTGTGGAAAGACAAAGATTTACAACGGAAAAGTTAGACATGTGGACTATCTAATGACCTATTTAAAGAAGAATTTTGTGTTGAATGACATTTTGGCAGATTTATTTGTTTCTCGAAGCAATGCCTTCTGTTATAGTTCCATAGGTGTTATGTATATAGTGGCATTATTAGCTAAAGGTGAAGTACCAATAAGTTTGTCTTTGGTCTCGCAACAAGGATCACATGACCCTTTGATGCAAAAGGGGATTAATAATTGATCTACTTGTTATACCCCTAAATCCGATTAAGGATATGTGGCAAGTCAGAAGATTGCTCAAGTAGCAAATTCGTCAGCAATCAATTGAAAAGTCATCTACGAGCTTCACCTCTTGGCATAACCATTCGAAAAGGTACAAAACTTTCGATGTTCAGACCTTTAGGCCTCTGGTAATGACGTGATGTCATTGGTCACTAAATACCACGTGAATTCAACTGTCCTATACTGTCAAGTCAAAACGAATGACAGGATCTGTCTCATCATGACTTCTTCACCCCATCAAGGACATCCATCCCACACATTTCTTAATAATGGTTAGATGGTAAGTCCAACACGTAAGTATAATCCTACACGAGACCTTTGCCTATAAGTATCTCCAGGAACGATGAAAAAATGATCAACTCTCTAAAAAGACCGTCTATATTTTGCCAACTTAGTTCCTACTCTCGACCTTAATACTCTCCTCTCCTCCACTCTTTGTAACCTTCAACTCTCCGTCCCAATTGGATAAACTAACCTCCGTGACAACCACTATATCCTCTTTCTTATCTCCCCTTTATTGTACCAGTATATTGATAAAATGCAAAATCTCCTGGTATCGCATTCTTAGCCTTACGACATAGCTAATGAATCCACCTCTACTTCATGATCCCAACAGTAACGATGAGCTCTTCCTCATCAATTTTGTCCAACCCAAACAACTTGTACACAACCTCAGTCTTACCATTTAACTTCAACTCATTGGTGTTTCCTTATTGCAAATTATATAAATTTGAATCCAATAATATCACATGATATAAAATTTGTTGAGGTGAAAAACATTTTTATTACTTTTGGTAACTGTTATTTTGCTGACAAATTTCCCATTGTTCATCCTAATAAATCATAAATTTAATTTTCAAGTGCCAGACTATTTTGATGTTACTTGAAAATTAATTACTATTGCCAAGTTTATTGTTTTCAAAAAGTTAATTTTTCTTTTCATTGATTTTCATGGATATTTTCTGTAAGGATAAATCCCCTTGGAATTCCTTTCACTGAGAACGGGATGTTAGCAAACAGAATAAGCTAAAACAAATTAGTTTGATAACAAAAATTAGATGATCTGTTAAGTACGTTTTACTTAAAGCAATGATCTATTAGTTACAGCGTCATGTTAATAAGGCGAAGGTCGCAGCTTCGAGAAATGCATGGGCCGCTAAACACATTTTTCCGTCTTTTGGGAAAACGGCAACGTTTTATAGTATATTTAATACAGAATTCAAAGAAGTCAACGGCCTATTAGCTCAGCTGGTTAGAGCGTCGTGCTAATAACGCGAAGGTCGCAGGTTCGAGACCTGCATGGGCCAGTGAAAGCAACTGTCTCTAATTTTTTGGGAAAACGGCAACGTTTTATATTATTTATAAAAACAGAACTCAGAGTAAGAAATCAACGGCCTATTAGCTCAGCTGGTTAGAGCGTCGTGCTAATAACGCGAAGGTCGCAGGTTCGAGACCTGCATGGGCCAGTGAAAGCAACTTCCTCTAATTTTTTGGGAGAACGGAAACGTTTTATATTATTTATAAAAACAAAACTCAGAGTAAGATATCAACGGCCTATTAGCTCAGCTGGTTAGATCGTCGTGCTAATAACGCGAAGGTCGCAGGTTCGGGACCTGCATGGGCCACTAAAAGCAACTTCCTCTAATTTTTTGGGAAAACGGCAACGTTTTATATTATCTATTAAAAAGAATTTTGAGTAAGAAGCCAATGGCCTATTAGCTCAGTTGGTTAGAGCGTCGTGCTAATAACGCGAAGGTCGCAGGTTCGAGACCTGCATGGGCCACTTAAGATATTTTTTCTTGCATTTCAATTAGGGCTGCTTGTATCTTTTTTTGTAAACGGTGTCGTTAACCGCAGGCCAACGCAATTTAATTTTAGTAGTCCATTTACTTTTATGTTGTTTTAATATTTTATATTTTAGTATTCCATTTATTTTTATATTTTAACCATAAACCACCAAAAATTTGAAAATAATTAATAAAGTTTTGAAATTCATAAATTTCTGTTGATATATAAAAGTATCTCTTTATTTTAAATATTTTACTATAAGACACTTATCAATCTTCTATTTCTTTTTTGTTAAATCTAAAAACTGCATTAATAGTGTCTTAAATAATTTTCTATATATCATTTATTCAATTTATTGTGTTAATTAAGAGACACAAAATAAAATATTTAAATTGAAATAATAATAATAATAATGAATTAATTAATATTTCTTCTCTTAAATTTACTAATTAATTAACTTTGGTTTTGTCTACCATTTACAGTATATTCAAGTTTGAGTATCTACTATTTATTGTGAGTAATTGATATTATGAAATGGATAGGTTGTTGTTGATGGAAACAAACGACCCGATATTAATGACCTATAGCTTCTACTGTTTCAGGTAAACATGATTCGTTAGCGATTTCTTTCGAGCAAGTCCAAGTCCCAGACGGTATTTGATCGGCAAACCTTGATAAGGATGTCAGCCAGGCATTGTAAAAAATCGGCAAACCTTGATAAGGAAATCAGCCAGGCATTATAAAAATTAAATTCATTACTTGGAATGTTCGTGGGTTTTGGAACCCACGAGCAAAAAAGGTCTCCTTCATATGCTGGGAGAAAACAATCCCCAAGTGGCTTTCCGTATCGATACCAAGCTGAAGGATTCAAAAATGTAAGAAGAAAGAAGGTGATGTGATTTTGCTAATGGTATTGATGTTAATACATGTGGATCAAGTGGGAGTTTGTCAATCGAGTGGAATGAGGGTTGTTTTATTTGGGGTTTGTAGTTTTGTAATACCCTTAGTCCATCCAGATCATTGAGATTGAGCTACAGAATCCTATATATAGTACAAAAAGGAATAGTTATAGACCTTTAATGGATAAATCAAATTGAAAATCATTATCTATCATAATATGTCAATCAGAACAAATTTAAACCTTTCTCGAACAAATTCAGATCGAACATGGACCCAATTGTAAAATTTGAAAACTACAGGGTCAACATCATGGCATTGTCAATTAATATGTCACGTCAAGACGTCGGAGCACTAATCGAGTTGCTTTCGTAATGGTATGCTGTTAGGGAGAGCTCAGTCACGATACTATGTGAAATAACTTCGTGACTAAATGAGTTTTTAATTAATAGGCGAAGAGATAGAACTTAATTAGAAATCATTTGAGTCTCAATTGCATATGTCCAATCGATGCCTCTACTAGCTCATTGAAACCATAAATGAATCGCATAATAAATAAAATGAAGAAATAGGAAACATTTGGAAATGATTAAGCTTTTCTCTAAAATAAAAATGAAAATGGAGAAATGAAATTATTTGAAAATAATTGTGGTTTTCTCCAAAATGAAAATGAAAACGAAAAATGAATTTATTTTTTTCGAATAAATGAAGTTCAAAAATGGAAATAAATCATTTAGTCATAGTGAACCGTTGAATGCAAAAATATTAAATATATTTTCTCATAGATTCTTTTATGGTAAAGTCGTCGCGATTTTAACAAAATTAGAATTGGGTTAAGAGAATTATTTAATTAAAAATATATTGAAGTTTATTTTTGGAAAATAGAAAAAAAATTGAGTTAGATTAAATTATAAAGTATTGGATTAAAAAATCAAAAAGTACTTATAACTGGATATAATATGGAAAATGCCCAAGAACCCCTTATGTAATAAGGGGGGATGACCAACCCTAATAATAATTAACTAGGGTTGTCACCCCTACATCCTAGTTGAACTAGGATTTCGTTTTCTAGTTAAAATAAATTTCTCTAATTCAATAAGGGTTCTACCTTCTCTCCTTATAAATAGATGGCACCAGTAAAACTATTTACAAAACAAAATTTAGATGTCGTTATTCTACACAAAATAAATATATTTTTATTCTCTAAGAGTTAAATTTATTAAAAGGTGATCATGAGCCGGATTGGACCAGATTCAGACCGGACCCAAACAAAAATTTAAGCCCGTTTGCTAGACCCTAGACTCGGCCTGACCCGAAAAATTGGCCTAAAATTTTTTTCAAGCCCAACCCGAATAAAAATACTAAAACCGGGGTTCGGCCCATCCATATTAATTTTTTATATTATATTATTTTTACATAATTTTTAAATATATATAATACATCAAAAATACTAAAAATATTAAAATAAATATTTTTGAACAAATTGAAAATAAATTTTAAAAAATATGTATACTTAAAAATAATACTAAGATAGATACAACTTAACAAGAAAATGTCTCTAAAATAATAACAAAATTAACAATAAAACAAGTTTTATACAATATCCAAACAATAACAACAAAATAGTAGGAACATAATAGTGAAATGGTAGCAAAATAGGGAGAAAATAACAAGAAAATATTATTAAAATAACAAAAATAGTAATTTTTTTGTCATTTAATGAATTCATGTCGGCTCGGGCTCGGGCAGAAAATGTCTTACTCAAGGCCCGACTCATTTTTAAAACGGGCCCTATTTTTTTGCCCAATCCATTTTTCGGGCCTATATTTTTACCCAAACCCTCCCACTTTTCGGGTGGGTCTTCAGGTCAGATTGGGTGGCTTGGCCCATGGGCAGGTCTAAATATATTCTTCAGAAAACTATTTCTAAGTTTCTGTGTTTGACTTGTTTTGTTCGAGCTCACACTCGAAGCAATTCGTGGTATGAGAATAGCAAAGAAGATTATTTGGTTGAAAGCTGAGAATGACAAAGATCCATCTATTCGAAAACATAGGTACAATTTCGGCCTAGGTTTATTGCTAAAAATATCACAAACCGGGTCAATTTTCAAAATTTTTATTTTCTGCTATGCAAAAAATAATTTTTTCGAACCAAAATTTTTCCAACAATTGGAATCAGAGCTACGATTGTGCTATGTTTATAGTGTAAATCGAGACTAAAATTCTCTCTTTTTCATGTATGATTATATTTGATAAGATGTGACATTCTCGTAATTATATGAATGTTTAGGGGAATGTATGTGAATGAATTTATAATGCTATTTTATTATTTTACTATTATGGATGATAAAGTAATTTTTGCCAAAGTTGTACTTCCTAAAATTTAAATGTAATTCATTATTATCTCGAACATGTATATTTTAGATCGTAGATTATCATCTCCACACAAAGTTTTATTTTATTATTTATTTAGAATAAAATATGTGAGTCTGAAATAGACATAGAAATTTTGTAACCTAATTTTTTCGGGCAAAACCCAAAAAACCAAGATGCATCCAAACTAATCGAGACGACACGAACCCAACCCAACCAAACTAGGAAGTGACCAACAGTGGTCTGACAGTTGTAGGTGGTGGTTCGACAGTAGTGGCGGTAGTCGACAACGATGACACAAAAATGGCGATGGAAAGATGACAATGGTAGAAACGTGAACCGGTATCACAACAGAAGTTCGTGGTGGCAAAATTGAAGACCCAAAGTATGCTTTGGAGTGAATTTTGTAATTTTGCACATTTTATTTTTCTAGAATGGAATCATAGAAACTTTGGCTGGTTAGATTTGTAATGACCCAAAATTCATGGGCACCCAAAAAGTGAGTTGTAGGGCCTCCGTCTTAGTAAACCGAGTTATAAATAATTAAGATTTAATTAGGTGGATTTAATCTAATTAAGAATAATTAGGAAAAATGACTAAATAGAATAAGGTGTAAAAGTTTAATTATAAAGTAAAAGAAAATAAGAGGGACTAAATAGGTAAATAAGCCAATAGATGAAGCGGCAATACATAGAAAAATCTTAGATTTTACTTGATTTATATTATAAAAAATATTATTTAATTAAAACATTATAAATTATATTAATTAAAGTTAAGATATTATATTATAGGAAATAAATAAAATAAAGACAATTGTATGGTAATAAAATATACATGTGTAATAATCATATTTGTACAATTGTAAATTAAATACTTAATTACTTTTTATTTAAGTAAAAAGATATTTATTATTTATTATAATTATTAAGTTAAAAGATATTTATTAATTAAATATCTATATTATAAGATTTTTGTATGATAAATAAATTAAAAATTTGTCAAATGGATGGTGGTGATATTGTACAAATGTATAAAAATATGTGTACAATTGTAGTATTTATACTTGTGATTAAATAGATATTTACTATAGCGTATTATTATTATTAAATTATAATTTATATTAATTATATTATGAGATTTTTATAGGATGAATAAATAAAAATATGACAAATGTATGATGATGGAATAGTACATGTGAATATGTATTTAAACACTTGTATTATAATGATATATTTTCTTAAATTTTAAGTAAAGATATTTATATATTATATATTAAATTATTATATTAATAAAAATCTATATTAGTTAAATTTTAAAAGAATATAAAGTAAATAATAAAAAGAAACAAAGCAAAAGAATAAAGAAGGAAAGCAGAGAACATTTCGAAAGTAGCAGGAAGAAAAAAAGAAAGAAAAATAAAAGGAAAAACTAGGATTTTAAAGCTTGAAGTTTAAATAGGTAAGTCAATTAAGTCATGTTCTCTTAATTTTGATGTTTTAGAAGCTTTAGAACAAAATTTTGTTGAAATTAAATTGAGTTTTTGGAAGTTTTTAGGTTTTTGAACATAGTTCATGTTGAACAAAATAATGAATTAGGGATTTAATTAAATGAATTTTAAGTTAGAATTGATTAAAGGATAAATTGTAAATTAGGCTATAAGTTTTGTGTTGTAGGGATTAAATTGAAAGAAGTTTTAAATTAGGGTTTTATTATGAACATTAGATAGTTAAGTAGAATATGGAAGGAAATTGAATAGAAATAAAGTACGAATTGAGTTAGAAAAGTAAATGAGTTAATTAGGATTAAATTGGAATTAGGGTATAAATTGGATAGAAATTTAGTTATTATTATTAATTAGTGCTGTAATTAATAGTGTAAATTATTATTATTTTCGTAGCTAGCAAAGAACCCGAGACATTGGCACAAAAAGGAAAGGAGAAAGTTGTCGAGGAGTAATCGCAAAATTCGAGTTTGTATTACTATAATTCAAGTTATTCATTATTTAATGTTTATTAAAATATTTATATTTAATAAGTGAATATGAGGTAAGTGTTAATATTGAGATGAATGAAAGCTGATATTGAATTAATAGTATATTTGAATTGAATTTAAATGATTTGTGATCAAAATTGAAGGTGAAAGTGAAATTGAAATTGAAAGTGACAGGAATTGCAAATTGAAAATCCCTATTAACTAGTCGAACTAAGTCGGATATAATTGGCATGCCATAGGATTGGAAGTGTTCAGTGATACTTCGACCTCGAGTCGATGAGACACTGGGTGTCAGTTTATTGCTTCGAACTATCTGATGAGGCACTAGGTGCCATTCTGGTGTGTTGGCTGGATCCGTGTATCCACCAAGGTCCGAATCTTGTTAATAGGGATAAACGATGTGAAAAAGGAAAACTGAATAGAAATGAAAAATGGATGCATATAAGTGATATGTGATGAAAATGAGAAATTAGAATGAAATGGATAAATCAAAGGTTTCAAAAGTTATTAGTACCTATTTGTTTATGATATTTGGTTGTTATTTGGTTAAATTGAATTGTTATTGATATAGTATGAAAGTAGTGTATAAATTAAAGTAATATGTGTTCATGTATTACATGATTGATTATGTGAAAATTTATTTGGTTATTTATAATTTGAATTATAGTAATACCATTGAGTATAAAATACTCAGCGTATGGTTGTTTACGTGCGCAGATCAATAGGTTTTCAGAGTCTCGGTTCAGCATCCAGGCTATCCCGACTCCAGTGCAAAACTCGATAATGTATTCTTCTTTTGGCAAAAGTGGCATGTACATAGGTGTTAATTTGGTCACTTTAAAATGCTATACAATTTTTGTTGTAAAGAATGGTATTTGGTATTTTGGTGTTTAAACTAATGAAATGGTATGAAAATTTACATGATATGCATGGTATAATTGGTGCTAAATTTAGAATGGATGAATGAAATTCTAATTTAATTTTTAATGGTAACATAAATGTTCATAGAGTAAATTATCAAATTATTGTTATAAGTATGATTTTAATACGATTAAACATGAAATTGCATTGGTTGAAATACTGGAATTGGTTTGGTTGTGATTTGAAATTGCAGGGAAGGTTAGATATTTATAAAAGAGTTATATTGAGTTTTTTTTTTAAAAAAAGAGTCAATTAGCAAAAGTTTTAGATGAATTTATGATTATATTATAATATGTTCAATAATTATTTGAATATTAATCGTAAATTGTTCGATTGTCCGGTGATGCCTCGTAACCCTGTTCCAGTGACGATTTAAGGTTAGGGGGTGTTACAAGATTCATTTAATTTTATGCTTTTAATTTTTTGAGATAAACATGATGATAATTATATGACTGTGAATGTTTGTTCATGCATATATAAGATAAGCATGCCATATAGATTAGGGAGAAGTCCACATGTACTTGTCATGCATATATTGACCGTTCATGATTGAAACTGAAATTTAAAAACTTTGCATGTTTTTTAAATATTGAGTAGGAGAAGGTCCATTAACAAGACCTACGGCCTCTATCAATGGTCCCTTATGATGGCATAAAATGGACCTACTACAAGGTAGATGTTGTCATGTGGATTTCACTAAGAAGACTTCCTAAAAGTAAGAAAATTTTTCTTATAATTGTATATTAGTTAGATCAGCCTCTGTGGTAGATATTATCATGCGATATATCAAGAAATTTTTTCTTCAAAGAGGACAACTAGTCACAGCATTTTACTCGGTGAGATTGTTCCAATATAACTCATTTGTGGTGCATGATACAATAGGTGTTGAGTTGATGGTTATACACTCAAGATCTTTTAGTTAAATAACTCCCCAAGGAGTTATGCTTAAGTTAGAAAGATGGTCAAACGTTACACAATTATTAGTACATGCAAATGCCTAAGGAATTAGGCTCGTCTAATTGGCATGTTACTCGGTGAGATTGTTCCAATATAACTCATTTGTGGTGCATGATACGATAGGTGTTGAGTTGATGGTTATACACTCAAGATCTTTTAGTTAAATAACTTCCCAAAGAGTTATGCTTAAGTTAGAAAGATCATCAAATGTTACACGGTTATTAGTACGTGCGAATGCCTAAGGAATTAAGTTCGTCTAATTGGATGAAATTATATGTTCTCACTAGTTGATCATGATCACCCCAAGGTGACTTGATTCAGTGGGTGTAGAAATTATCGTAGCAATGACTTCCAAATCTTTTCAAGATTTAATGTAAGACACATGCATTATCTTAATGCTTATCGTAATGTTGCAAAATGATTTCAAACATTTGCTTAATACATAGATATTAATATATGAAGGGTTGATTCATGAAGGGTTGGAGCAATCAGTGCAAGAGGTGTCCACTTTTGTACAGTCTTATGTGCGTGAACTAGCTGTGCTAATGGAAAGATCGATTTCTCACCAGCAACCTCTGGCTGAGCGGTGGAGTGTGCCGCAAACCCCTTTCACCAAAGTCAATTTTGATGCAGGATTTTCCAGAGAGAATCGGGAGTCAACAACTGGGGTTGTAATTAGGAATCATCAAGGACTGGTTATGGGTTCCTGCACTCATTTCAACAGAAATATATCAGACCCATGTTCAGCTGAGGCCATGTCATGGCCATACAGTTTGCTAGAGATATGGGTTTTCGCTATGTAATAATTGAAGTTGATTCCAGAACAGTGATTCAAAAGATGTCGATGGTGACAGCGGATATAAATCCCAAATAAGTGCGTATTTAAATGATGCTAGATTTTTGTTGCCTTATTTTGCAAACTGTCCTTTCTTACGGCGGATACAGAACCCCTTGAATGGTTTTATTGTAACCGATGGACTTTCCCTATCTTTTAATATCTTATTTAAAAAAATTAATTATCTAAAGCTTTTTATGTTATCATATTGATTTATTTCACCCTTAAACTTTATATAAAATGCTATTTTAGTTTCTCATTCATTTTTTAAATTTTTTATCTTTAAATTTATATTTTCTTTCAAATCACTTTTAAAATGGACAAAAATTTAATTTTTTTAACTTTTTTCAAATCACTTTTAAAATGGACAAAAATTTATTTTTTTTAACTTTATTGACATAAATTGTTACGTGAATAATATATCAATATTTAATTAATTTTTAAACTTTAAATATTCAAAAAATTTATAAAAAATATTTTTTAAAAAATACTAAAATGATTTAAAAAAAATATAAACAAAAGTGATCAAAGATCAATTTTTTTTTATAAAATTAAAGAAACAAATAAATTATTATGTGATGAACTAATAATTAATTCCATTAGTATTGTGATGATAACATATGTGTAAGAAAACAAAGCATGGATTGTGTCAATTGCATCTCATTTTTATGTTGTTGGATATTAGTATATTTTATAATCATTTTATGGAATTTTATATAATTATGGTGACCTTTATTTAATTAAATTGAATTAGATTTTCATGTTAAATTTTTTTTATAAATTATATTAAATATTTAAATGATAATTGAACATTGAAAAAGTAAAAACCCTAACAAAAGTTTTAAAACATATAATATAACTATTTAAATATAATTGGTCATGATATAAAAATACAAGAGAAGACAAAAGTTAGATAGTTAGAAGAATATAGTACGTGTATTTTGACTTGCAAACAACAACAGCCTAGAGGTGTCTATGGGCGGAATCAAGTCGGGTTCGTGTTAGATCCAATCAAAATTTTAGGCTCGTTTTTTAGGCTCGGGTTTGATATGACTTGAAAAATGGACTTGAAATTTTATTCAAGTTCGGTTCGGATAAAAATACTAAAACCCGGGTCCAGTCCACATGTATTAATTTTTTATATTATTTATTATATAATGTTTTTAAATATAATATATCAAAATACTAAAAACATTAACATAAATATTTCTCAACAAATTGAAAATAAATATATATTTATACTTAAATAAAACTAAGATAGGTGCAATTTAACAAGCAAATATCTCTAAAATAGCAACAAAATTAATAATAAAACAAGAGTTATATAATATCTAAACAATAACTATAAAATAGTATCAACATAATAGTGAAATGGTAGCAAAATAGTGAAAAAAATAAAAAGAAAATAGAAAAAAAGAAACAATAAAAAATAGCAAGGAAAAACAACAGTTTTTTTTTGCATATTTGGGCCGGGCTCGGGCCAAAAAAAGTCTTACCCGAGGCCCGAATCATTTTCTAAACGGGTCTTTTTCTGGTCAAAACTCATTTTCCGAGCCTATATTTTTTTACCCAAACCCTTCTATTTTTCGAGTGGGCCTTTGGGTCAAGCTGGGTGGCCAGGCCCATAGACAGGTCTACAAAAAACTCTGGAAATAAGTTTTGGGGAGTTTAATAAAAATTTTAAGAATTTAATTAAATTTTTATAAGATTAATGAAATTTTTCAAAACTTGTAAAGCAAGTTTAATTAAATTTAAAAAAAAAGTATAATGAGAATTTTCAAATTGAACCCCATAAGGATCGTCTTTTGTCTTTATTCATGATGAATTATATTCACCATTAAATTCAATTCATACATAGGAATGATTATTTTTGGTTTATGCTATAATTATTTTATATAAGTTTTAGTCTTTATGGAACTAAAATATTTGGGATTTTTTTAAAATATGGTGACTATAAATTTTCATAAGTAGTTGCGCATATAAAGGCTTTTATACAATTTGGGATTCTTTTTATACTTGATGGTTATGGGTTTTTTTTAAGTATTTGTTCCTATAAAGAAGTTTTATGATAATATCTTTAGTCATAAATATAAATTTCTGCTTCGTTTGTGAATAGATAACAGCGATTTCAAGTCGCTAAAAATGTTTAGAATCTGAATTTAACAAACTATTAAAAAGAAGGAAAATAAAATAGATTTGAAAATGTTAAATTAAAATTTATTTGATAAACATTTTGATATAATAAAGATAATGTTTTTGAATAAAATTTGATAAATTTCAAGTTACAATTTATTTCAAAATATTTTTAAGAAATAAATTTTTAAATTTATTCATCAAACCCTTAGAAAATATTTTGAACAAGTTCAAATTGAGTAACAAAGTTTTCTAACTTTTTTTAACAAGTGAAAATTGCTCCCTAACTCAAAGTATCAATGCTTATACTAACTCAAAGTATCAATGCTTATACCAAGAATCGATATCAATTTGAGCTTCGAAGTTCAGAAAAATCGAGAAAAAATAAAAAATATCAAAACCCTTAACCAAGTATCGAAACCTTTCAAAATTTATTGATACCTGCCTAGTATCAATACCGTTTTAAGGTTTGATGTTTTGAAAATTTTAAGAAAAATTGCTCAAGTATTGATACTTTAGCAAGAATCGATATTTCCTCTATTGTATCAATAATATAGGCTTTAATGGTCACTACATTGAGACATTAAATACCTAAAGTATCAATATCCCTTAAAATGTATCAATACCTTTTGTTGTAAGAGTTGTTAATACTCTGATTTTTAGACCTCCAACGGTTCAATTCAATTTCCCATCAACCCAAATAGTTGGAAATCAATTAGGAGCTATAAATACCAGTTTCCAAAGCTTCTACAATAACAAAAGAGATTACAAAAGATCAAAAGCTATCAAGAAAGATCAACAATTCTTTTATCAACCATTTGTGCTCCAATTCTTCATATTTTTCTTACAAACACTTGTGAGCAATTCTTTGTATTTTTATAAACTCAAGTGTTTTTATTGTGTGAGTGCTTAGTTGGCAAACATCCTAATCTTGTAAGGATTGTTTCTTTATTTTCTCATTTGTTTACTCTTTTGAGAGGGTTTAAGTCTTAAGATATGGAGAGAAATCTTAAAGGAATTGTAAGGTTAAACATTGTCCTCAAAGGTTGATCAAATTAGTGAATTTGGGAAAATCCTTAGTTGTAAAAAGCTAAAGTAGTAGAGTAGGCAATTGGGGTTGAACCACTCTAAATTCTTGTGCTCATTGTCTCATTTTTTCATTCTTGCTTCCACAATTTTTTAAAAGGCTAATGCACCCCCCTCTTAGCTATGTTGGTTGATTGATCGAGCTAACTAAAAAGAAAGAGATTGAAACAAGAGGAGATAGTGATACGTAATGAAGTGGAGGAAGCGGAAAAATGATTAAATTCAAGTTGTTCGACTTGAAAAAGGAAAGATTTAAATATAATCTGAAAAAAAAAGAAACATACAAATTTAGTAATAAAGAAGTCAAAAACAATAAAAAAAGAAATTTGAGAACAAATAAATAATAATAATATAAAAATAAATAAATAAATAAATAGATGAAATTTAAAAGTGGAAGATGGATTGAATAAACCGATGGTTGTGATGGGTAGAAGGATAAATATCCAATTGAACCTTTGAGATATAAATACAAACAAACTCAATTAATGGCTCTAATCAAAGTTCCAAAAATAATCCTTGGCAAATTAAAGGGTGAAGAATGGATTCCTACAACTCCTTGAAGAAAATCGAGAAGAAAACTACTTCTAAAAACCACAAGAAAGAAATCTTGCACAAAAAAATTGTAACGCCCCAATTTTCGAGAATCCTGTGAATGTCGGCATAGGTTTAATTATGTTAGTGGGCCTCTAGAAAGCCCAAACTTAAGATAGAACCCGACAATTTTAGTTAATTTTTGGTCCATAAGAAAAAGGAGGTGAAATTATGAAATAGAACCTATGTGAAAATATTTGAAAATGCTATAGGCTAAATTGAAGTGGCCAAATAAATAGGAGTGCAAAATAGGAGGATTTGCATGACAAACCTCCCATTTTACATGAAGTGGCCAGCCATCATGTTGTTGTAGACAAAATGTGCACTTGATATCCATAATTTATGGTACAAATTGATACAAATTGATAATAGGTTAGGTAAATGTTCCATGATAATAGGTTAGGTAAATGTTCCATGATAATGGGTTAGGTAAATGTTTCATGATAATGGGTTAGGTAAATGTTTCATGATAAGAATTTCATGTCTTTTGTATTAAAGAATTAAATGGATGAAATATGAAGTTTTATTAAAAGAAAAAGGGGTGAAAAGAACAAAGTTTTGTCCATCTTTGTTCATCATAGCTGAAAGTTAGAGAAGAGAAAGGAGAGGAGAAAGCTCTTGAGTATTCAGTCATTAGGAGGAGGAAAATTGAAGGTAAGTTCTTGGTACCTTGCTTCTATTTTGAGGTTCATGAGTTCTTCTTGATTCTACCTTAACTCTTGAAGTATATTTTGATTTTTAGTTGTGTTGTGAGCATTTAGTCATGAATTAAAATGAAGGAAATGGTTGTTGTTTCATGTTCTTTTGATGAAAAATGGAAGATAGGTGAAGTTGAGCCAAACAAATGAGCATGCATGTGCCTTAGATGTTAAAGGGAAAAATCAGCTAACATGTTGTGCTTTAAAATGATGAAATGGAGATTATACTTAAGTAAAATCATATATATGTGATGATTGATTGGTGATATACATGTTTAAATAACATGCATGCAAGGTATGTGTGAAAGAGTGATTTGGTAATAAATCTGCTTGGGACAGCAGCAGTAACGTGACTTTGGAAAATCACCATAAATTGTGGGAGAAGAATTAGAAGCTGAATAAATTATGTAATTAAAGCTTATTGAGTCTAGTTTCTAATGAAATAAACAAGAACATATTTTGAATTCTGTACAATGATAAATTTGATTCGTAATGAAGGGTGGTCAGATTAGTCAAATAGTGAAACATGGGAAACTTTGAGAAACATCTGGTATTGATTGACCAAACCAAAAATTCTGAAAATTTTATGGATAGAAGATATATGAGTCTATTTTCAGGCAAAATTAATGGAACTTTATTTGGAGTTTCGTAGCTCCAGTTATAAATGATTTAGTGACTGTCGCTTAGGAAGACAGCTTGCAGTGAAATTATGATTATGTGGTAAACATTGACAAAAATTTGTTAATGAGTTGCTTATTGTTTTCTTATAAGCTTACTATGATCTGTAGGTGTGGTTGGCCGAATATTGTAAGCGGTTAATATGTAGTTCGTATTTGAATAGTTAGATTAACGTGTTAGTAATCCAATTGTAGGCGGTTCGTGTGTGGATCTCGTCAGCATATCGTCGCAAATAGGTGTGTAACTAACACCCTCTTTCTTAGTCTAGATCGGCAAAAGCCGAAATGCCGAAAACTGGTATTTTGTAGATTTGCGAATGTGCGAATGCTCGTGAGGTAAATCGATTAATGTGTTTGGTAAGCTGCAATGTTTGGACTGCAAAGTGCATGATTTCTGTGCCCTCAATATTTTTGGGCTTAATGAGCCAAAATTGGAATGATGGGCCAACGGGCCCAATTCGATAAGAACCCTCGGTACGTGATTCTGTTAGTACGTGAAAAGTAGGAATATGCATGAAAAACCCTAAAATAGATAAATTACTGAAATACCTTTAAAAGTGAAAAATTTACAGTTTTACCTCTAGGAGATAAATTACCGAAATACCCCTAGGGTTAAATTGACTTAAATGCATGTTTGACTGTTGTTATTTACTGCATGCCATGTTGTTATTATCTGATACATGGGATTGGGATATTGACGGAGGAAGTACTGAAAGTGGCTTGTCCACGTACTGGAGGCTTTGCCTCAATTTACTGTTAACTGAGCAGCAATGCTGCAACTGTGGAGTGTTGGGCTAGGTGGGTTGAGCTATCCCCACATGGAGTGTATGGCTGGTACGGGTGGAATGTAGTGGTTGGTGGGTTGAGTAGTCTCCCCAAATGGGCTTGCATATGTTATTGATGTTGCCTGTATTTTGAAATGGGCCTATAGGCCATATTGTTATCTGAATAAGGGGCTAAGGCCCAGTTTATTGTAATCTGAAAAGGGCTCTGGCCCAGTACCACTGTTACCTAAATGGGCTTAGGCCCAATGGGCTTGAGCTGACTTGGGCTTTGAATGGGTTTTCCTTACACACTGAGTTTCCCCAAACTCACCCCTTTTATTTTCATCCACGCAGGAAATCCCCAACCATAGTGGGCTTGGAGCTGTGAGGGAATTCGGAGTGGCCACCCATTCTGAAAGTTTGATTTTCTTCTGGTGAACTGGACATCCTTTTATTTACGTTTGAAGTTTTGGGTTTTTAAATGTAATAAGGCCGCTTAATTATTTTTAATGGTTTTAATATGTATTACTAAGATAGGTATTACTTATTTTAACTGTTGAAATTGGATAGCTTTAGGGCGCGTTTTCAAAAACAACAGTTGATTTCAAAATAACACGACAAAAAGCAAAGCTTCCGCAATGAAAGTATTTTCCAAAATTAATCACTTTTCCTAAAAATGACTTAATCAAATCGGTTTCCTAGAAATATCCATGACGTTAAGGTGTGGCAATGGAGGTATGCATGTCTAGGATTGGATCCGAAGGGAGCTTGGTACTTAAGCAATCCGATGGGCTCACCACCTCTTTTTCGGTTTCCTACCTGGTGCACAGCTTCCATTCACTTTAACCCTTAATGAATTAATCTTTTGAACATCAAGTACGATTTTCTAGACTTAGAATGGAAATTTTTTTTTAACATTTTTGATGTGGCATGTCGGATCCGGCTATAACTTCTGGGCTGGGTTTGGGGTGCTACAAAAATAAACTCCTAAAGTTGAAAATTTTATTAATGAAAACAATTGTCTGCTTAATGAACAATGAAAAAGCTTTTGTTTAGGCTAGCTAAGTACATCCAAATAAAACTCTAAAATATACTAAAACTCTAATTAATTAAATAAGAAGTAGTTTTAAACAAAACTTTCTTATTATCATAAACTCCTAAATAACTTAAAATACCTAATAATTATTAAAAAATCAGAATAATAAATAAAATATTAGGCTCATGTATAATAAAAATTAAGCCTGGGACCCGAACCTAATATGAAACGCCTAAGCTTATGGGATTGATTAGGGTCATTGAAATGAAACGCCTAAGCTTGTTAACATTCTCCACATGGGATTGTCACCATAGATTGAAAGTTTAGGCCCACAAACAAAATTAATCCCTTTTAATTCATCCTCGCTCCAAAATTCATTGTCTTGAAGCTTCAACTCTTCTTCTTGAATATTTTTGTGATAAAGTCTTGAACGAGTAAGTTGAGGTTTGACTTTTGTTTATTGGATTTGGATTTTGTGATTAGGCCTTGAGGGAAACTAATCTCATCTCTATTATGGCCTTTGAATCAGACCAAGCTACTCGTATCAGATAGATTTAGACAATGCGTGATAAATTTTTTAAAAAGAAAATTAGAATATTGTTCACTAAAAAGATAGGGTTGAATTTGAAATTAAAAGATAAATAAGTTAAGAACAATTCAAGAATTATAATAATAAATAAAAAAAGATTAAGGATAGAAAGATGATAAAAAATGATGATGGTGAGATAAAGAATAAAGATATCTAATGGAACCCTTTGAAGAATAGTGTAGCACCTTGATTTTTGGGGTTAGAAGTTTGAGCTTTTATGGTTAGGGTTAGTAAATAGGTTGAGCTATTGTGTTTAGTTTCGCATTTTTATGTCAGAATGGGCCTGCTGGTTTGGTGGTTGGTTGTGTGTTAATTTTGCCTGGGGTCCTAGGTTTAAGTCCTCAAGTATGTTTTGAGGGAACTATTTTGATTTAGCTTTGTTTTGGTTTTAAAAGGTTAGATAGTTATTTTTATTTGTGTTACTTATTTTACTTTTATTTTTTTGGTTTTGAGAAAAAAAAGGGAGAAAGTAACAGAAGTTTTCACGTTTTTATCTACACGTTCCTCTTTTTCCCCTCTCCCTCTCTTCTCATGAAATTTCTTTCTTTTTGGTCATTTTGGTTTCATTGTCTTGATTTGGTTTTAGGTTCTAGAGGGAGACACAATTAAGCAGCAAGTGAAGGCATTGTGGTTCACCGATTGTTGGGGCGTTTTATCACGAATTAAGGTGTGGGTTTCGAAACTCTTTTAGTTTGTTTGTGAATTGATGATTCAATTTGATGGCAATCTGTATTTGCGTGTGTGATCGAAAACCCTTCCCCTTCGTTATCAAATTTTTGATTTGTTTCGGTGAAATTCAACATTGTTTGTGTGCTTGTGAAATTGACTATTCGAAAGGTTGAATATCATGGGATGGCTTGAAACTGGGTGTGATTTTGATTTATTTATGAGTTATTAAGGATTGGGGAACGTTTCAACAACAAAGGAAAAGTCGGTAGCCTATTTCGATACGATTTCGTGACCACACAGACGTATGCCCACACGGGCGGTTCACATGGCGGTGTGCAATTGGAATTTAGGGTTTTCGAGCTAATTTGGGTTCCACATAGCCATATGGCTGACTTGGGGAAATTAGTCGATTTTCACACGACCGTGTCCCCTGAGCACACGGGCGTGTGTGTTTGGGAATTAAGTATTTAGTGATTTGGTGCTACACGACCATGTGGCTAATTTGGAGATTTAGGAATCCCACATGGGCGTGTGTTTTAGACACATGGTCGTGTCTAGTTGGCACACGAGCATGTGAGACCCTTACACGGCCGTGTCTGCCCTATACTCTATTTTAGCACAAATGGACATAGAGTTACATGGCCTGTTCATGCGGCTATGTCCCTGGCTCACACGGGTGTGTGCCTCAGCCACACAGGCGTGTTGACCCCCACACGGCCAAGGCTTTTCCACACAGCCAAAGCACACGGCCGTATGGCCTTAAGCCACCAATTTTAGTTATTTGTATGTTTTCTATCTGAAAATGTGTCTGTGTGTTCCAACCCTTGACTAGGCTTTTGTGAGGGTAGTTAAGACTCTGATCTGGGCTTCGGCTTATGTGTTATTTGTGACTGTTGTGCGAGATATCTGATTCTGAATTCGGTTAACTTGGTGTGTGCATGTCTGTTTCTGTCTGACTGTCTGTCGATGTGTTCATTGTTTCTGTGAGGTTGTAAGCATACATGCACTTGCATAAAGTAATTTTTGGTTGGTTGTGAAGAAAATAAATACTGATTCTAGTCTGATATGGCAGTTTAACTACAACTTATCGGTATAGCGGTTTACCGCACTGTATCGTATGTATGTCAGCTTTGCTACGTACTATTATCTGATCTAGCTGTTTAAACTATGACATGTCTGTATAGTGGTTTACCGCAATGTGCTGTACGACATATACGCTAGCCTTGCGTAAGGTTGGATGAGCCTTTCAAGGTCCTATGTGGTGTGTTTGGTTGGATAAGCTTAAATAGCTCTTTTGGGGTGTGATCGGGAGACGGAAAGGTGTTTTGGCTAGATGGGTAGGTTTCTAATACTTGACTACATTCATATGCATCTAGATCTGAGCTACTTGTTTGTAATTGTTTGTTCGTCATAACATTTATGACTGATTTTGTGCATTGAGGTGTTAGCGTAGTGACATTTTGGATTGTGATGATAAGTATTATTGTGTCGACCCATTGACAGGTTTATTTGTTGAATATTCTGTGTATGATTTGGTGTGCTCTGACTGTTACATATTTTTGGGACGTTGGTTCGGATGT
Organism: Gossypium hirsutum; assembly: GCF_007990345.1. Taxonomy (NCBI): domain Eukaryota; kingdom Viridiplantae; phylum Streptophyta; class Magnoliopsida; order Malvales; family Malvaceae; genus Gossypium; species Gossypium hirsutum. The sequence goes on from NC_053428.1 coordinate 35,688,650, forward strand.
TGCTTTCTACTTCTGCGTATCTCTGAAAGTACTTTTCGTTATCGAACTACTGTTTGGTTTCTGATCTGTAATTCCGTTGTTAGATACGTTTTGAACTCACACTGAGCTCGTGTAGTTCACCCCTTAGTGTTTCCCCTTGCAGGTACATTTTCGAGTTCTAATGCTGGACTCGGTATGCGAAGGTCTCGGACAGTCACGGTTAAAAATAGGCTTTAATATTATTTTAATAATTTTTGAGTTTATAATTAAACACCTTGAATTGTAGGTATTGTTTTGAAAACTGTAGTACGGAATTTTGTGTTTTACGCACATAAGAGTCATTCGGGCTGTATTTTCTTTTGAAATATCAGGATTTTATAACTGAGAATTTTACGTAACTTAAATATTGTAATGTTTTTTCAATTTGTTAAACTAAAATTTTTCTATGATCACTTTGGTGATCAATGTGAACTCTGAAATTTCGGTCAAAACTTCTAGGTCGATTTTAAGGCGTTACAAACAAGCTTCAATAAATTGTACTAATGGCTTTAATCGATCCTCTAAGTTAGATAACTTGAAAAATTAAATAGTGAAGAACTACCACCAACAATCTCGGAGAAGATTGAGTTGAAAACTCTTCTAAAAAGAACAAGAAAATAGTTATTGCATAGGAAAAAACTCAAAGAGTATTTTTAGTTAAATCAAAATTGGTTGTCACTACCGCTTTTTGTACAAGAAGGGAGGATCCAATATATTAGAGAAAATGGAAAAAATAAAATGCATATTGTATGAGCAAATTAGTTGAGACTCAAAACAATATATGTTAAGAAAAGGATAAAAATATAGATTTGTTAAATCTCAAAATATTTTAAGAATTCCAAATTTATTACTAAATGAGTATCATGAATTTGAGAAATTATTATAAATGTTACATTTTTAAATAATTTATTATTTAATTTATATTTTTTATATAATGGAAGATAAAAATGATAATGCACTTCAGGGCACTTAAACTCACGTCATTTTGCATTGACAATAATATTCATACCAATTGAGCTAAGACTCAATTTACATTTATATTTTTTTGAAATCCAATAAAAATATAAAATATATAGAAAAGGACAAAAGCTTGATGGTTAGAAGCATATTACGTGTATTTGACTTACAAAACCATTGTAGTTTTTTTTATTTTTATTTAATTGAAACTGAATATAAACGAAAAAGAAAGGTAAAAAAACTTTGACCAAGTTCCATTACATAAAAATGGAAACGAAACATAAATAGAGAAAATAAAATTTTTAATTGTAGCAAACAACTTTTTGGCGTGTTATGTTCCAAAACTAGTATATAAGCATATGTTATTATGCCAAGCAAAAGCAAACCCTAATATCATATTTAAGGTTTTAGATAAACCAGAAATGGCCTGTTGTGAGCAGAACTGCTCACATACTGATGCTGATATTCCAATTGTGTATACAGAGTGCCTGTTTCAGAATCAAGCTGGACAGTGTTTAACACTGTACAAGGCCTTCAATATTCATGGCCATGGAGATCCCCAGAAAACTATTCAAGATAAAGAAACCGGTGAGTTTAAGCACTTCCCCGATTCCGAAGGTTTGGTCGGAGTTGTTGAATATATTCTGGAACATAAGCTAAAGTGGGTCGTTGCTTGGAGCAATATTCCTGGAAAACCAGACAAGGTGCTGCTAATCTACTTTGATACATTCATCTTAGTTATTTCTTCTTCTTCTTCTTTTCTTTTCTTTTTAATTTTTTGAATAAAATGGTTAAACTACCTATAACTCCCTCTCACCTGCAAATTGGAAGATATTACCCACTTGTTGAAGCAACAACAATAATACCACTTTGAACTAACTCTCAATCAATATCTTAGTTATTTCTTATAGTTTAATAATTTTACTTTAAATTGGTATTTTAGAATTAAATTAACTTTTCCTCTTCAACTTTTAAATGAGAAAATATATGCATTTCAACGCGTTCAAGCTCACATCCTCTTATATTAATAAATTGAGTTAATAAATTGAACTCAATTGGACTGAGACTCAATTTAAAAATAAATAAGTTTAAACAAATAAATTAAATGATATCACTCGGTAAAAGATATAATTATTATACTTATTGTTAAAGTTATTTGTCATTTTCTAAATAAAGTGTTTAATATGGTGTACGTGCATAAATTTATATATGAGAATTTTTTTGGTACATTATTGGTGGAGTTTAAAAACTTCGCAAATAGAGTTGAGGTGATAATAAGTAGACATAGGGTATGGTAAAAAATAAAAAGAAATAAATATATAAAAGAAATGAGACACATGATAATTTTTTAACTCTATTATAGAGTTAAAAAAGTACAATATCAATGTACCAAATATTAATCTATTATATATACTAGATTTTATCACATCTATGATGCAGGTGAACAAAAAATAATTTACATTGAAAATATATTTATAAAATATTGATGGAGTGGTAAGAGATTTTTATAGGAATTTTTTGGTATTGTGTTTGATTCTCAAATACTTTTTAAATTTTTTTTTATTTGAAGATTATTTAAGAGTTTGATAAGATAAAAATACACTTATCCTAATACTAATTATCTTTTAAAGTAAGCATTTAGTAATTGCACAACTGAGTTGGTGTTAAGTTGACTTGTGACACCAACTTAGTTAGCTATTTTATATATAACTAGAAATTCTATCACACGCGTATACATGTGGAAATAATATATTTAAAACATAAAGGTTAGTTCAAAAATAGCATACAATTAATCAATAATGAAACGTATGATTTGAAACTAATTAATAATAATACATTAAAAATGTACAATATTAAAATGAAAAAACTAGATTAAATTATCAGTAAAATGAAATTTAAACCTATAAGTATATCATATCAAGAATATTAAATGCACAACAATTTTTTGTCATGGTATTGTCATCAATCTTGGGTTACTGTCGAGTTGACTTGTCACATCTACTCAATCAACAACATTGTCAATATATATATATTTGATGGAGGTAATAAAGCATGCATGATACAATTAAACTGAAGTTTTTTGGTTTAAGGGTAAAAATGATATTTTATTAATGTAAATAACAGAAATTCAAATATCATCATATGCAAATTTTTTATTGACATTTTTTTAAATAAAAAATAAGGTACATTCAAGTCATATAATTTATTTTAATATGAAATAATATTTTTGTAATTTCCTTAATCGAATTGGTGTCCGGTTGACTTGTAACACTAACTCAATCAGGAACTTAAATAATTGTATAGATGAAATTATAATTTTTTAAAAAAAATTATTTTTATTGTTGTCTTATTTTTTATACCATGCTTATTTTTAAATATAAAAGAAAATCCTAATTTTTATACATTTAATTGTTATAATAATAGTAGCAGCTAAGCTTAATCGAAAATATTATCTTGTTATTTGAATAGAAATGGGTGAGATTTATAGAAAAGGTTTAGATTAATTTTTTAGATAAACTAATGGTTTCATTAAAACAATAGCTTGTCGTTTTTATTTTTGGTACAGCCACATGCATTAAAGAAGGAAAACACGTGTAAAAGAAATAACAAAACAGAATTAGGTATAACGGTTTTTTGAAATTAACTAATAGTGGTAGTTATTCACCTATCTCTTAATATTTACATAATATTTACATAATAAACTAAATCAAAATCTTAAATCTTAAATTCATGTTCCAAAATGAAAGTATAAATGAAAATACGAAATTCTAACATTTTTAATGATTTTTAGCTACTAATTGAATGAAAATACGTATTGATAAGTTTTTTATTATTGAAATACAAGTAAAAGTTTAACTAAAATTTGAACTGCTAGATAAACTATCCAACTTTAATAAAATAGTCTTTAATTTTGAAATTTTAATAATAAATTTATTCAATCTAATAATTAATAATTATAATATAATATTGTAAGTTTAAAAGATTCCTTAATTAAACTTCTGCTTATATAATATGAATTGCCCATGATTTTATATATTAAAGCTTTCTAATTTATTAAATAATATAGTTGTATTTCATGTAATTCATGCAAAATAATAATATTTAAAATGATAATTAATTAAAATAATTAAAATATACAAATTATTTTAATAAATCAAATATCATAAAAATAAAAAAAATAATCATTATTAAATTATCGATACTAAAAAAATGATATATTTTAAATTAATACCCTACACTATTCAATTTTCTTTCTTCTTCTTTTTTTTTTCATTTTTTGATATATTCAATAAATTGATAATAATAGTTCATGGATAATATATAATTAATATAAATATGTTATATAATATGGGATTATATAAATGTATTACTTATAAAATTTTATATATGGAATATAAAATTAGATATTATATAAATAATTAAAACTAAATTAATATATTTTGTTAGTTTTATTTTTTTTTTGGTTAGTAAAAATATATTAGCATAACTTTACTTAATGAATTTAACAAATATTGTTTGGTGAAGACTAAAATTTTAAATTTTGAAAAGTACAGGGACTAAAAATGACCAAATAAAAGTACAAAAATTAAATCCACAACTTTTTTTAAGTACAGTGACAAATAGCAAAATTTAATCAAAATAAAATATTAATTTTAAATACAAAAGGAGATTTTAATAATTTCCTTAACCAAATCGAGAGGAGAATAAATATAGATAATACATATTCAAATCATATTTATAATTTTATTAATGCAAATGACACATTCAAATTGTATTTAAATTTTAACCAAATCAAAAGCAGAATTAATGAAATTGACATGAGTTCAAATTTTACCATTTGTAAATTTTTTATTGTTTTTTAATAAAAAGACTAAAATGCTCTCGAGAATATTTTAGTAATTTCCTTAATTAAGTTGGTACCCTGTTGACTTATGATACCAACTCACTCCGGAGTTTAAATAGTAGTGTAGTTGCATTTTTATTGTTTTTAATAAAAAGACTAAAATGTCTTCAAATAATATAACTTATTTTAAATATGAAAGGATGTTTCAGTAATTTTTCTAATCAAAGTGGCACTTAGTTAACTGGTGACACTGACTCAGTCATAAATTTAAATAAGTATAGATATACAAATATATAACAAATTTATATGACATATATACTTATTAAAGTTTCATATAAAAACTAAAAATTACTTTAGTTTAAATGGTAAAAAAAAGTTATATGCATGATGTTTTTGTTTAAATTTTATTATGGATAAATTTTTATTAATTTATAAAAAATATATAAAAAAACTTAAAAATATCCAAATAATTATACGATTTACTTTGCAAATAAAATATTTTTTGATAATTTCCTAACTGAGTTGAAACCCAATTAATGAGTGGCACTAACTAAGTAAAGAGTTTTAAGTAAATGATTTTTTTAATAAATGAAAATCAAATTTGGACTTCTTCTCTAGAATTTTGGATTGAGTTCAAATATATAAATCATTATTGTTTGGAGGATTTTACTCGTATATCACCTCAACAAGAACAAGATTAGACTCAAACCATAAAAAGATTGAAAACATCTTTGTTTTGCTAAAAAAAATACATATTAATGATAAAAATAGTCTGAAATTTGAAAATAAAATAAAACTAAATCTTATCATTTATGAAAAAACCCTCTTTGAAATAAATAATAGTTTAATTATATAGTGTATGAATTGCAGGTATACACTCAGATCCTTGAGATGAAAGAAGGCATTGATTTGGTGAAAATTAAGTTCCAACTCGACTTTTCTGGGAACCAAAGCTGTGCTAACAAATTGGGATACTCAGCAGAGGCTATAATCAACTCACACACTGATATTAAACCAACAATGAAGGCAACCCTCAAGCCAGCTGACCCTTCTCTTGTTTAAGCTGCCATGGCTTCCTCCCATGCTTATCAAAATTCAACACTACTAATAATATTGTGTTGCTTGGATAATTATTTGATATATGGTTTATGAACTTTAAAAACTCAATTATAATATATTAAATAATCATAAGTATTATGAAAAATGACAACACAATAAAAAATTTTATTAAAAAAATTATAATAATAAAATAAACATTATTGTGATATCATTTATCTGCATCGGATGTTCAATAGGATAAGAGATGTTACAGTGTTGGAGCGATGTGCTAATGACCGGGACGCTCCGGTACGCACCAATGCTAGATAGATGAGTGTAGTGGTGGGATGAATTATTAACTTAAAATTTTGATTTTTTATATTTAGGTTTTGAATAAGGTATAAAAATTTGAGAAATTATTTGGTACACTATGAGTAGAGTTTTTAGATTCAATAAGTAGGATTAAGGGTTGACAAGCAGGGGTGTAGCTAGGGGGCTGGCATGGGCCCCGGCCCCCCCTAAAATGAAAATTTTCATTTTAGGCCCTTGAAATTTTTTAAAAATTTTAAATTATTAAAGGTAAAATTGCACTTTGGCCCCTCTAAAATTATAAAAATTCAATTTAATCTTTTACAAATTATAAAAATATAAACTATAAAAAATTAAAATTTCATCCCGCCCCCCCCAAAAAAAATTTTCTAGCATCTCCCCTGTTGACAAGTGTCTTATAAGGTTAGTAAAATATTTTAAAAAAATAGACACATGTCTATTTTTAAAGGCTGCTAATAGAATAAAAAATTTATATTGTCAATATATCAAATACTCATCCTAAAAAGAGTATCTCTATCAAACATTAATCAACCTCAACCCTACTTGTGGGGTCTAAAAATTTCAATTTCAATGTACCAAATAAAGAATTTTACGCAAAAATAATTAAAAAAACCAATTTATATTGTGATTTTTCTAGAAATTTTGAAAAAAAAATATTTTTAAATTATTAGAATTTTTAGATTTTTAAATGAGATGAGAGCGAGTAAAAACGAATTTAACCAAAAGCAATTTAAAAAGCCAATTAGTAATAACATGTTTTTGCTTTTTAAATAAAAATAATATATATTTTTAAACAGCCCATGATTTATAGAGAGAGAGAGAGAGGTTTGTCTCAATCTTCTGACTCTTTGAGGGCTTTAGTGGACGTGTAGGATTATGATCAAAGATCCTCTTTGGTTTTACTTGTTTCAAAGTGTTTTTCTACTTCTAAAAGACTCGCCAATGTAAGCAAGGCGAATTTCCAATTGGTTTACCTGCACCTTATTTCTGATCCTTTTGTGACTCAAAATTATCACTGAAAACATATTACATTAGGGGTGTTTGTTGTTTTGCCCAAATGATGATGAATGCACACTTTAGTCCCTGAATACTTGCCCCTAAGCATTTGGACATAACTGGTGCCAAAATTTGAATTCTATTAATCAAGTGGATACCTTTTTTAGGTACTTGAATAACGTCGTTAATATTATTGTATTTTTTTGGATAATTATTTAATATATTGCGATTTTTTTATTTCATAAACAGGGTTAAAAAAATTATCATGTCTTTAATATATTTTTAATAAATAAATAAATTATATACATTTTTTAGTCTTGCTTGTAAAATTTAAAAAATGTTGGTTTATAAAGATAAAAATGAACTTATAAAGAAATTAATGAAAGTTTCAAGACGTGTATCAATGTCACTTTCTTTAATGTCTTATTCGTCTTTACCTATATTTTGGTGTACAAAAGAGTTACTAGCAAATGAACATCGATGATACAATTAAATCTAATGACTGTCTACATTATACACTCACGAAAATAGTCTACTAAGCATTAAGCGAAGCATAGCAAGAATATTAATTTTTGTAAAGAAATTCTAAAATAATTCTCTATAGAACAATATAAAAATAATAGAATATGGAGAAGAATCAAAAGAAATAAAAGCTTTTATATTTTTGGTGTGTCCAACAAATAAAACTCCTATTTATATGAGTTCTCATATTTCTTCATAGAGACATAACTATCTAAATGGTTAGTCACATCTTTTAGAAATAAGTATAATTATTCAATAGATATCTACTTGAATAATTATGACAATTTGTTATTAATTAAGTGACATAACTTTTGTAATACCCCCAACCCCGACCTAGACGCTATGGCCAAATCTGGCGGCGTCACATGTGAATGCTTTTTATAAAAACCTTAGCAAGTTAAAAGCCGTCCAATTTTTTATCTTTACTTAAGTCGTGAAATCTCTATTCCAAATATTAAGTGAAAACATTTCATTAACGCGGATGCTAAAACATCATTAATTCATAAATCAATAATTTAACAATTGAATATCCCCAAAATAAACCCAAGAATAGTTCGAGTCCAAATACATATTAATCCCAAAATAAATATTTAAATAAAGCAAACAAAATAAAGTGTTACTTAAAAATTCGTAAATGTCTACCAGTGGTCACCATCGAGCCCTCCGTCACACCGATCCATCTACTGCTGAGGATTACCTGACAACAAAATAAACAAGGGGTGAGTTTTCGCAAACTCAGTGTGTACATCCCCACAAACAGCATGCATACAAATAGATAACAGAATACAGTTATTCGGCCTTAGCCATACAGATATCGCATGCATAACAGATCAGATATCAGAAATATCATACCCACCAACCCTGCACACCATCTACGTCCAACCTATCACACCATGTGGGGATAAAATCGACCTACCCAGTTGTAATGACCCAAAATTCACGGGCACCAGATAAGTGAGTTATAGGGCCTCCGTCTTAGTGAAATAACTTCGAAAATAATTATTAGGAATAATTGTGAGCCTAATAACGTGTTTAATTAGGCTTTAATTAAGTGAATTAATTAGGCTTTAATTAAGTGAACTTAGCTCAATTTAGTGTAAATAATAAAAAGGACTAAATTTAATAAAGAGTAAAAGTTTAATTGTAGATTAAAATAAAATAAAAAGGGCCAAAATGACAAATATGCCATTTACTATAGAATGAGGTGGCATAAGTGTAAGATTTTTCTTACTTTATTAAATTATTATATTATATAATTATTATTTTATTTAAATTATAATATGAATTATAGATAAATAAATAAATAAATAAATCTAGTTGTGTGACAAGTATAGGGTGATGTAGTATACAAGTGTATTGAAATAATAATTAAATAGGTACACTTGTAATATATTTAGTTATTTACTTAATATTTAAGTAAAAAGATATTTTATATTTATTATTAATTAGTAAACGATATTTATTAGATGTTTATTATTATTAAAATGATTAATTATATTATATTATGAAATATATTAGATCAAGACAAATGTAGGGTGGATATAGGATACAATTGTAATATATACATTTGCTATTAAATAGATATTTTATAATTATTAATTAATTAAATAGAAAACAAATTAAAATAAAGTAACTAGATATGAAATAAAGAAAGGAAATAAAGAAGAGAAAGAACAGAGGCCGTTCGAACAGGGGAAGAAAGAATGGGAAAGAAAAAAAAAAGAAAACTAAAGATTTGAAGCTTGAAGTTTAATTGGTAAGTTAAATTAAGTCACTTTCTCTTAATTTTGATGTTTAGAAGTCTTAAAACAAGGTTTTGATGAAATTAATTTGATAGTTTGAAAGTTTATAAGCTTTTAAACAAAGTTCATATTGAAGAAAAAAGATGAATTAGGGATTGAATTGAATAAATTTTAAGTTAGAATTAGTAAAAGGATTAAATTGTAAGGTAAGTTATAAGTTTTGTAATAGAGGGATTAGATTAAAAGAAATTTTAACTTAGGGTTATATTATGAATACTTGATAGTTAGGATGAATATGGAAGAAAAATGAATAGAATTGAAGTATGAAATAAATATATGAATTTTCAATTAGCAAGAGTTTATTGGGTTTTTCACACAGGAAGAAAAAAAAAGAAAAGAACTAAGTTATCCGGATGAAATATGAAGTTCTTGTTGAAACTAGAGTAATAAAGTAATATATCAGGATGAAATATGAAGTTCTTATTGAAGCCAGAACAATAAAGTAATAAGTCCGGATGAAGTATGAAGTAAGTTTGGGAGTTGCAACCAAACGAACATTTGGCATAAAATGAGTAGAAATTTAATTAATTATTTAAATTAATGTTGTAATTAATAATGTAAATTGTTTTTATTATTTTTTTAGCTAACAAGGAAAACGAGGCATTGGCATCCAAAGGAAAAGAAAAGATCGTTGAGGAGTAAACTCGTATTCCGGGTTTGTATCACTATAACTCAAACTATTTATTAAATGTATATTGAATTTATAGGTACGGAATAATTAAGATAAGGTAAGTATTATATTTAAAATTAAATATGAGTATGTGTGAAAATTAATTTGTATATGAATTAAGATAATAGATGTTTGAATTGATTGAGTATTGAAAATTTTTGTGGAAATGAAATTGAAATTGGAAAAGTAAAATAATACCCTATTAACTTGTCGGACTAGATTTGATACAAATGGCATGCCATTGGATTTGTGATGTGATGAGGAGATTTGTGGTTCGACCGAGAAGATGTTTCTGTTATTATATACTTCAGTTTATCCAAAGAGGCATTTAATGCCTTATTGGTGTGTTTGGAAGTCTATATTATACTGGTGTGTTATGGAGGATTTATAATATTTCGGATGTATTTGGGTTGGATATTCTGGTGTGTTTGAGTTGGACATTCTGGTGTGTTTGGGTGGAATCCGCGTATCTGTCAGAGTCCGAGCCTTGTTAATAGGGTAAATAATTGAAACGAAAATTTGAAAATGAGATTAATTGTTTCGGCATTATTGAAAAGTACAAGTATGTCTGAGTTAAATTATGAATTGAGTTAGTATGTGAAAAATAAAATATGAATTTAAGATTTAAGATTTAAGATTTAAGAACTAATATAATTATATATAATTAGTTTAAATGATTATAAAGTTTATGGTTATTGTTTGTAATTTATTAATGTCAAATAGTTTTGATTTATAGTAATACCACTGAGTATGGAATACTCAGCGTACGGTTGTTTTCGTGCGCAGATCATTAGAGTTTCGGATCCGGTCTAGCATCCAAAACAAACCCGACTCCAATAAGAAGATTTTGGTGATGTATTTCTTCCTTTTGTTAAGTGGCATGTACTAGGTAGTTGAATATGAATTATGTATATACATTTAAATTAAATGATATTGGTTATATATAAATGATTATAATGTTTTGGATTATGAATATGATATAAAGTTATGAAATGGTAAATTTGGTATTAAATAATTAAAATAAAATAAAAGTTATTAATTATACATATATATTAACATGTTATAATATTTAAATTAAGGTATTAAATTATTATTTTGATATAAATTGGAAGTATTTGAGTATACTTAATTATTGGTTGGAGTATTGATATTGGATTGTTTTGGGTTTGAAGTTTGCAAGGGGTTTTATGTAAAAATAAGCAGAAATGTTGTCGAAATTTAAAAAAAAAATTCTGGAGATTTCGAACAAGTTCTATTTCACTTTTAAGTTACGTTTTGGCTTCAAGCGTCTAATATTGGGACTTAACAATTAAAATTATACTTGAATATTATTTTATTTGTGAATTATTCATAAGTTATCTGATATATCCGGTAATGCCTTGTAACCCCGTTCCGACGACGATTTAGGGTTAGGGGGTGTTACACCAGCCCTACACATCAAGTATGGGGATATAATCGACCCATCCAACCCTACACACCAACTGGTACCATAAAAACAGTACATAACAAATATACGCAGCATGGCTACCAAATAACAGGCTAATCGCCTCTCAGACTTCCTTCTCTTCACAACAATCTCAGCCCAATGCAATGCAACACAATTATTATGGCATGCTTATATGCAGATATCAGGTCATACATCATGTCAGAACAGATATACAAAATCAAGCAGATATACATGTTGGTATTATCATACTTTCGCATACAATGTAGTAATCAAACAGAGTATAGGGTCTAAGTAACGCTTACCGCCCTTACAGTCAAGTCACAGTCGACTTAGGCGACCTGTGCAACCTTACAGAACATTTCAAACAAATTGGGCACACACGGTCCAGGTTGGCCTTGACCGTGTAGATCACAAAGCCTGGCCCAAACTTTCACACGCTCGTGTGGTTCACCCGTGTAACCCACACGGCCCAAAAGGTCGAGCCCATGCCTCGCACATGGCCTCACTAGCCTCACACGCTCGTGTCCGTCGTGCCCGTGTGGTGCGCGCACGGCCTGGCTCGTCAGTGACACGCCTGTGTCTCGCAACGCAGGCTACCACACGGGCAGAACACACGCCCGTGTGGCGTCGACAGGCCACTTTTCGGCTTTCGTCGAAACTCATTTTCTGCGTAATCAGAGTACACACCTAGTTCATTTTCGCTGCTAATCCAACCACGAGCACTCTAAAGCCTAAAATCGACAATACCGAGCCCAATATCAATCACTTAAATCGCCTTCCTTAAGAACTGCCAAATCCTGAAAGAGAGATCTACTTACCTTCAATGAATATGGTGATTCATCACTGTTTAGAACCTCGATTAATAACCCACAGAACATTGAATATCCCCTAAACAGCAAACAAAAACCCTCTCAAACGATCTCCAAAGAAAATCACGCAACTTAATAAAGTGATACTTACCGAATCGATAGAATCGCTAGCGATACGCCTAAGCTTATCGAAAAAGAAGAAAAACGAATGAGAGGGGGAAAAAGATAAGAGAATTTTTGGCATTAAGGGGGATTTAGGGAAAAAAAAGACGGCCGAGAAAAGCTTTTGTTAAAAGAAGGAAATAAGCCCTAATTTCCCCTAAAAACCCCCAACTCAGAATTCTGATAAAACCCAACTCTTAGCGAAAACTTGCAGCAAAATAATTCCAAAGCCACTACAAGGATTCAAACTCAGGACCTTGAGTAGCCTGACACTCTTCTTAACCATTAGACCAACAAACCCATTCTGTTAAGTTTTTACCAACAATTCCTTAAAAGCCCACTGACCTAAAGTCAAATTCTACTCAAATAAAACCAAAATTTAGCCCAAGTTAAAGCTTGGACTTGGGACTTCCCAAACACACCCCAGAGTACATAAACACTTAAACCAACATTTATTTTATGCCAAAAAGAAACAAAACAAGAGTTCTGATATCTCCATACTCAACTATCACAAAAGTCGAAATTATAGAAATTTGGGACGTTACAACTTTGGATAACATGAGACAAAACTCATCACTATGAATAATGACAACTCTTGGTTAATAACCAAGTGACATAATTTTTGGATCACTTCTAATTTTTCAATTATTACTATTGGAACATTATAAATATTTTGAAAATGTTCCAACAATCTCCCCTCATTTTTAAAATATTCTAAATTTTGATAATCTTGAAAATCGATTGCATAAACATTCACTTAGTGAAAACATGTTAAAAGTTAATTGAAATTGCATGGTAGACTATACTATAAACCATCTATTTCATTTTATTAACTGAACATGTCTCACAAAATGATTTGAACATCTGTGAATGTACAACATCCAGGGACACATTTATGGTGTAACATCCCAATTTTGGGCCTAGTTTGAATAGTGGTTTTGAGACCACTATTCAAACTTATGATTTTTTTTATAATTTTTTTGAGGTCCATGACATGCTTGCATGATTCTGTAAAAGTTTCATGAAGAAATTTTGTGAATAAGAGTCCAATTTAACTTTTAGGACTAAATTACAAAAGTTGCAAAATATGATATTCTAAAAGCTTTAAGTTATTATTAATTAGAGGTCCTTAAATAGCAATTTGCCCAATTTTTAATTTTATGGACAAAAATGGGCATGCATGGATTAAAGAGGGAAAATCAAGCAAAATTTACTCTTCTTTCTCATGTGGGTGCCGAAATTTCTAAGGAGCCATAGCTAGGGTTTCTTCACTTTCCAAGCATGATAGTTTTTTATGTTCCTTGTATTTTTGAAGATGTCATCAACCGATCTAGCTATTTCTACCATTATTTTGAGTTAGGGTTCATGTTCAAAAACTTACCCATGTGTGACATGCATGTATTTTGATGTTTAATGGAGGAATATAAAAGTTTGATGTGTAATAAACATATTTTACAAAGGGATTTTTTACGAAAACACCTAAAAAAGACTTTTTTGTAAAAGTTGTAAAATAGGTTGTAAAAATCTAATTTGAAAGAAAATGTGGGCTGTTATAAGTATGATATAAGTTCGGCTAGGCTTTGGTAACAAAGAAAATAAGTATATTTCATTTTACGAGCCTAGGGATAAAACTATAATTTTTCCAAAATATGATTTATGGGCTGCTTTGAACAATGTGATAATTAAATAAGTGAAATTTACAATTATAGATCAAGAAAAACGGAGTTCGGACCTAAATCGAGGGAAGAACAAAGTTGTGAACTAAATCGAGTTAGTTGTCCATATTTTGTACCGAGGTAAGTTCGTGTGTAAATAATTCAACATCATGTTATTATGTATCTAATGCTTTGATATTGCATGAAATGTATATTTGTCTCTATGGATTTGGTTAATGATGACTTGATGACGATCCAACGAAGATTTGGTACTTTGAAATCCCGGTTAAACCTTAGGAATAGATAGGATACAAATGTCATGACATTAGGGTTATTGAGATTCCATATAAGACTATGTCTGAGATATGGCATCGGCATGTGATTTCGTATGAGACCACGTCTGGGACATGGCTTCAAAAATGAGACTTCATATAAGACCATATCTCGGATATGGCATTGATATGAGACATCGTGTATAACCATAGTTGGACTATTGGCATCGATATGTGATCCCATGTAAGACCATATCTGGGATATGGCGTTCGCATCTTACTATGTGTATGAGATTTCCCTGGTATCCTTTAGTATTCCAAGTGGTTCAACGAGTAATCCAAAGATTATGTCAAAGAAATGACAAGGTATGATCATGTTCGAAGGGTACATGTGTAACACCCCCTAACCCCACGCCATCACCGGAATAGGGCTACAAGATATTACCAGACTTATACACTAACATTTATACAAAACTCAGTCATACGCTTTACATTCCAGATCAATATTCATCAAATTTCATCATAAAGCCCCTAATATGGGCCTACGAGGCCCAATATATATTTTAGAAGTGATTCGGGACTAAACTGAAAACTTTAGAAATTTTTCCTTGGAAATAGGGGCACACGCCCGTGTGGCCTGGGACATGCCCGTGTGGCCTGGAACATGGCCGTGGGGCCAGGCCGCGGGGCCAGGCCATGGGCAGATTCTGACTTATTCACTCGGACTGGGCACACGCCCATGTGACTTGGCCATGTGAAAACATGATTTTTGATCATTTTTAAGCTATTTTCACATGCTAAACACATCTATTTCATGCCCAAACATTTACTAATAGTTCTTAAATCAAATATCATTCATTATTCCATCCAAACTTAGCAAATATTCATTCATTCACTTCAATACCTCTTAAGAATTATGTACCACAATTCATATCAAAATTATACAACATTATCATACTAGTCAAACTTATGTAAGTTTAACTTCCAAAATATGCATATTTCATACCATGCTTCAACAACTTTCATGTTTATACACTATCATATACAAAATAACACTTTAACAACCTAGGTACATTCCATTTTACCAAAAGAAAAGTATTCACCACTTTGAGTCCGGGTTTGGCTTGAATGTTGAGTCATTAACTTTCTTTCGTACTTAGACCTGCGCACGGAAACATACCGTACGCTGAGTATACACTCAGTGGTATTTCTATAAACTAATACTTAAAACAATAATAAGCTATGTATATACATTTTAATATAACTTTCTATTTCATAATCTTATTAGCTTCATCACTTACCTTTAACTTATAGCTCTTAAATGTATTTAAACAATTCTTTTTATACTTTTCATATCATTCAATATCTTTCAATACTTGTATAACAATCACAGTCACATGATCAATAGCAGTCAGTCTTTGTCTTTAGTACTTTTAATTAACCCTATTAACATAACTCGGACCTGGACGGATACACGGATCCAACCCACACACCGGGGATAATGTACAGTGTTTTATCGGCAGAAACCGAAATACACCGTAGGGTAATGGTAACAGTAACAGTAGCAGTAACAGTCATAGTCAGGTACAAAGTACCTCTTCAGAATGAATCCGAAACAGTCACAGTAGTCGACACATATAGTGTCTCATCGACACACAGTCGGAATATCCCTGAACACTTCCAATCCTATGGCATGTCAATTATATCCGACTAGTCCAACACTTGTTAATAGGGTGTACAAATTGTTACATTTCAATACAAAAGCAGTAATAATTTCTATCATATCATTCATTATACATTCTAACTACTAAGAATAGCAATTACATTGTATTAAATCATTAAGCATAGTTTATAGAAATACAAACAGCGAGTTTACTCGATATCCTCGTTCACTTTCTCCTTTCCCTTTTTCGATGATGTTTCCGGTGCTACGTTGTCTACATAAAATTTAACATTTAAAATTATCAATATATATTATTTAATAACACACTCTTGTATTTCCATGTATCTTTTACTTAAATTCCAATTTAGTCCTTCCACCATAACCATTCTTTTTCTTCAAAATAAATCCTATATTTTCATTCAATTATCATTTTAAACTATTCCAACTCTTAAATTTACAGCATAAAACATTAATTATAACATCTTCTCAATTCAATCCCTATTATTGCAAGACCTATATTTTCTTTTACAATTTAATCCTTCTCCCACTTCTAACTTGAATTTCCATCAAATTAACACTTAATTCTTCCATTTATTCAACTTAATCAACATCTAAAAATTCAATAACTTTTTAAATTTCAACATAACTCAAGTAGTATTCTTTCCTAGGATTCTATAGACATCAAAATTACAAGAAAATGGATCAAATTGACTTACCAATCAAACTTGGAACTCCAAAACCCTAAATTTTCCTTTTCTTTTTCTTTCCCTTTTCTTTCTTTCTTTCCCTGCTCTATTTTGTTTTCATTCTCTCTTTTATTTCTTTCTTTTATTTTTTTTGTTTTATTTAATTACTTTATTATATTATATTATTATAATATACTTTAATCATTATTATTATTTCTTATTTAATAAGTAAATACTTATTTATACATACATTTGTACCAATTAAAATAATACAAATGTATTCATACATACCACACACTTGTCTCCTAAGGCTTATTTGCTAATTTAGTCCCTTGAATTTTCTATAGTTTATAATTAAACTTTTACACTATATTCAGTCTAGTCCTTTCACTAAATTAACCTTGATTAAGCTAAATTTACTTAATTAAAATCTAATTAACCTCTCACTTAACTTCGTAAATATTTCTAACAAATATTTACGAATCTAATTTTCAAAATCGAAGACCCAAAAACTCACTTTTTCGATGACCTAAAAATTTGGGTCATTACAACATATATGTACACAAAGCTCATAAATATTGAGATTATGAATCGATGAGACCACGGTAAAAAGTGAATGAATGAATCATGATCATGATTTTTATTGTACACTATGTAAATGACATGATTTAAGATGTATCTATGATACTTGATGACATTGTGATAAATTATATTATGTTATGTGTATAATAATGCATGACTAATGTTGTTAATTATTTATATGCTAACTTATTAAGCTTAAAGCTTACCTCATTTCTTTTCATCCCTTATAGTGACACCAAGCTGGCTCGGGGATCAAAAGTCATCGGAGCATTGATCACACTATCAACTTGGTCATTTGGGTATAATTGGTTTTGATATTTTGAATATGGCATGTATAGGGGACTTGGTCTTTTTGTTTATGTGTCATATTAATTTGGCCAAGTGTGTTGGCTTATAATGATTTGATGATTCATTTTGTATATGGCCATGAGATATGACTTGTATTGATTATTGGGTTGTAAGCCTATTCATATATGCATGCATGTGCTAACGTAATACATGATGTGGTTAAAATTTTTTTGCCATTGTTGAATTGTGGATATGATCATGGATGTTTTATGATGGAATTGTGAGTATATGGCATGATGACAATTAAGATATGAATGTGGAAAAAATGGAGTAAATTGATATTACATATTGCATGTGATATGGTAAGTTTGGATTAATAAGGTATAGTAACCTGAGCATGTATAAGTTGATATAGTGTTGCTAGGACCATGGCTTATTTGATGTTGTTTAAGTACTTAATTATGCCATGTTAAGTGCCTTTGAAGTCTTGTATGTGTTGGTGCAAATAAGGGTGGCAATCGGCTTGGAAAATAGCCTCAAAGTTGTCCACATAGGTAGACACAAGGGCATGTGTCTAGATCGTGTGTGACACGCGGTCTTCTCCATGAGCGTGTAATCCGACCGTGTGTCCCCTGCATCTTAGTTTTAAGAAACAGAATGCCTAGTACTAAACACATGGGCACGAGACACGGCCGTGTGTCTTAGCCTTGTGAAAGACACGGCCTTGGGACGTAGGCGTGTGCCCTGGCCGTGTGAAGTCTGCACCTTATTCATGAAAATTCATGAAAATTTAATTCGTCACATAGCCTAACACATGAGCGTGTGACCCTATTATGTTGATGATGTCATAAACAGAGAGTTATATAAGCTAAGGACACGGGCATATCTCAAGCCATACGGGCGTGTATGTGACCACACAGCCTACCCACACGGGCGTGTGGCCCTCCAAATCAAGAAAATTTTTCTAAGTGTTGTAAAAGTTTCGAAAGTTCTTGATTTAGTCCAAAACCACACCCAATGTATGTTTTGGGCCTCGTAGGCCTGTATAAAGGACAACATGCATGTTAATGAATGGTTTTAATTTGGAAAAAAAATTATGGCTCGGTTTTATATGAATGTTTATGTTTTAGTCCGGTAACGCCTTGAACCCTATCCCGGCATTAGATACGAGTAATGGGTGTTACATTTAGTGGTATCAGAGCTACAATTTAGTCGATTCTCGGATTAACGTAGCGTGTGTACGAGTCTAGCTATAGATGTCATGAATGATTATGATTGTGTGACGACTCTTGACCTTTTAAATTGTGTTTTCATATAGTAATGGATCCCGATCAAGCTATGATGGATGAAGTCGAAAGTAATGTGTCGGCTCCCGATCTAGGGGCAGTGCCGTCTGATAGTAGACTCCCTACAATTAGTCAAAGAGAATTAGGTAGGGAAGCCTTTCTTCATATGATGAACGCATGGTTTACAGAGGTTTATTGACCAGAAACGAAAGGAATTCCTCGAGTTAAAACAAGGCCGGATGACAGTAACGGAGTATGAGTGTGAGTTTGTGAGACTGAGCAAATACGCTCAAGAATGTGTTTCGACTGAGGCCATCATGTGTAAAAGATTTGAAGATAGGTTAAACAAAGACATCCGATTGTTGGTTGGCATCCTTGAACTGAAAGAATTTGTTGTGCTCGTTGAGAGAGCTTGCAAGGCTGAGGAATTAGCTAAAGTGAAAAGGAAAGCTGAGTTTGAGTCTCGAGACTCGAAGAAGAGACAAATAGGTAAGTCACTTCAGTCTTCATCCAAGAAACTGAGAGAGTTTAATACTCGATCAAGTGCTTCAGTTGGGTTTTCAAATAGAAACCATGGGAAGCAGTATTCGGGTTATAAGACTCAAACTTGTAATGACCCAAAATTCACAGGCATCGAAAAAGTGCAATATCGGGCCCCATCTTAGTAAACCGAGTTATAAATAATTATTAGAAGTAATTATGAGTTTAGTTGAGTTCTTAATTAAGATTTAATTAGGTGAATTTGGCTAATTAAGAATAATTAGGAAAAAAGGACTAAATGGAATAAGATGTAAAAGTTTAATTATAAAGTAAAAGAAAATAAGAGGGACCAAATAGGTAAATAAGCTAATGGATTAAGATGAAGCGGTAATACATCAAAAAATCTTAGATTTTTCTTGATTTATATTATAAAAATATTATTTAATTAAAACATTACAAATTATATTAAATAAAGTTAAGATATTATATTATAGGAAATAAATAAAATAAAGACAATTGTATGATAATAAAATATACATGTGTAATAATCATATTTGTACAATTGTAAATTAAATACTTAATTACTTTTTATTTATGTAAAAAGATATTTATTATTTATTATAATTATTAAGTTAAAAGACATTTTTTAATTAAATAACTATATTATAAGATTTTTATATGATAAACAAATTAAAATTTTGCCAAATGGATGGTGATGATATTGTACAAATGTATAAAAATATGTGTACAATTGTAGTATTTATACTTGTTATTAAATAGATATTTACTATAGTGTATTATTATTATTAATTTATTAAATTATAATTTATATTAATTCTATTATGATATTTTTATAGGATGAATAAATAAAAATATGACAAATGTATGATGATGGAATAGTACATGTGAATATGTATTTAAACACTTGTATTATAATGATATATTTTCTTAAATTTTCAGTAAAGATATTTATATATTATATATTAAATTATTATATTAATAAAAATCTATATTAGTTAAATTTTAAAATAATATAAATTAAATGAAATAAAAGAAACAAAAGCATAAAACAAAAGAAACAAAGCTAAAAAGAAACAGAGAGCATTCGAACAAGGGAAGGAAAGAAAGAAGAAAAGAAAGAAAAAGGAAAAGGAAAAATTAAGGTTTTGGATGCTTTAAGCTTTAATTGGTAAGTCAATTAAGTCATTTTCTTTTAATTTTGATGTTTTAGAAGCTTTAGAACAAAGTTTTGTTGAAATTAACTTGAGGTTTTGGCAGTTTTTAAGTTTTTAAACATAGTTCATGTTGAAAAAAATAATGAATTAAGGATTTAATTGAATAAATTTTAAGTTAGAATTGATTAAAGGATTAAATTGTAAATTAGGTTATAAGTTTTGTGTTGTAGGGATTAATTTGAAAGAAGTTTTAAATTAGGGTTTTATTATGAACATCAGATAATTAAGTAGAATATGGAAGGAAATTGAATAGAAATAAAGTAGGAATTTAGTTAGAAAAGTAAATGAGTTAATTAGGATTAAATTGGAATTAGGGTATAAATTGAATAGAAATTCAATTATTATTGTAAAATTAGTGTTGCAATTAATAGCATAACTATTTAATTTTTGTAGCAAATGAAGAATTCGAGGTACCGGCACAAAAAAGGAAGTAGAAGGTCGTTGAGGAGTAACTACGAAATTCGGGTTGTATTACTATAATTCAAACTATTTATTTATTCATTAAATGTTAAATTAATCTATGCATATGGTAAGTAAATTATAAGGTAAGTGTTATTGTTGAATTGAATGAAAATTGAGTTGAATGATGAATATGTATTGAAATTGAATTGTATGTGGATTGAAATGGAAAAGTATATTGAATTGAGTTGTAATTAAATTGAGAATGAAATTGAAATTGAAAAGTAATATGGAATACCCTATTAACTAGTCGGGCTAAGTCGGATATAATTGGCATGCCATAGGATTTGGAAGAGTACGGGATTTGTCGACTTTGCCGATCAGGAACTTTATGTGTTGTATTTGAGGCACCTCGTGTGTCGTATCAGGCACCTTGTGTGTCGTTTCAGGCACTTATGTGTCGTATACTGATCAGGTACTATGTATCGTTTTGGGCACAATGTGTCGTATTGGTGTGTTTGGGTTGGAATCCGTGTATCCGTCAAAGTTCGGGTTTGTTAATAGGGTGAGCAACTGAAATGAGAAATTTAAAATAAATTGATTGATTATATTATTGAAAATATTGAAAGAAATGAGAAAGTTGAATTATGTATTGAAATTGAGTTTGAAAATGAAAGGCATGAACTTAATGTTCATGTAGTGATTGAAATTGTACATGTGATATATGGTGGAAATTGAAGAATAGCTAAAAATTGTATTATTATTGTTAATTAATGAAAGTTTAAGAATGAATTGATATTTGAGAAATTGGATAGTTACATGTATGGTAATTATAATTCTTTATTGCTATTATAATTTGAATTATGGTAATACCACTAAGCAAGGAATACTTAGCGTACGGTTGTTTTTGTGCGCATGTTGATAGCAGTTCAGTGTCCCGATCCAGCATCCAAACGTTCCCGACTCCAGCATCAACATTTTGGTGATGTTTTCTTCCTTTAAGTGAAAGTGGCATGTACATAGGGATTACAATGGTTATTTTGTTATGTTATATAAATTTTGTTGTAAAGAAAGGTAGTTGGTGTTTTGATAATTAAATTAGTGAAATGGTAAAAATTGTTTATGGCATTGGTATTGAATTGAAATGGTTTGAATAGTTTTATAAGCTAATTAGAAATGATAATAGGGTTTTCATTAACTAAGTTGTTAAGTTAATATATCAAGTATGATTTAAGTATATTTGAATATATAAATGTATTGGTTGAAATACTAGAATTGGTTTGGTTGCTATTTGGAATTTGCAAGGAAAGTTAAATATTTATAAAGGGGTTATATTATAATATAAACTTATGATTATATTATAATATGTTTGTTGTTTTGTAAATTGTTCGATATGTCTGGTAATGCCTCGTAACCCTGTTCCGATGACGATTTAAGGTTAAGGGGTGTTACAAGGCTACTTCGATAGTGAGTGTAGGTAATGCTCGACCCAGTAGACCTGAATATCCATATTGCGGTATACATCACCCCGGTGAGTGTCAGGTGAATGATTTAACTTATTTCAAGTGTGGTTCCCAAGATCACTTCATTAGAGATTGCCCCGAGATGGTTGAAAAAGGGAAATTTCAGAGTGCAAGATCAAGTAACATTACTTCTAGAGGGAGGCCACAGAGAAACCCAGGGAATGAAGTGAGTAGCAAAAGTGCACCCAGAGATCTAGCTGTGAGATTTGAGGGTAGGGCACCTGCGAGGACTTATGTCATTCGCGCTCACGAAGAGGCTTCATCTTCTAATGTGATTGCGGGTACTTTTTCTATCTATGATACTCATGTTGTTGCTTTGATTGATCTAGGATCAACCTATTCGTATTTTTGTATGAAATTCATGTCTAGTATGAATATGCCTATTGAGTCTACAGAATTTGTGATAAAAGTGTCGGACCCTCTAGGCAAGTATATGTTAGTCAATAAAGTATGTAAGAGTTGTCCTTTGATGATTAGAGGTCACTATTTTTCGGCTAATCTTATGCTTCTACCATTTGACGAATTTGATATACTTCTTGGTATGGATTGGTTGCCGTTCACGGTGTGGTAGTAAATTATGGAAGAAAAATTATTGACTTGAAATGTGAAAGTGATGATATTCTTCGGATTGAACTAGATGAATCAGATAACTTCCCTGTAGTAATTTCTTCTATGTCTGCTCAAAAATGTATAAGAAAAGGTTATAAAGTTTATCTTGCCTTTGTACTGAATACAAAAGAGTCTGAGTTGAAAATTGAATCAATGCCCGTGGTATGTGAGTATCCAGATGTGTTTCCGAAAGAGTTGTCTAGATTGCCTCCTATTAGAGAAGTTGAATTTGGTATTAATTTGATTCCTGGTACTGCACCTATTTCAATTGCTCCGTATAGGATGGCTCCGACGAAATTAAAAGAGTTGAAAGTTCAGTTACAAGAGTTAACGGATAAAGTTTTTGTGAGACCTAGTTATTCTCCATGGGGTGCACCGGTACTATTTGTGAAAAAGAAAGATGGTTCAAGAAGACTGTGTATAGACTATTGGCAGCTCAATAAAGTAACCATAAAGAACAAGTATTCCTTGCCAAGGATCGATGATTTGTTTGAACAATTAAAAGGAGCCACAGTGTTTTCAAATATAGACTTGAGGTTCGGTTACTAGCAGTTAAGAATTAAGGAGCCAGATGTGTCGAAAACTGCATTCAGACAAGGTATGGTCATTATGAATTTCTTGTCATGCCTTTTGGTTTAACTGATGCTCCTGCTGTATTTATGGATAAATTTGTTTTTTTTACCATATTTGGATAAATTTGTTGTTTTTGTTGATGATATACTGATTTATTCTCGTGATGAAACTGAGCATGCTGAGCACTTGAGAACGATTTTGCAAACTTTGAGAGACAAGCATTGTATGCTAAGTTTAGTAAAATTGAATTTTGGCTTAGAGAAGTTGGATTTTTGGGTCACATTGTTTCGGGTGATGGTATTAAAGTTGACCCGAGTAAGATTTCAGCTATTGTTCAATAGAAACCGCTGAGGAATATGTCAGAGGTTAGAAGCTTTCTAGGCTTAGTCGGTTATTACAGACGATTTGTTAAAGGATTTTCCATGATTGCTACTCCGATGACGAGGTTGTTACAGAAAGATGTCAAGTTCGAATGGACAGAAAAATGCCAACAAAGTTTTGAGAAACTAAAAGCATTGTTGACTGAGGCTCTAGTTTTAGTACAGCCAGAACTGGGAAAAGAATTTGTGGTTTATAGTGATGCATCCTTGAATGTATTGGGTTGTGTACTTATGTAAGAAGGCAAGGTAATAGCTTATGCCTCGAGACAGCTGAAACCGCATGAAAAGAATTATTCGACACATGATTTGGAACTAGCCGCCATTGTGTTTGCGTTGAAGATTTGGAGACATCATTTGTATGGTGAGACATGTCATGTTTATACTGATCATAAAATTTTAAAGTACTTAATGACTCAAAAGGATTGAAATTTACGACAAAGGAGATGGTTGGAATTGTTAAAAGATTATGAGTTAGTGATTGACTACCATCTGGGAAAGGCGAACGTGGTTGCCGATGCCTTGAGTAGGAAATCCTTGTTCGCAATGAGGGCTATGAATACACAGTTGGCTTTATCAGATGATGGTTCTATTCTAGCTGAGTTAAGAGTTAGACTGATGTTTCTCTAAAAGATTTATGAAGTTGAGAAAAGTGACAGTGATTTCCAAGACAGGAGAGTTTAGTGTGAGTCGGGTGTTGAATTAGATTTTCGGATTGATTCTGATAGTTGCTTGATGTTCCGAGATAGGATTTGTGCTCCTAAAAATACTGAGTTGATTCAGAAGATTTTGTATGAGGCACATAGTAGTGGTTTGTCTATTCATCGGCGTAGTATGAAAATGTACAATGACTTTAAGAAACTGTATTGGTGGCCGAGTATGAAAAGAGATATTTCTGAGATTGTATCGAGATGCTTGATTTGTCAGCAAGTAAAAACTAAACACCAAGTACCTTTCAGTTTACGTCAACCTATGATGGGTCCCAAGTGGAAATGAGATAGAATTACTATGGACTTTGTGACGGGTTTACCCTTGACTCCGAAAAAAAATATGCCATTTGGGTTGTGGTTGATAGGCTAACGAAGTCGGCTCATTTTATTTCGGTACGTACCGACTACTCACTTGATAAGTTAGTTGAGTTCTATATATCTGAAATTGTGAGATTGCACGGAGTGCCTTTATCGATTATTTCGATAGAAATTCGAGATTCACTTCGAGATTTTGAAAAAAGTTACAAGAAGCTTTAGGTACAAATTTGAATTTTAGTATCGCTTTTCACCCGCAGACTGACAGTCAATCTGAGCGAGTAATTCAAATTCTTGAGGATATGCTTCGATGTTGTATTCTTGAATTCAAGGGTAGTTGGGAAAAATATCTACCTTAAGTAGAATTTGCCTACAACAATAGTTTCCAGTCGAGTTTGAAAATGGAACCTTATGTGGATTCGTACGGTCGTAAGTGTTGGACACCATTGTATTGGACCGAACTCAGAGAGAGTCAGATTCATAGGGTCGATTTAGTCAGAGAAACTGACGAAAAAGTAAAGACAATTCATGATTGTTTGAAAGTAGCTTTGGATAGACAGAAATCCTACGCAGATTTGAAATACACAGAGATTGAGTTTTAGGTCGGTGATAAGCTATTCCTGCTAGTGTATCTGTGGAAGAAAGTTCTTAGATTTGGTCGGAAGGGCAAGTTTAGTCCGCGTTTTATTGGACCGTATTAGATTACTGAAAGGATATGACTGGTAGCATTTCGATTGGCCTTGCCATCTGAACTTGAAAGGATTCACGATGTGTTCCTTGTGTCTATGTTGCGCCAATACTGATCAGACCCTTCACATGTGATTTCATCGACAGAAGTTGAGATTCGACCGGATATGACTTATGGAGAAGAACCGGTTAAGATTTTGGCTCGGGAAGTCAAGCAATTGAGAAACAAAACTATTTCCCTTGTGAAACTGTTATGGCAAAGACATGGGTTGAAGAGGCTACATGGAAGCCCGAGGAGGCCATAAGAAAACAATACCCAAACCTTTTTACCAGTAAGATTTTCGGGGACAAAATCCTTAAGGGGTGAGTTGAAATATCCCAATTCTGGGCCTAGTCAGAATAGTGGTTTTGAGACCACAAATCCGAAGTAGAAATAATTTTTTTATGTTGTTTTGAGGTCCATAACATGTTTGCATGATTATGTGAAAGTTTCATGAAGAAATTTTGTGAATAGGTGTCCAATTTAACTTTTAGGACTAAATTGAAAAAGTTGCAAAATATGAAATTCTAGAAGCTTTAAGTATAAAAATTATCAAAACGACGTAGTTTTGTCATTTCTTATTCGGATATTCGGATAACTCAAATTGTGAATTTCATATTCGAGTTAAACCAAAAATTTTGAATTTTTTGAGTCGATTCGAATAACTCGAATAACTCAACTATTTAATTCAAAATGTAAATTTTTATTGAATTTTTTGAATCGAGTTGAATTTTGCTCACCCCTAGTTGTGTGGGCAACTTTGAGGCTATTTTCCAAGCCGATTGCCACCCTTATTTGCACCAACACATACAAGACTTCAAAGGCACTTAACTGTTGGAACGCCGTTACCCCCATGGCACAGCGGAAAAAAAATATATTTATACATTCCGGCGATCCAAACCATGGATCCATGTGCAAGGAACGAATCGGGGTGAAAAAGTTTCGAAATTACCAAAATTTCGATCTGAGTAGACTGTGAAGCCTCGGCAATAAGAATACTATTTTGATTTCGAATCCAAGCCGCAAGCCTTATGATCCCGACCTCTACGCAATCCACCCAGTTGACAAAGAATGGAAGAAATCCCCAAAAACTATTTTCAGAGATATTTTGCTTGACGGCTGCTAGACCTAATAGCAAAGCTTTGGGTTTTTATATATATATATTCACTTTTTAGGGTTTTTCTCCCTTTCTAAATATAACTCCCTTTATAATTGGTATGTATATATTAAATTAAATTTTAATTTGAACATAATCATCATAATTAAAATAAATAAATATGATAATATTTTAACCAAAAATTATAATTACATTAATTATAATAAAGATTTCAGTAAACTATATTTATTTAAATTTATATACGAACCAAATTCATATATTAATAGAATTATGTTCTCCTTATGTGTACAACATCCTTGTACA
The DNA here is from genome assembly GCF_007990345.1 of Gossypium hirsutum. Taxonomy (NCBI): domain Eukaryota; kingdom Viridiplantae; phylum Streptophyta; class Magnoliopsida; order Malvales; family Malvaceae; genus Gossypium; species Gossypium hirsutum. The sequence continues at coordinate 35,716,045 of NC_053428.1, forward strand.
TATAATATGTTCGATATTTGATTGCCCAATTAAATTAATTCTATAATTAATTTAATTCATGTGACAACCAAACATAATACCAACTATGTTTTATTCCATTCATTTCAACCATAGAGTGTGACCCTGTAGGTTCTTGTAACGTTAGCAATAATACTAGAACGATTCTATGTTACAAACAATGAGTGGCATCTAGCAATGCATCATTGCTACCTAAGTTACAAGAAGTCATGATTCGACATAACCTTTTGTGATTAATCTTTTATGCATTAATCCTTAAGTCCTTTATCTCTAGAATGGACACAAGTCATGGAATAGTCACACTTGCATAGTCCAATCCATGTTTTTTAATACCTTGAGTAGACTATGATACACAAATAAGTATGACATCTCATATCAACTTATTTGAGCATGGCTATGCATTTCTAGTCTCACTCAATCAAGTGGCCTAAGATATTACTCCTATTATGTAGGAGGGACTTATCCTATATTGATCAACCATATCCCTTTACATAGATTGTGGTATATCCAACATCAGTCTTTATAAATCAACCAGTTATGGTGTACGTTTGACTGTATCAAAATATACAACTCACGATGTTGGGATAATGATGATCTCAAGTCTGAGGATCATATACATATTAATCACTATGAGTAATGTTGTGACAATTACATAATAATCCAAAAAACATACTCATAGTGGGTCAGTCCAATATGTTGTTCTCTAACACACATATTCATGCATTGATTTTGACACTCCATATCAATGACAACTCTTTATCATCAATCAACTACATGTTAGTCTTAATGCATTATTGTTGTCCTAGTCAACAATAATACTTGACTAAGGACCTTTTAAGAATAATCATATTATTCTCAGGACATTATTATAAAACAGTTTATTTATACACACAGAAAAGAAACTGAAATAATAATGGCAACGCCTTATATTAATAAACATGTTAAATCAAGTATGTTATTACAACCATCTCATGATTGATCTTTGGGCATACTCTTACATTAACATGTCATAATTAAGTACTTAAACATCATCAAATAAGCCATGTTCTTGGCAACACTATATCAACTTATACATGCTCAAGTTACCATACCTTATTAATCCAAGCTTACCATATCACATGCAATATGTAATATCAATTTACTCCATTTTTTCCACATTCATATCTTAATTGTCATCATACCATACTCAAAATTCCGTCATCAAACATCCATGATCATATCCACAATTCAACCATGCCAAACAAATTTTAACCACATTATGTATTATATTGGCACATGCATGCATATATGAATAGGTTTACAACCCAATAATCAATATAAGCCATATCCCATGGCCATATACAAAATGAATCATCAAATCATTATAAGCCAATACACTTGGCCAAATTAATATGAAACATAAACAAAAAGACCAAGTCCTCTATACATGTCATATTCAAAATATCAAAACCAATTATACCTAAATGACTAAGTTGATAGTGTGATCGATGCTCTGACGAACTTTCGATCCCCGAGCTAGCTTGGCGTCACTTTAAACTTAGTAAGTTAGCATGTAAATAATTAACAACATTAATCATGCATTATTATACACATAACATAATATAATTTATCAGAATTTCATCAAGTATCATAGATACATCTTAAATCATGTCATTCACATATTGTACAATAAAACTCATGATCATGATTTATTCATTCACTACTTACCGTGGTCTCATAATTCATAATCTCAATATTTATGAGCTTTGTGTACATACATGTACCCTTCCAACATGATCATACCTTGTCATTTCTTTGACATAATCTTTGGATTACCCGTTGAACCACTTGGAATACTAAATGATACCCGGGAAATCTCATACAAATAGTAAGATGCCAATGCCATATCCCAGATATGGTCTTACATGGGATCACATATCGATGCCAATAGCCCAACTACGTCGTTTTGATAATTTTTATTTTTTAAATTAATTTTTTTCAACAACCTTATAGGCTACAGTTTATTTTCTTTCTGTCAGTCCACATTCCCACCCCCACCCCCCATTTTTCCTTTCTTCTTTATTCAAAGATTTTATTTCCTTCCCCACACCTAACAACCCCCTTCCAATTGTTTACTCTTTTCTAATTTCTTGTTTGGCCCCACGAGGCCACGACCACGGTTTCACGGGCCACAACCACAGTTCAAAGGGCCACAACCACCATTAATTGTTTAAGGTGAGACTGTATTTTTTTTTCTTTGTGCGAGTGAGTGAGTGAGTGTTTTCAGTTTTTACCTTTACATTTTAAAAACAATTACTGTGCTCTTTTTGAATCTTCTTACAGAATTAAAATGGAAGGACACCGTTTCTAGATTTCTTAGTTTTTTTTTGCTCTATTTTGAGTGTTGGTTTTTTTCCCCGGGAAAATTCTGATTTCTTTCTTTTTGGTTTAGAGATTGATATTTATGTTTCAATAAAAATTTTCAGAAAGGAAAATCCCTTTCTCTTTAATTGTATCACTTTTTGGCATAGTATTAGACATTCAATTTATTGTTCTTGAAGATTGATAGTGGTGGAAAAGCTTAAAGCCAATAGATGCTTCACTGTGATAGAATGCTGTCAAAAATGTGTTAACAAGCCATGACGGTGGAGACCTCTAAGTATGATCCACGTATACCATAATTTAGTTGCTTTTTTTCTCTTTCCTGTAAATCAACGCCACTTTCGTTTCAACATTATTGCTATGGTCCATTATATGTTAACACTATCAAGTTTTCTAGAATGCCTGGTTAATAGGTACTAGCAATGTTTGATTTGAAAGTCTACAATATGTGTAAAGATCTCCACCATCACAATACAATGTTCCAATAGGTGTTTTGCGATATATGGTCTTTTTATCATCGATGTTTCGCTGCAATTGTCCATGTTAACACATAAGATCATGTGGATGGTTTTTATTTAATAGTACAATCGCAAGTCTAAAAACAATCATAATTCTTCAAATAGTGTGTTTCAAAAATAGACGAAGACATAGTGCATCAAGTGTGCCAACATGAAAGAAAAAAATGCTTTACGCTAACTTGTCACTCAGGTCTTCAACTTAATCCAATTTGTTATATTGTAACAAAGCATATATTGGCCAAAACTAGAAATTACAGACATTTAACTTGTTGATGCCTAATAATGTTATATTTATTACATTTATTTAAACAGTATGTGATAAACGTGATGGAATTTTAGTTCATTCAAATGTTATTCCTAAACATGTGGATGAGAATGATGTGCAGGCTAAAATAATTTGTTAATCTCTATCCGTTATAATTTATAAATATTAGTTGAAATGATTGGAAATCTCACTCCAATCTCTCAAAATAAGTGTTATGGACTTATGGCTTCTTTCATCTTTGACTATTGATTTATTTTATATTATTTATTATAAACTTTATTTCTTTTTATTATTATTTATGTGGACCACTACTCTTTAAAAGTTTTAAAATTTTGGCTTTTTTTTCTCAGTTTTTTAAAACTTTTGTTACGTTTACTCAATTAAAGTTTAGTTAATATATTCGATAAGTTAAATTAGTATATTTTATAAGTAAGTTACTCCACTGTTTTTGTTTTGAGTTAATTTTGAAGGCTTTAATTTGAATTGGTGATGGATACTTGTGTGGAACATATCTATTAGTATAAAACTTTGATAGAATTATGGCTCTTGACCATTTTGTAATTTTAATTGATTATATTTATTTTTGTAGATGAATAACTCAATATCATCCCAAAAGTCCCAAAGCAAAAAATCATTACAAGAAGTTGCACCTACTTCTCCTACTAAAGTTGTTCGTATAACAAAGAAAGGAAATACTCAAAGAAAGACCAAACCAAGGGCACTTTGTTGGCAACATTTCAGCAAATACTCAACAGAAGATAGAGAGAATAGGGCAAAGTGTAATTATTGCAATGTCACTTACACAATGGAAACCAGGGCTTCTACCACCAATCTAAATAACCATTTGAAGACTTACTCATGAAAACCCCGAGGTAATAACTCTGATCTTAAGCAAACAGAACTTCCATTTACAAAACCTAGCCAAGAAAATGTAGATTTGTCAACTTGAGTGTTTAATCAGGATGATATTACAAATGCATTGATTCATATGATCATTGTGGATGAATTGCCTTTTAAATTTGTGGAAAGGGAGGGTTTTAATTCTTTATTTCTATAGCATGCCCAAGGTTTCATCTTCCATCTCGTTGGACAATTAGAAAAGGTTGTCTTGATTTGTTTAATTCCATGAATAACACATTAAAGCAATCTTTTCAAAAAGAGTCAAGTAGAATTTGTTTGATGACAGACACTTGGACATCATTGCAAAAGATATCATACATGGTTTTAACAGCTTATTGGATAGATGATGAGTGGAAGTTACAAAAGAGAATTATAAACTTTTTCCCTATTTCTGCTCATAGAGGTGAGAGCATTGGTCAAGCCCTTGAGAAATGTCTTTGAGATTGGGAGATTGAGAAGGTCTTTGCAATTACTGTTGATAACATATCTTCTAACAATGTTGCTGTTGATTATTTAAAAAATAAGTTGGTTCATCAAAAAGCTTGTGTTGCGAATGGAAAATATATACATATGAGATGTGCGGCACACATTATTAATCTCATTGTTCAAAAAGGAGTTAAAGACGCTTCTATATCTATGGATCGAGTTAGAGGAGCTGTGAGATATATTAAAGCATCACCATCAAGGTTATCTAAATTCAACCATCGGGCAGAAGAAGAAATGGTAGGTACTAAGCTCATTTATGTCTAGATGTGCCACCTAGATGGAATTCAACTTATATGATGTTAAATGTCACTGAAAATATGAATGTGTGTTTGAAGCTTATGTTCATGATGATCATAACTTTTTCTAGACCTTAGTGCTAGATATGGAGTCCCCACATGTGATGATTGGTAAAATGTTTGAAGAGTTACGAAAGTGCTTGAGCCTTTTCATGAACTTACATTGAAGGTGTCTAGATCATTACATGTCACCTCTAATACTTTTTTTGAAGTAGTCACAGATGTGCATTGTCTTCTCGATGGGTGGAAACATTGTGGGGATTTAGACATAATGTCTATGGCTTCAAAAATGAATGAAAAGTACAAAAAATACTGGGGTGATTCAAATGTGATGAACTTGCTTATTTATCTAGCAGTTATCTTTGACCCACGGCACAAAATTGATTTTCTTGCATTTGGAGTCAACTTGCTTTTTCCTACTATTGCAGATGACATTATAAGGATGGTCAATAAATAATTGCATTATTTGTTTGATGAATATTCTGCAATTGTTGAGGGAAATCATCACATGAACGTTGAAGTTGAATTTAGTTTTCCTAATAAAGCTCCAAGTTCAAGTGAAAATGAAATAGATCAAGTAAAACCGAAGATAGGCTTAGTCATGCAACAATATATGAAGAAAAAGCAATGTGTTGGCTTGGAAAGTAAATTTGAGTTGGATAGATATTTAGGAGAAGATTGTGAAAATATTTCAGATACATTTGATTTGCTATTGTGGTGGAAAGTTAATAGTCCAAGATTCTCAATTGTTGCGCAAATGGCTCGAGATGTGTTATCCGTTCCTTTCTCAACAGTTGCATCTGAAAATGCTTTTAGCACGAGTGGACATGTTCTAGATAATTTTAAAAGTTATTTGACTCCTTCTATGGTTGAGGCTTTGGTTTGCACACAAGATTGGCTTTGAAAGTCAAAAAATCCTATTAACCTTGAGGAGTATGTGGAGGAGCTTCAAATTATAGATGATGGTAAGGGACTAACCTTAATCCAAAAGGTTAATTGCTTATTTTAGTCATTTTTATAAATATTCTCATAATTTAACTAACATTTTTCTCTTTTGATATTTATTAGAATTGTCAAAGTTATCGGAACATGAAGATGGTAACATACTTAACTACAACTCACAAAATTGAATGTTTATTTTTAATTTTTCTAGTAACGATTTTTATAATCTAAGAATACATTTTTATTTTTATTACAGAATTGTCGGTACTATCTACAGTGTTCGAAAAAGATGAAGCTTGAAGATAGTTTGATTTTAACTTTTTGGGATTGATATTTTGTTAATCCTTATGAAAACTTCAACCTTGCATTTACTTTGATTTGGTCAAAACAATTGGTTAAACTTTGAATTTTGTTGTGTAGCAAGCTTGAATTTATTTTGTTGAACTCGAGTCTTGGAGCATCACACCATAACCATCAGTAGCGACGTAAAAAATTTAGCTTAGCTTGGTCGCTAATTGTGGCGATTTATTGAAAATTTGAAAACTGAAGTTTGATTTTACAAAAAAAAAAAAGGAGTCGCCACCGATCCTTTTTATAGGTGTGATCGGACACCTAATAAATTTATTTTTAAAACAAAAAGAAGGTTGAGTTTAGGTCTACGTCAAAATCCAGAGAAAAATTAGGGTTCGGGAGTCGGTTACGCGCAAGGAAGGTATTAGCATCCTCACGACGCCCAAAATTAGTATCTTGTAAAACGTGTGTTGTCTTGATTTTCAAAAATACGAGTTCAATGTAAGATTTAGCCGTGATCTAGTTGAAACACAAGAATTTTCAATGTTTTTTTTTTATTTTTGAGAAGGACATACCGTTTTAACCTGAGTCGATTGATATTCACCCAACATAGCGATGAAATCGACGACTTAATATTAAATCGGTATGTTGCCTTGTTTATTGAAATAAATTAGAAACAGATTTTCGTTTTAGATGTAAAGCAAATGGATATGAAATAAAAATAAAAAGACAGTAATACATGGAAGCAAATAATGAATATGACAATAATATTAACAAGCACTAACTATGCATGCAAGATTAAATGTAATTATAGCATCAAATACGAGAACACAATGAATATACATATGTAAAAAATGACATTTAGAGTAAGTTACATAAAACACATATATATAAATAGTGATAATGCTACAGATATACTATATATAGTATTTGAAATAATACTTAAGATAGTAAAAACATAATTTGTAATGTTAAAATATATATACATAATATTTAAAATATTGAAAAATGTATACACATAAGGAATATATACACCGATATGTATAATAATATTACAAAAGAAAATAAACAAATAATACAAAATATTGAAATGAAATAATGAAAACTACTACATATACATATACATATATATAATGAAATATATAATAGTATTAATAACAATAGTAAGGATTATATATATAAAAAGTATATGAATTAGCATGAGAAATATACATATGAATTAGTATATAAAACTAACTAATAGGGTATAAACATATATCTATGATATATTAAAGGTGTGTGTACACGATATGTAAAAGAAAATATATGCATGAAAATATATATATAAGATAATATAAAAATATATAACTATGATACTAAAGTATATACACGAAATAGTATATAAAAATATATAACTAATAATATCAAAATATATACATGATAATATATATAAAAAAATATTAGAAAATATATGTACATAATAAAATATGAAAATATATACATAATATAATATTGAAACATAATAATACAACATTAAAAATATATATGATATATATAATATATAATATTAAAAGTATATATAACATATAAAAATATATATATAATATAATACCTAAGTATACTAAGTACATATACATATATAAAAGATCCTATACTATACATGTAATAAATAAATAAAATAAATATATAGATTATAACTAATAATAATAAATAACAGAAAATAATGACCAAATAATTTGAAAAATAAAAGTATACTACCACATAAGGGACTAAATCGAACATAAAACGAAGTTTCAGGGCTAATTTAAAAAGAAATAAAGAAAAAAGGATCAAAATGTCACGCGCGCATAACTTAGGAGGACTAAAACAGAAAATGTTCCCTCTCATCAAAACGCAGCGTATGCACGGGGACCAGATTGGAAAAAACAACAAATTAAAGGGCTAGATTACAAAACATAATAAATCTGATTGTAAAACTATAAGAAAGCGGAGGGGCTGAAAACGCAATTAGCCCCTCCAATTAAAAAACACGCGGACCCTAGCGGGTAGGGTCGGGTCACCCGATCCACGATGAAACGACACCGTTTCAGCCATGAATTCTAATGCCAAAACGGCACCGTTTTAAAAGGTTATAAATAGCCTTTAAATTAGAAAAAAAAATCATTTGGGGACTGAATCAGAAAAAAAAGAGAGAGGGAGAGGGGAGAGCGATTTTCGGTCATAGACCGGTCACCAGTCCGGTCACTGGAGTCTCACCAGCGCAGGCGCCGGCCACTATACACGGTGGCCGAAAAAGGTAAGCAATTTAACTTTTTTTTGTATTTTATTTTTACGTTTTAAAATATTATTATTTATTTATTTCTATGTGTTTAGGGGTATAGAAAAAAAATTTGAAAATAAAATAGAAATGAAAATAAAAAAAATCACCTTAGGGTTTTGATCCCTGATACTTTTGTTTTTTTGATTTCCTGATTCTGGGTGTTTGAATCACTGCTCTTGCGTTGAGATTATGGTGTTCTTTGTATTGAAATCTAATTTTTGTATTGATGAAAAAATCCGAACCCCTATCTATTTTCACATTCGGCTTTTATAGCCCATTTTACACTGTCTGTTTCTTATTGTTGATTGCTATTGCGTGCTTGTGCAGGTGGTGGGTGAACGGTGGGGGTGACTACGGGCAGGTGGTGCCCGGGGATGGGGTTACTGGCTGGTGTCAGAGGGCTGGTGCAAGTGGCTGAGTCGGCTAGGGTTAGGGTTAGGCATTTTGTTTCTGATTTGGGTCTTGGGTGTTGGGTTATGGTTGTAAATGGGTTTGGGTTTTGTGGGTTTGGGTAGGTTTAGTTATTGGGTTGGGTAAGGGTTGGCTGATGGGTTCAAATGGGTAGTTAGGTTAGTAGTATTTGGGTTTGGGTTGTAAATGTATTTAGGCTGAGGGTATTTTGATGGGTTAAGGGCTTGGTGTGATGTAAGTGGGCCAAATTGGCCTATAACAGTTGCCCCTCTTTGCTCATTGTCGTGTAACGAGAATAGAGCAAAAACACAAAGAAAGGCCAATTTTGCCCAGTCTTGCTGAGTCTTGACTTCTTTGGTGCTCTTCTTGCTCAGGTAGTCTCCTTCCAGTCCACCGCATCTTGTAGCTTTGGTTCAATCTACTGCATCTTCTAATATACGCCTTGTAGCTTCAATCTAATCTTCAATCTGCTCTTCTATCGCTTCAGTGAGATAGGGTTTGTGGTCTTTTCTTCTGTAACTTTAGAAAGGCAAGATCTGATATCCTCGATCAGCTCCACTGCAACTTCAGGGAGGCAAGACTTGCAACTTTAATCTTGCTCCACTGCAACTTCAGGGATGCAAAATCTGGTGTCTTCAATCAGCTCCAATCTTTATTCTTTACTTGGCATGTGATCCTGAGCTCAACTCATTTCTCGTAATATGAATTGACTCTTTAAAACAGACATTAAAACAGAAATTAAAAATACCTCAGCACGTAAGCCAAGGCTCAACTCACCTCTCGCCATATGAGTTGGTCTTTTTGAAACTTAAAAGTAGATTTTGAAAATACCTCGACATGTGACCCAAGGCTCAACTCACCTCTCGCAATATGAGTTGATTTTTTGACAAATATAAATTGAAAGAACAGGAATTGAAAATACCTAATCGTGTCCTGAGGCTCAACTCACCTCTCGCAATATGAGTCGATTTTTGAAAAACAAAAATTGAAAAACAGATATTGAAAATACCTCAGCGTGTCCTGAGGCTCAACTCACCTCTCACAATATGAGTTGATTTTCGAAAAATATAAATTGAAAAAATAGAAATTGAAAACTCCTCAGCATGTGAGTCGAGGCTCAACTCACCTCTCGCAATATAAGTTGAATTTTGAAAATAAACATCAAAATACCAAAACCTGTCATCTGGTGGAACTCAGGTGTCTTTTCCTTGATCTAGTATAACTATCATTCAAAATTTCTTGCTCTGCTGGAGTACCTGTCTATCTCATGTATGATGTTATCATGATATGCACATGTTGGTCTTAAATGCCTTTATGCCTACATGATCATGCTATGCGCATTGGGCTTGTTTGTCATATGCCTCTTTCTGTCATGATTTTTGATGATCTGTGTTCATTGCTTTGACTCTTGACTTTCTCTTCAGGCCCTGTACCCGTCCTCTAGCTTCACGAGTAATCTACGTTTCTCAGATATCACTCTTTTGCCCCTAGTTGAACTTTATCCTTACTTTGAGGCTCTTGTACTTATCCAATTCTTATCCGGGTAATGCTTAACATTTCTTTTGTTTAGAGTATGTCATTTCACTATTTATCAAGTAAATAAACCACATAATTAGATGCATGAAAATGGTCAGGTAGGAACAAAAGGATACCTCACATTTATTTATTTCAAATATAGCAAACAAAGAAAGTTAATCGATGATAGTAAAAAATGTCATAAAGAGAAAAGGGATCGCATTCAATGGATACAAATGCTCTATATATTCAACGCATGAACTCTTCCACATTTCTCAATCAAGAATCTTTTCGAGCATGGCTTCTTGCGTAGAAGATTTCGAGCTGCTGAAATGCTTCAAATACTGTAGTCCCGCTGTTTGACCCACCATGCAAAACGCCTTACTTTTTAAGCCAGTGCTGGTTTCATTAGGACGCCCTTTCGGATTTTCATCCTAATTTTTTGTGTTAATCAAGATGCTCTTTTCGGGTTTTCACCTTGATCTCTCTCTTTTTTTTTTAAGATGCCCTTTTTTCGGGTTATCATCTTGATTTTTTTCAAGCATAATATTTCTTCACAGCATCTGAGTTCACTGGATTCGGTAACTCTTTCCCATCCATCTCAGTGAGAATCAAAGCTCCACCCGAGAATGCTTTCTTTACGACGTATGGTCCTTCCCAATTTGGTGCCCATTTTCCTTGTAGGTCTTTTTGTATTCGGAGAATCTTTCTCAGCACAAGCTCTCCTTCGTGGAATTCTCTTGGCCGTACTTTCTTGTCATGGGCCGCGATCATTCTCTTCTGGTACATCTGTCCATGACAAATTGCCTTCAGACGTTTTTCTTTGATGAGGTTTAACTGGTCATATCGAGCTCAGACCCATTCTGCTTCCTCTAATTTTGACTCCATTAAGACTCATAGAGAAGGGATATAGGTAGCACAGCTTCCATGCCATAGACCAGAGAGAAAGGAGTTGCTCCCGTAGATGTCCGCACAGATGTGCGATATGCATACAAAGCAAATGGTAGCTTCTCGTGCCAGTCTTTATATGTCTCAGTCATTTTCCCAATAATCTTCTTAATATTCTTGTTGGCCGCTTCAACAGCTCCGTTCATTTTCGGGCGATAGGGCGATGAGTTATGATGCTTTATTCGAAATTGCTCACACACTTCCTTCATTATTTTGTTGTTCAGATTCATGGCGTTACCTGAAATGATTCTTTCAGGCAAACCATATCGACAAATGATTTCCTTTTTTAGAAACCTACAAACTGCAGTCTTTGTCACATTGGTAAACGAAGTGGCCTCTATCCATTTTATGAAATAATCAATGACCACAAAAATGAATCGGTGTCCATTAGAAGCTTTTGGGGAAATTGGCCCTATAACATCCATGCCCCACATAGAAAAGGGCCATGGAGAAGTCATGACATGAAAGGGCGAAGGGGCTACGTGAATCTTATCGCCATAAATTTGACATTTGTGGCATTTTCTTGCAAAAGTAATGCAGTCGCTTTCCATCGTCAACCAGTAATAACCGAATCTCATAATCTTCCTGGCCATAGTGAACCCATTGGCATGTGTCCCACAGATTCCCTCATGGACATCTTCAAGTATTTTTCTGGCCTCAACAGCATCTACACATCTCAAGAGCACCTGATCTTTTCCTCTTTTGTATAGGATGTCCCCATTAAGAACAAATCCCGCTGCCATTCTTCTGATTGTTCTTTTATTGTTCTCATTTACTTGTTCAGGATACTTTTGATTCTTGATATATTTTAAGACATCATGGAACTATGGCCGTCCATCTGGCTCTTTTTCAATGCTAAAACAATGTGCAGGGACTTCATATATGCTCATTTGAAGAGGCATTATTTTTGTTTCTCTGTTTTCTTTAAACATTGAAGCCAAAGTGGCCAAGGCATCAGCTAATTGATTTTCTTCTCGTGGGAAGTAATTAAAAGTTATTTCTTTGAATTCTTTGATCAGTCCTGCCACTAGATCACTATATTTGACAAATTTCAAATCTCTCACTTCCCACTCTCCAAAAATTTGATAAATCACCAATGCTGAGTCTCCGTATACCTCTAAAGTTTTGATGTTTCGTTCGATTACTGCACGAAGTCCCATGATACAGGCCTCATATTTTTGCTATGTTGTTGGTACAGAATAAATCCAACCTGGCAATGAACGGATAATGGTTCCCTTCTGGTGATACCAAGACTGCTCCAATCCCATGCCCCAAGGCATTGATGCACCATCAAAGCTCATCTTCCATGATTTTTCTTTTGATGACTTGCACTCTTTTTCTGTAATGCACATAAAGTCTTCATCTGGGAAATCAAATCTCAATGGCTCGTATTCCTCCGTTGTTCGAGTTGCTAAGAAGTCAGCTATTACGCTTCCTTTTATTGACTTTTGGCTCACATAGACAATGTCGTATTCTGATAACAAGATCTGCCACCGTGTCATTCGTCCTGAGAGTGCAGGTGATTCCATCATGTACTTTATTGGATCCAGCTTTGAAATTAAACATGTCGTATGATACAACATATATTACCTGAGTCTCCGAGCTACCCAAACCAAAGCGCAACAGTATTTTTCAATGGATGAATACCTTGCCTCATATTCAGTGAACTTTTTGCTGAGGTAGTAAATCACCTTTTCTTTCTTTCCCGAATACGCAACCCATTGAATTTTCGAACACAGTCAAAATACAGTATCAATGGTCTTCCTGGAGTTGGCGGCACTAGCACTGGAAGACTAGACAAATATTGCTTTATTTTATCAAAGGCCACCTAGCATTCCTCATTCCATTCTCCCGGATTATTTTTTCGAAGGAGTCAAAAAATTGGGTCGCACTGGTTGGTCAGTAGAGCAATGAACCGAGCGATGTAGTTCAACCTCCCTAAAAATCCTCTGACCTCTTTTTGCGTGCGCGGAGGTGGTAGTTCTTGAATGGCTTTTATCTTATCTGGATCAACTTCAATGCCTTTTTCGCTGACGATGAAGCCTAGCAATTTTCCCGAGGTAACCTCAAACGTACATTTGGCCGGATTGAGCCTTAGCTGGAACTTTCTCAGTCTGTCGAACAACTTCTTCAAGTTCACTACATGCTTTTCTTCCCCTATGGATTTAGCAATCATATCGTCGACGTAGACCTCTATTTCTTTATGTATCATGTCATGGAATAATGTCACCATAGCCCTCTGATATGTTGCCCCAACATTCTTTAATCCGAACGGTATTACCTTGTAGTAGAATGTTCCCCACATTGTTATGAAAGTAGTTTTCTCCATATCCTCAGGGGCCATCTTGATCTGATTATACCCCGAGAATCCATCTATGAAAGAAAACAATGAATGCTTTGCTGTGTTATCCACCAATGTATCGATGTGTAGCAAAGGAAAATTATTTTTAGGACTTGCTCGATTCAGGTCACGATAATCCACGCACATTCGTACTTTGTCGTCTTTCTTTGGTACCGGGACTATGTTAGCCACCTATTCTGGATATTTGGAGGCTTGTAGGAAGCCAGCATCAAATTGCTTCTTAACTTCCTCCTTTATTTTCAACAACATTTCAGGTCTCATCCGTCTTAGCTTTTGTTGAATGGGTTTGCATTCTGGCTTTAATGGGAGCCTATGGACCACTACATCTTCATCTAATCCTGGCATATCCTGATATGACCATGCGAATACATCTTTGTACTCACGGAGCAAAGCAATCAAATTGTGCCTGGTACCCCCTGAAATAGAGGTCTCAATCTTCACTTCTTACTTCTTTTCTTCAGTTCCCAAATTTATTGTTTCAACAGATTCTTGGTAAGGCAAAATCTGTTTATCCTCTTGTTCCACCATTCTTAGCAAGTTAGGAGATGAGACATAGTTTTCGACATTTTCTTCGGCTTCGAATTCTCCTAAACAAACAACCTTCTCAAAATCGATTTCAGGACTCGTAACAGGTTTGTTCATGCCGTTGATATCTGAGTACCTGAAAGTTGAATGGAAAAGGAAACTATAGAGAGGCATCCAAGTATTGGAACCAACAAACGAAATGTTATGGCATGGCATGAGGCAATTGTAGGGATAGGCTATGAAATGAGAAAATGATTATGAAATTAGTGATAATGCGAAAGATCGTGACAAAATGCATCTTCATTGATGTTCATTTAAATGATAAAGAGCGAATCATAAACTCTTACAAAATAATCCCTCTATTACTTAGGGTCACACAAAAAGAATAGTGTTAATATTGAGCATTACTCTGGAGAAGATTTAGAAACTACAAGGAGCTCCACAGCAGTCCAATTATTCAGAACGAATCTAGGCGGACAAGGGCGTATCGTTGAAACATCCTTAATTGCATCACTTCCTTTGTCAATGACATTTATACTGACATTCTGAAGACCCCTTTCAATTAATAACATCGTACTTCGTGGATCATTTTGCTCTGGGTACATCATTCCTGCAGATGTAAATGTTTTTAACAAAGGAGGGTACGTTATGGGCTCCCATTCTAATTTTCGGCCCAAAGTTCTTGCAATCCTTCTCTCTTGATCCTTTTTCCATTGTTTTCTTCTTTGACGTATGTCCGGCTGGAACCCCAAACCGTGTCGGGCCTTGTTGTGTACTGGCTTTAGAGCCCTAACTATTCCTTGCAGATATCTCCCTAAACATTTTCTCACTCGAGCTCCCCCTCCTACAGTCAATTTGACACCCATTCTAGTATTTCTCGACAGTTTCGGCACCGGAACTCTGTTTCCCTCAGCGACAAAAGTGGCATTGACAAATTCAAGGGATCAGAAGGAACATTCCACTGCGTCTTTGCTTACTTCAAGGTATGGCACATCAGTAGAGATAGATGCGACAATGTCTTCTTCTCTTTCGACAGTGACAAAATAGCCATCCATGATAAATTTCACCTTTTGATGGAGGGATGATGAGACTGCTCCAGTAGAATGGATCCAAGGTCTTCCCAAGAGACAATTGTATGATAGTGTAATGTCCATGACTTGAAATTCAACATCATATATGTAGGGACCCACTTCTAGAGGGATCTCGATTTTTCCCATGACTTCTCGTCTTGTTCCATCGAATGCCCTTACTGTGGAATGGCAAGGCCTTCGATAGGACAAATCCATCGGAATCCTGGAAAGTGTGGCCAAAGGCATGATGTTGAGTACCGATCCATTGTCGATGAGCACATTCGTTATTATATAACCCTTACAGTGGGTTGTGATATGCAATGCTTTCACGGAGCCTCTACCATTGGGTGGTATTTCATCATCACTAAAAGAAATGAAATTATCCGCGTTTAGGTTATTCACCCATCTGTCAAGCTTCTCAACAGATATATTGCTTGCCACGTAAGCTTGATTCAACACCTTTAACAAGGTGTTCCGGTGTGGTTCTAAATTTACTAGCAGAGATAATACCGAGATTCGCG
Organism: Gossypium hirsutum; assembly: GCF_007990345.1. Lineage (NCBI taxonomy): Eukaryota > Viridiplantae > Streptophyta > Magnoliopsida > Malvales > Malvaceae > Gossypium > Gossypium hirsutum. Next base: position 35,731,773 of record NC_053428.1, read on the forward strand.
CTGGTTGCTTACTCAATTGTTCCACCACGTTGTACTCACTGTGCTTGATAAATTTTAAGAATTTCTGTGCTTCCTCATTGTCCACAGGCTTTTTAGCTTCTTGTTCAAGCACAGTTTCATGCTCATCTTTGGTCACATGTATTGGTGCTTTTTCTTTCTGTTTCAAGTCACTATTCTTCTTTGCCAGCTCGACTTCTTTAGAATAGCATCTTTCACTACGAGTGAAATGACCTATTTCCCCGACACTTCCAGCAATGGCTTTGGGTTTTTCATCTTCAGGTATGACAATATTGAAGTGGTATTTCCATGGTACTGCTTTATTGTCCTTGTAGGGGAAAGGAGATGGCACCTCGATTATCACTTTTGGTTTTACCGGCTCTTTCTTTGCATCGTAATAAATTATTAACGGTCGGTCGGCGCTATACGGGAAACCTGACAATTGATGGTCAGAGGCGTATATTTCTCCTTTATCGGTCTCTTCGCCTTTATAAAAGATCTCAATCTCCTTATTATCCATCATGTTTTGAAGTAACCTTTTAAATTCCTCACATGACTGAATGTCGTGCCCTACAATTCCATGGAAATCGCAAAAACCTTGACTTCCTTCTCTGAAATTACTGTTAGGGCGACAGAGCAATCCCTTCTTAACCAGTACCTCTCAGATTTTCTGCAGAGGTGTTCTTATTTCAAAAACCCTTCTTCTACTTTGCCGTTTGTCCTCTTCTTCCACTGCGTTCAAATTCCCTTCGGTGTGATTTGGGAATGGGTTCCCGGTTGTACCGCCAGTACCATCAAATCGTAGAATACCCGCATCGATGAGTCCTTGAACTCTCCTTTTGAAGGCAAGGCAATTTTTCGTAGAGTGCCTCTGATTCCCAGCATGGTATACACAACTAGCGTTTCGATCATACCATTTCGGGTATAGAGGCTTAATAGGTGCCATGTAATGGGGAGATATCAATTGCTTCTCTAAAATTTTTGGGTATAATTCCCCATACGACACAGGGATAGGAGTAAATTGCGGTCTCTCGGGATTAGGCCTTACTGGAATTGGTTCGTTTCTAGGTTGGCTTTGAGCGGGTACAATGTTTTGTGGGAATGTGGTGATGGGTCTTTGGTTGTTCGTAGCGTATACGGGGTAGGAAGGAGGTGATGCTTGGTAGTAAGGGGTTTGAGGGGGATAATAGAAATTCAGAGGTGGATAATTTCGAGGTTGGGGTGGGTTTGGATATGGATTAGGGGTATAACGGCTTCTCATTCCCACCATATGGGCTTCTGGTTCTTTCTTCTTCATGGGCGCTACCCTTCTTGAACTTTCTTGACCTTCTATTCTACCGCTCTTGACGGCATTCTCTATAAACTCACCAGATATTACAATATCCGCAAAGTCCTTCGTAGCACTTCCCACTAGTTTGTCATAAAATGGAGCTTTCAAGGTGTTGATAAAAAGGACCGTTATCTCAGTCTTAGTCAGTGGAGGCTCCACTTGGGCCGAGATATCTCTCCACCTTTGCGCATACTGTCTAAAGGTTTCTGCTGGTTTCTTTTCCATCATTTGTAGAGTCATTCGATCAGGCGCCATATCCGATACATGCTTATACTGCTCACAGAATGCTGATGCCAAGTCCTTCCAGGATCGGATCTTTTCCCTACTAAGCTGGTTATACCACCGAAGAGCCGACCCTACTAGACTATCTTGAAAGCAATGTATGAGTAGCTTATCTTCGTTCACATAGCCGGTCATCTTCCGGCAGAACATGATAAGATGTGCTTTTGGGCATCTTGTCCCATTGTACTTTTCAAAATCAGGCACCTTGAACTTCGGAGGCAAAATTAGATCGGGCACCAAACTGAGTTCTTTACCACCTAGTGCGGAGAAGACTTCAGTGCCTTCCATCGCTTTGAGTTTTTCCTCTAGGCTCCTATATTTCTCATTTGCATCGTGATTATCCGATTTCAACCTGGCTATCTCTGTTGGATCGTCCAAATCTAGAACGAATGAATCAGCGGGACTAGCCATCGGGTTTGATACGAACATTCCCTACCCCAAATTAGCAGGTGGCGCAGGTCGTTGCTCCAGGCCTGTAGGTTTCCATTGAGCGTACCCTCTTTGTGTTGCGTGGGCATGTGGTGGAATAAAACCTGGCGGATGGGACAGATCTTGATCGAGGTTAACCCTTGACTGTGGTTCCACAACGTCAGGGTTCATAGGTCTCTTTCCTTTTACTAGAGCTGACATCATTTCCATCATCTTGGCCATTTGGTCCCTTTGTTCGAGCGATTCTTCTCGAGATCTCACCATTAAGTCTCTTGTCTCTTGCTGTGACTTGACCAACTGCTCTTGTAATTCCCTCTGAACTATTTCCATCTTTTCATTGAATTCAGCCTCCATTGCCCTAGCTTGTCGACGCGTTCTATACGAATGACGTGGTTCCAGTCTCATGGTATTACAACTGCGAATTGTATGTTTTAACCTCAGAGAACGATTATGGGATATGCAATGAATGAATGAATGAATGAATGAATGCATAAATGTCAAATGAATGTTAGTCATGAAAGAAATGCAAGAAGTTGGTGTTGATTTCAAGATAGCCCCTATTTAGGCATTTCATTCATCAAAAGAGTTCATTACAAAATATTTTGTCATTTTCGATTCAACTATTACACAAACTTCCTAGCTATATCGCCATATTTCTTTACTCGTGCTAAGAACTCTGATATGTTTGATCTTCGACTTGGAGGGAATTGGCAAATGAGAATTTCAACTTCTTTCGATAATTGTACCACGTGCATGGCTACCCTACAAACTTCATTGATCAAATAGCTAAGTTGCATTTCTTTTTCTTGGAGGCCCTCTTCGTAAGCACGAACGTCTCTATCATACTAACTATGTTTTTCTTCCAAAGCCTTCAAGAGAGTATCTAGTTGTTGTTGACAATCTTGCAGCATGTCTTCTAACTCTCGTATCCTCTCTTTTAGTTCTTGACGTTTAGATCGACTAGTCATTACCTTGGCAGACACAGCTTCATATTCGGCGTTCTTCTTCCTTAGTTCCATCATAGCCCGCGCAGCCTTTTCCTCCTCTTTCTTTGCTTTTCCTTTCCAAAATTCCATCCCGCCATTAATGTTGCTTATTTATTCTTTCCATTCTGCCGACAACTTGCCCAGCCCACTATTTTTTATTGTGCCTCTTAAATTTTTATTTTCCAGATGGAGGTCCCTTAAGTCATTTCTTACGATTTCAGCCTCTTTTTGCACTTTTTTAGTTCTGGATCTTTCAATCTGAACGTTGATATTCAATTGGTAGTTTTCTTCTTGAAGAGCATTAAGGTCCTGAGACATCTTGGCCTTTTCTTGTTCAAATTCTTGTCTTGTCATTTCTAGCTCAAACGGCATTCCCTCCGAGAAAGGATTCTGGACGGTGTAGTTCGTTGATGAGATTTGCTGACTGTTCACCCGTTACTTTCTCCATATGTCGTAATCTTAGGTGAGGGTATCAGCATATAGGGCTAATTCCATGAGATGAATTTTCTTCTAAAACTTTGCAGTGTCTCGGACCCTCTTCATAAACCCTTCACCTGCAAAAGTAAACTCGGACTATGCTAATCCTCTAGTGGCGGGTACGAATTATCGCAAAGAAAATTGCCTTTGGACTAATAGCGGGGCATATCCAACTCCTCCCCATAATCCGAGTAGTGGTACCCAATCTTGATTTTCAACCTTGTATAACAGAACCAAAGAGCGGATCCACGGTGCTCTCCAGGTTACATCTTCAGCTCGAAGGTTCTGAAAAACTGAAACCCAATGTTCTTTAATGACATCCTTTGGCCATTCTCTCTCAATATAGGCCTCCAACGGGGCGAAATTTTTTGAAAACATGTATACGGCGTGCGCTCTACTTTCTAAAAATGGCTCAAAATCCAGACATTTAGTAACTGCGCGCATCCGATAAAGCGTCATTTCCCCGTTTTCCTACAACTGTTTAATGATCTAAAGGTTTCGGCCAATATGGTCGGGACAGGGTTGATTCCTTGTTTTAATCTTTCGAAGAAATCCACCACCGCAACTTTTATATGTCCAAGGACTTTCGGGAAGATGATCAAACCGTAAATGGCCAAAGCGAATAGATTTACCCTTTTCAACATGTCAGGATGGCTCAGAACCAATTCTCGTAGGGAAGACCATGGAATGCAAATGGTTTCATTCTTCTTCTTTATCTGTTTTTCAGCCCAGGCGTCAGTCATGTCTGTCAATCTCATTAACTTTTTCTTGAAGGTCATCGGCTTAGGCTCCTTCACATATATTTTATAGAATTGCGCATTTTCAACATGAAGCAAAGCAACGTACTCCTCTATAGTCGGAGTCATATTTTCTCGATTGAAGGTAAAACATTGGTAAGCCAGATCCCAAAATCTGACCATGGCTTAGATCAATCGTTTGTCTACGTTGACAGCAATCAAATTGGCTATGTCTCCATATCTCTCGGTGAAGATACCCCTAGTGTCCAAGTCCCACTGATTCCAAACCCGAACCAAATCTTCAAGGTTATTCTGGCGAACATTCACAGTTGCGTGCTCGGGCAGATTGGCAATACATCCCTCCACTAGACTATCCCCTTTTTCTTTCTGAGTTTTTAGAGACCGGTCCCGAACCACGGCGTTCTTCTCGGTTATTTGTATAATTAACTCTTCCATTAGAAACTCGTTTTTTGGCAACCAATCTCTAGTCAACACCTTCCTAATATGATGCCTATAATGCATGATGAAAAATAAAAATAAAGACAAACAACCTTGGTTAGTAATCACAACAAATATAAATTACGGAAAATCAAATAAAAAGTGTAAATGTCAAAGAGATAAAAGGTAAGAGGCATTTCTCCCATCTACTTATTTTGGTGACTATCAACGAACAGAGGTTCGGCATGGCTCTAATTAGGTGGCTCATACGGTTCACTATATGCAGTTTCGGTTCTAGACAGGTACTAGAATTGTTCGCACTATCGTCTACTAAGACTAGTACGAAGCCTCGGTCGTAGCCCATCACAGGCTCACGAGTTCAATTCGAGGGATTACATTTACTTATGCCTATGCGGAGGGACAAGTTAACCCACGAAAGCATAAGTCATATGTAACCCGAAAGTATTCACTAGCCTGTGTGGAGGGACGAGTTAACTCACGAAGGTATAGTGTTTACTTTCACTTAAACGGACGGAGCTCGGGTAGAGAGCTCATGTTATTTAAAACGCAAGTGCACGGTGTGTGGGGAGAAACTCACAAACCTTTACGTTTTATTTAAAAACTAAACCAAAACTAAAACCATAAAAATTTAAAGCTTTAAAACAACCAAACAAAACAAGTTAGAAGAATATATACAACACGATGCAAATGCATGATTTTTCAAAAACACAATTTTAGGATCACGACTAAATATTAATTTGAACAAGGAATTTTAAAAATTTTGACAACACGCGTTTAATTCGACTCGACTCTCAAAAATGAGTCCCCAGTGGAGTCGTCAGCAGTAGCGACGTAAAAAATTTAGCTTAGCTTGGTCGCTAATTGTGGCGATTTATTGAAAATTTAAAAACTGAAGTTTGATTTTACAAAAAAAAAAGAGTCGCCACCGATCCTTTTTATAGGTGTGATCGGACACCTAATAAATTTATTTTTAAAACAAAAAGAAGGCTGAGTTTAGGTCTACGTCAAAATCCAGAGAAAAATTAGGGTTCGGGAGTCGGTTACGCGCGAGGAAGGTATTAGCACCCTCGCGACGCCCAAAATTGGTATCTTGTAAAACGTGTGTTTTCTTGATTTTCAAAAATACGAGTTCAATGTAAGATTTAGCCGTGATCTAGTTGAAACACAAGAATTTTCAATGTTTTTTTTTTATTTTTGAGAAGGACATACCGTTTTAACCCTAGTCGATAGATATTCACCCAACATAGCGATGAAATCGACGACTTAATATTAAATCGGTATGTTGCCTTGTTTATTGAAATAAATTAGAAAAAGATTTTCGTTTTAGATGTAAAGCACATGGATATGAAATAAAAATAAAAGACAGTAATACATGGAAGCAAATAATGAATATGACAATAATATTAACAAGCACTAACTACGCATGCAAGATTAAATGTAATTATAGTATCAAATACGAGAACACAATAAATATACATATGTAAAAAAATGACATTTAGAGTAAGTTACATAAAACACATATATATAAATAGTGATAATGCTACAGATATACTATATATAGTATTTGAAATAATACTTAAGATAGTAAAAACATAATTTGTAATGTTAAAATATATATACATAATATTTATATAAAATAAATATTGAAAAATGTATACACATAAGGAATATATACACCGATGTGTATAATAATATTACAAAAGAAAATGAAACAAATAATACAAAATATTGAAATGAAATAATGAAAACTACTGCATATACATATACATATATATAATGAAATATATAATAGTATTAATAACAATAGTAAGGATTATATATATAAAAAGTATATGAATTAGCATGAGAAATATACATATGAATTAGTATATAAAACTAACTAATAGGGTATAAACATATATCTATGATATATTAAAGGTGTGTATACACGATATGTAAAAGAAAATATATGCATAAAAATATATATATAAGATAGTATAAAAATATATAACTATGATACTAAAGTATATACACGAAATAGTATATAAAAATATATAACTAATAATATCAAAATATATACATGATAATATATATAAAAAATATTAGAAAATATATGTACATAATATAATATGAAAATATATACATAATATAATATTAAAACATAATAATACAACATTAAAAATATATATATGATATATATAATATATAATATTAAAAGTATATATAACATATAAAAATATATATAATATAATACCTAAGTATACTAAGTACATATACATATATAAAAGATCCTATACTATACATGTAATAAATAAATAAAATAACTATATAGATTATAACTAATAATAATAAATAACAGAAAATAATGACCAAGTAATTTGAAAAATAAAAGTATACTAACACATAAGGGACTAAATCGAACATAAAACGAAGTTTCGGGGCGAATTTAAAAAGAAATAAAGAAAAAAGGATCAAAATGTCACGCGCGCATAACTTAGGAGGACTAAAACAGAAAATGTTCCCTCTCATCAAAACGCAGCGTATGCACGGGGACCAGATTGGAGAACACAACAAATTAAAGGGCTAGATTACAAAACACAATAAATCTGATTGTAAAACTATAAGAAAGCGGAGGGGCTGAAAGCGCAATTAGCCCCTCTAGTTAAAAAACACGCAGACCCTAGCTGGTAGGGTCGGGTCGACCCGATCCACGGTGAAACGACACAGTTTCAGCCATGAATTCTAATGCCAAAACGGCACCATTTTGAAAGGCTATAAATAGCCTTTAAATCAGAAAAAAAAATCATTTGGGGACCGAATCAGAAAAAAAAGAGAGAGGGGAGAGGGGAGAGCGATTTCCGGTCATAGATCGGTCACCGGAGTCTCACCAGCGCCGGTGCCGGCCACCATACACGGTGGCCGGAAAAGGTAAGGAATTTAATTTTTTTGTATTTTATTTCTATGTTTTAAAATATTATTATTTATTTATTCCTATGTTTTTAGGGATATAAAAAAATTGAAAATAAAATAGAAATGAAAATAAAAAAAATCACCTTAGGGTTTTGATCCCTAATACTTTTGTTTTTTTTTATTCCTGATTCTGGGTGTTTGAATCACTGTTCTTGCATTGAGATTATGGTGTTCTTTGTATTGAAATCTAATTTTTGTATTGATCTGAACCCCTATCTGTTTTCACATTCGGCTTTTATAGCTCATTTTACACTGTCTGTTTCTTATTGTTGATTGCTATTGCATGCTTGTGCAGGTGGTGGGTGAACGGTGGAGGTGACTACGGGCAGGTAGTGCCAGGGGATGGGGTTACTGGTTGGTGTCAGAGGGCTGGTGCAAGTGGCTGAGTCGGCTAGGGTTAGGGTTAGGCATTTTGGTTCTGATTTGGGTCTTGGGTGTTGGGCTATGGTTGTAAACGGGCTTGGGTTTTGTGGGTTTGGGTAGGTTTAGTTATTGGGTTGGGTAAGGGTTGGCTGATGGGTTCAAATGGGTAGTTAGGTTAGTAATATTTGGGTTTAGGTTGTAAATGTATTTAGGCTGAAGGTATTTTGATGGGTTAAGGGCTTGGTGTGATGTAAGTGGGCCAAATTGGCCTATAACACCATCTATATCATACTTTTGGTGTATCATTTTGTTATATCATATTTTGTATAGTAGTGACATGTACCCCTATATCATGCTTTTGGTATATCATTTTGTTATTTAGTATAAAAGATGGTTCTTGACGCATAATTATGCACTATGGGTGTGGTGTAATAGCTTATGTAGTTGACTCAAATTATGGCCACAATGATCATTTTGCAACGTTATATATATAGTTATTTTGCATGCCTAAAATAGATCTTTACATGTAATTATTTAGTAAATTATATTGTTTATGTAGTTAAATAATATTGTACTTCGTTTACTAGTTAAATAATCTATCCATGTAAACGCAATATTGAGTATAAATAATAGGATTTGTTAACTCGACTCGACTCGAAATTTTTTGACTCGATTCGACTCGATTTGAAAAATTTTCAAATTGAGTTCGGTTGCTAAAATAGGATTCGTCAACTCGACTAACTCGAAATTTTTTGACTCAATTCAACTCGACTCGATCGAATACTCACCCTTACATACGGGTAGACACACGGGCATGTGTCTAGGCCATGTGTCCCCTGCATCTTAGTTTTAAGAAACAGAATGCCCAGTAGTAAACACACGGGCACGAGACATGGCCGTGTGTCTCGTCCGTGTAAGAGACACTGCATTGGGACATGGGCGTGTGCCCTGGCCGTGTGAAGTCTGCACCTTATTCATGAAAATTTAATTTGCCACACAGCCTAACACATGAGCGTGTGACTTGACCGTGTGACCCTATCATGTTGATGACATCATAAACAGAGAGTTACACGGGCTAAGGACACAGGCATATCCCAAGCCACACAGGCATGTGTGTGACCACACAGCCTACCCACACGGGCGTGTAACCTTCCAAATCAAGAAAAAATTTTTAAGTGTTGTAAAAGTTTCGAAAGTTCTCGGTTTAGTCTCGAACCACACCCAATGTATGTTTTGGGCCTCGTTAGCCTGTATGAGGGACAATATGAATGTTAATGAATGGTTTTAATTTGGAAAAAATTTTATGTCTCGGTTTTGTATAAATGTTTTTGTTTTAGTCTGGCAACGCCTCGAACCCTATCCCGGCATCGGATATGGGTAATGGATGTTACATATGGTCATGTGTTTGTAACTTCTTTTCATGAGTGTTGTTAAAGCCAAGCCCTTAAACTCCTAGAATCGACTACAGCTCACTCTTATTTCGACATCCCAACAGTGCCTTCGAACCAATAGCTCGAATACTACTTGTCACGGGGCTAGATCTTTCATCTCACGATCTGTGCGGCCTTAGGTGATCCGTTCGTCCAAACTCGCCTAAGTCATTCTTTACTCAAGTGAGGATTCCTTAAGAATTCCTCCAAGGCACCAATTTATAAAGCGGAAGCAAACTTATGCCAAAAGAAGCTTACAAAGAACAAAAGAAAAAAAGCACACAAAGTGTTTGAGTAAATGCTCTCTATTCTCTTATTCAAAAAGAATAATGAAACAATGAATGGAGTGAGTACAAATGAGGGGGAGGCTCTCTATTTATAGTTGAGCTCCCTCAAAACTGATGGTCGAGATACATTTACATCGACGGACGAGATTAACCATATCCCTTGAATTTAGGGATTTACAAGATATGTCATATCAAATCTAATCTAATCTTTACAAGATATGATTTCCTCAATCTTCTAAGATTAGTTACCCAATTAGCTTAAGTTTCCATATTTTCATTATCGGGCCAACCATGCTTCAATCTGATAGGCTTCTTCAATAGCTTCCTAAACATCCAAGGACACATTTATGGTCATGTATCTGTAACTTCTTTTCATGAGTGTTGTTAAAGCCAAGCCCTTGAACTCCTAGAATCGGCCACAGCTCCACTCACATAGGTAGATCTCATCGAAAATGTTCCATTAATTATAACACTCTAACATTTTTATGTTATGAGTCTATTAATAGTGTAATACTCATAATTCCCCTTATCATTATGGATACTTAGTACTTTTCACAATGGGGTGATAGTGTTAGCAGTTACATAATGATGATGTACTTTATCTCATTAAACTCAAAACTTAACATTATACCAAGCGTTGAATTTCCAAATTTCCAACATAGTTATGTTAATTTTATGTATCACATGGTGAAACTTTATATTTATTTGTCTTGAAAGTTTATGAGACCAACATCCATATTGTGTTCATTATCCATTCTTTCATAAAAGAATGCAATTAAGAATATCCATTGAATGATTATCAATTCACAATGATCATTTTATTGTTATTATCATATCTTTTTCACCAAGTAAGATATTGTAAGGAGGCTTCAAACCTCTTGATGGAACAAGATAACATATTTGCTATTTTCATAGCTTCTTGTCATAGTCAATATAACATAGCTTTTTTTTTAAACCATATACATATAAGGGTGTTTCATATATTTTTAGAACCTAAACATATTAGAGGACCACTAGTTGTCCAATCTTTTTTACTACGGTTAAAATCATGTCCAATCATATTACTATTTCCATACTCATGAGATCTTTTGATTCATAGCAAATTTACTATATCTCAAAATTTTAGAGAATCGTGAGACAATAGATCATTTATAAGTCGTATATAAAAACTATGCGCACCATCATAAATATGCACAATATGATCTCAATTTCAAATATATGATTATCACGTTCACATTCTCACTAGAAGATTCATATCAGAATAATGATCTTATTATATAAGCAAATGTCTACTTTAACAAGAAAAATTAACTATGCAAATTGCATATGATTTATTTCATCTCTTGTCAAAAACACTTCTAGTCCAAACTTTATACCATAACCTAAATGATTTTATATATGATTGTACATTTTTTTAGTCTATGGTTATTTTAAATCAACCAAGATAATTCATATTATATGATCATTTATATGATAACCTTCGATTCAAGGTATCATTTATCGATTAATACACTTAAATAATGTCTCGAATGCTAGTTACTAATATCATGACCCAAATAAAGCAAATCATTAAATATCTAAAGTTCATGAGAAATAAAGAAAATTTTTGTATTGAAAAAATTTAACTCATAATTTGGATGGAATGGATTAATTATTTCAACTCCTACCAAACATCTATATATAATGTATCAATTAGTACATAAGTACCTTTTTAAAAAATCGTAACTTTTCACATTTGGAAGTTTACCAAATAAACATGATTATTAGGATTTCAAATCACTAAACAAGAATATGTTGTCGATTTAAGGCACCAACTGAAACGTCATTTCCTTACATTGCTTAAAAATTTCTTTGACTTCCTTGATAAACTAGCATTTAATCTATATCAAATAAATAATCTATGAGACAATCATACTTTTTGCATAATATTTAAATCAAAATTTGACAAGATCACTAACTTCAATACAGCCACAATTTTCAATATTGTCATCCTCATAGTACCATGCTAGTAGTGGCATGTGAATGCGTGGTAAACAAGTAAACCTTCTTTAATTTCTCAAAAATTGTGAAAATAGAATTTTAAAATTGTTGGCGGGTGGGGATAAAAATTAACTTATAAGAAATTAATCGAAAGCTTGAAGGCGTGTAACCATTCTACTACATTTAAGGTTTTATTTGCCCCCACCTATATTTTGGTGTGCAAGAGAGTTATCGACAAATAAACCTTGATGATACAATGAAGCTCAATAGTTGTCGATATTTTGCATGGACAAAAACAATCCACTGAGCATTGAGCGGAGCATAGCAAGAGTATCAATTTCTATATTGAACTTCTATAGTAATTATTTATAGAACAATCTGGAAATATTTAAGATAGAGGAGGATAAAAAGAAACTTTTAATTTTTTCTTTTATGTACCATACAAATAAATTTTCACTCCTATTTAAAGGAGTTCTCATGTCTTTTTATAAAGACATAACTATCCAAATAGATAGTCATATCTTTTACTAAATAAATATATACTTTTCACTGAAAATATATCAAATAATAGTCTTTTATATTTTGTGCTAAAATAATTAAATTTGATTGCTATTACACAAGGATTGTTAGTAGCTTTGAGTAGTGACTATTGTGCACTTTGTTTGTCTTTGTTATTTTAGTAATGAATAAAATTTTAATGGACATCTTAGTTCTCCCATGAATTTTTTGTTTTTTTAAGGAAGAAAGGTTGGATTTCATTATTAAAACAGAGCCCAAAAAACTGAAGGGGCCCAACGCACACGGAAAGACAGAGCCCAAAAACTAAACAGGCCCAAAGCACAAGGAAAAGTCAAAAAAAAAAACAAAATAAAATCAGTCCAAATCTAAAACAGATAAGAACACCCGACAAAGCAATAAATAAACCAAAAGAAAACTGCAAAACCCAACCACTTAGGCAGACTTTCCATTTCCCTAAGCATTGATATTGAGATGCTTTCCTTGAGGCATTGAAATCGTCCAAAAAAATCTGCTTAATTTCCGTCTTTTTAAAGAGAATTTTTTTTATTTCTTAATATATTTACCGAAAACAACTCAGTATTTAATCCTGCATATTTTTTACTTATAAGAGGAGCTTATATAGAGAGGTTTGATGTGGATCCTTGAGTAATGCCTTACAACATAGAGTAGCTGTAAAGGCATAGAGAGATTATGATTGAAGTAGGCTGAAGCTCAATTTTAAAAAAGTTTCATTCATACCGTAGTTGGAGCTTGACCCGCCCAAATCATCTATTTAGTTGTTTAAAAATAATAATTTATTTATTTAAATTTAAATTTAATTATAAAATTATAAATAATAACATAAAATCACTTTATTTTTATTATTTATAAATAGTGAAATAAAATATATCTGCTCAGGTTGAAAAATCTAGGTTCAAGCTTAATCTAAAATGAAGCGAATTGTTTGGAACTTAAATAGCTCTATTTTAAATTCACCACTGAACAATAAATCTATTCATGAGACATATTACTGTTTAAGTCTAAAATTTAATTTGATATTTTAGAGTGTTGGGATAAAAATATTAAATTCAAAAATAAATTTTAACAAAAAATTAAATTTATTTAAAATATGAGTTTAAATTGATATTTAAATACAAACTAAAGATTAAATGGTTTGTTTGCGAGCAATAAAATATAGAAACATACTTAAACAAATTACGAAATTTAAGAGATTTTTTTATAATTATTTTAACCAAATGCATTACTTGTTTCAAATTTTGTTCTTTTCTATAAAATTTCTTCAGATTTTATATTCTTTTTCAAATTTATTTGCATAAAATATCTTCAGATTCTTTTTAACTTTTTCTTTTGCAAAATATCTTCAGATATTTGGCGCTGCAAAAGGAGGTGTGAGTTTATTACATCACCTTGACTGCTAACACTTAAAATTGTAATTCATTGCCAAAATTTCCTTGTACTGATGTCACCTACAACTCACAATATTAAATAAACATAAAGAAAATATTTTATATAAAAGCCTAGCCAACAACCACTTGATCCGGTCACAAAAATAGTATGTTATAGACGTAAGAATTTAGATTTGATTCTGAACAATCTCATTTTCCTGCCTAATTATTATAAAAAAAAAGTCTAAATTTGGTGAATTTCCCCAATGTTTCATGTCAATATTTGATTATTCACCCAGTTGCTTTTGGCTTTTGTTTTGTTAAATAACTGATTTTTTTAAAAGAGTTTATTATACATTTTCTAAATATAATTCTCTTTTTAAATTGGTCATCAAACTTTAAAAGATTCTAATTATATTTTAAACTATTAAGGTTATATCATTTAGATCATTTTATTGTTAAAATCGTTAAATCTTATTTGACATAAATTAAAATGAAATTTTAAAAGAAAATAAAACATTAAAATGAAAAAAAAAGTTTAATGGAAAATTAAAAGAAAAATAAAACATCGTCGTGAAACAAAAAAGTAAAGAAAAGAAGTTTCACTCTTCACTCTTTTTTTTTTTTTTAGTTTTTAACTTTTTTAAGTTATGGGCAACATTTTACTTTTCCTTTTTTTTATTTTTAATGTTTTATTTTAAAATATTTTTAGTCGAATTAATTTATTTTAAATTATATCACATAAAATAATTTAATAATTAAATTAAGGATTTAGTAATAAAATATTATTGATATAATTTTGAATTAAAACAGGTTAAAGTTTAAGATTAATTTAGAACAGTTTAATAATAGAAAGAACTCATTGATCTTCAATAGTTTGGAAATATAGTTAAGTTTGGGAGTGAATTTGAAATTTTCTAGTGCAATTAACAGGTATTAAAGTTTGAGATTAAATTAGAATGGAAGGGTTAGTGATTTGTGTAACAATATTTGTGGTTTTTCATGTTATAATTATAATGATTCATACTAAAAGTGAAAAAAATTTATGTCGGCACAGCTTCAATGTTTAAGCTTGTACCAAAAACATATCATCTTTATACAAATTTTAAGTCACGAGCTTAATCGAGTGTTCTTTATTGTCCCTCCTTGGGTTAAGAAAAATACAAGGATTTAGTGAATATGCCTTACTTTCCCTTCGCATTTAAAAAATGAACCAAACGTGAAACATAATAGTTGCAGGATTGAATATCTTTGTGCCGGGGTGTTGCTGAAATTTTACATAAAAATCTGTCATTGTTCCTAGGGTTTAAAATACACAAATGTATCAGGCAAACACAAACTATTATATATATATATAGGCCATTTTAATACATCAACCCATCAACCCAACTGTAATCATTGGTGATGAGAGGTTCCAGGTTCTTCTTGCCTTGCTTAATGTCCTCCTGGATTTCTGTTCCATGACAAATACGATGGGTCTCCTAGTCGCCTGAAATGGTAACACAATACCTCATCAGTTACAACTACCCAAAATTATATTATGATACTCGGACTTGGGTGTGAATGCTGGATATGAGTAAATGTCAGAAATGGATACAGTTCACTTGTTTTAAAAAGAACATCCTAGCCTAATTTATATCGCTAACATGTTAGCTTCAAGTTCAAAGGAAAAAAGAAAAGGTAGACTTGAAAATGCCGCTATGCTAAATTGTAGAGAAAAAAACGACTAAAAAAATTCTACAAGTTTAGGGTTTAGATGCTATGATACCTAGCAAATACCCTAAACATCCTAGCCTAATTTGTATCACTAACATGTTAGCTTCACCTCCTCAGCTACTAGAAATTATTAACAGATAACAGCAGCCTTCGATAATATTTTGAAGTCTAGATGCCGTTTGACTATAGGTTGTACGAAAATGACCAAAGAAATTACCTTGGCTTGACAAGGTAGACAACAGTGAAAGACAAAGCCAAAAAGAAGCACAGCCCGCCAACAGTGAGATAAGCAATGCCAAGGAAGTCGTTTTTTCCACCAAGCCAGCTAGTAGTTGAAAGCACTAGTTTTTTCTTGCCATTGAAACTGTAAGTATTGTAGTTGTTATCCAATGTCACAACTATTTGATCATTTGGTTGGAGATCCTGTTCAATCTTCCCATACAATTTTCTAAATGTTGGCAGAGCAGCAGTTCGCATCCAAACAATGAGGTCTTCTTGCTCACTTAACTGTTATACAGAAGAAACTGGATAAATTAGGCAGTAGTTCAATGTATGCAGGAAGTAATTCAACAATAAAACAAATACTCCTTCAATGAAAAAAAAAATTGCAACCACGTGGGTGGTTTTTTTTCATGAAAATTGAGATTTGAGTTCCGGGATTTGACATTTGAAAGTTCATAGTATTTTCTTGCTGCTTATTCCATTTTTTTTTTTGAATTCTACATCACTAGTTGAAGAAACTAAGTAGTTCAGAAAATAAAACAGTAAACTAAATTATGCCAGATTTGAAGATGAAAGCTTACGGGGATAGATGAATTAAGCGTTGCACCACCTTTAAGAGTTCCATTCTGAAAATTTTTGGGAAATACATCTTTCCCGAATTTACTGTCCCTATCACTTTTCCAGGAGATGCCCTTCTTGTTCACCGCCAATTGCTGATTGTTGAGGGAGAAATTATAGGTATCATTAAATAAACTCCAAGCTATAAGACCACAGGGAACAATTGGCTGGTCATTAGACATATCTTCAGGCTTACAAGAACTAACATCATCCCAACTGCTATTTTCTTTCAACTGTGAGTCACTTCGGCTCTTCACATACCTGAGTTATGGAAAGCCATCATCAAACTTGATGAGAAAGAATCATCATAAATAAATGCATTTCCAAAAATGGGAATAGGAAAAAGGAAAAGGAGCAAGAGGTTGAAATGGCTCAAAATAAATACAACAAATGCAGGGCTGAAGACAATGGATTGTCATCAAACCAATGGAAAAGCGAAATCAAGCACACAAGCAATTTTAAAAGCCTAGAAGAAGAGCATGAGAATAGTTCAAAATAAAAATATTTTTTTTTTAGTGCCCCAAAGGGAACATCTCAAACCAATCAAAGAATCCATCAATGCATAAAGTTTTCAAAGATCTAATTACTACCATTCCTTCATAAATCCTAGATCTCAACATTCCTTAAAAGATGTAATATTTTCAATCTACAGGTAGAGAAAATCTGAAGAATGTGGTTCATTCATTGAATATTTTTTTATTATACATTTTGACAAACTACTTCTGGTCCATTAGTTAAAATATTGCATGATGTCTGCTAATGAAAAAAAGGATATCCTTAACATCATTTTAAAGATCAGCCAGCATGCAATAGAGCACATAATGGAGCGCAAAACTTATAGTGAAGGTAGAAAAGATATACCTCCGATGATTCTGGTAGAAATTGTCCAGTTGGTAGTAGACATAGATAGGCTTCTTCATTCGCTTCTTAACCTAGTAAAAGCAACAAGAGATTGGTAAGAAGATATAATTATTTTTCATTTGCCTGCAGGATTTAATTCTGATCATTGATATGCTAATATAATGACGCTGAGACCATGGTTGGGACTTGGAAGAGAGTGTCTTATCAGAATTTAATTTCTTTATATATGCCTGATTGCATAAAGGACATAAGCAAAGCAGTCAATTTATTCCCTAAAACCATAGTTGGATAACTAGGAGTTACTTCCAGGATTTGATTTCTTTAATATGTGCTTGCTTGTCTATATCATGCATTCATCACTTGATGTTCTGAAGAGAGAAGCTGTATAAGAAACTTACTGTCAATGTTCTGTTGCATTGTTTGGTAAAATTACTTTGTATGAATGTGACCTTATCATTTTTGTAGCCGTCCGGTACACATGCAGTTTCATACCGATCAATGATTTCAACGACCTGATAAAGAAAAATGAAAATGAACGCTTAACCAATATAAAAAGGAAGACAACTGAATATTGCAAGATTCTTTTTTTTTTATCTTATAATCATACATCTCGAGAAGCAAACAGAGAGACCACTCCAATAGGAATGAAGACAATGCTAACAAGCATAAAGGCTGATATGACCTGCATAACAAGAAAAGCCATATTTAACGAAAACAGTTTTCCAGAAATGCCAACGAATTGCAACGAAACCATTGTTTATGGACTCGAAATAATAAAGACCCACCCATCGTGGCGTGAGGATTGGCTTGCAAGCTGGAAGCTCTTGCTGAGTGAACTTAGAGTCTGAGATGAAAATCAAACAGATAAAAGAAGGGGTTATTATCAAAATCAAGAGCTACTAAAACAAAAGATTTGATAAATTATTCTTCAGTTCTAATATCTAAAATTACAAGCACAAAAGGCAATATCAGGGTCTAATGAACAGTTAGATTTGACTAATAATACCAGTAAATCCAATAAGCCCTAATTATAAATCTAAGGATTTGAAATCTAACTTTGGAACAAATTATAACACAAAACTAACAACAAAAAACACAAAACAGACAAACAATCACACAGCAAAACTAGAGCAAATACAAGAATTTAAAAAAGAAAAAAAAAGATGATAAATCGCAGAAAAGCTAAAAACAAGTAGCAAAGTCAAACTACGCAGGCGATAAGAAGAAAAGAAAGGAGATTACATTTGGGTCGCTTGGAATTTCTTCTAGGAGCAGCAGAATCAGCGGATCCAACACCTCCAGCGCTAGATGATGGTGTACTGGAACTCATTGGATCAACCTTTTACTTCTCTAAACAAAAAAACAATTTATGATCTGAGAGAAAAAAAAGGAACAAAAAAGCAAAAGAAGAATAGATAATTGTAGATGGGGGTTTGGGAGAAGATTGCTAGGCAGTAGCAATTAAAGAGGAAAGAAAATAGAAAAGAAAAATCAAAGTAAAAGAAAAAGAAAAAAAAAAGAAAAATTCAAAGAAAGTATATACTAATGTTGGGGTTAATTTTGACTTTGAAAAGAGAAAAGAAAAGGAAGTTTCTTCATACGATGGGGGCGGCACCAAATATTATTGTACGCGTCCTGGTGTCTAACTCCTTCAACTCTTGGGGATCGTCTAGAAGACGTTTGTGTTAACAACTAAAATTATTTGTCGAAACACAGCTTACTTGGTCAAACCTCTGCTTTGCCATTATCGCTCATTACATCAGTTTGAAAAACGTGCTTTGTATCCTGCATATTTTTAAAACGCAGTAATTTTATATTTTTAATAGAATTTTAGGGTTTTTTTTTCTTTAAAATTTTTTTTCTTCTTATGATTTCTAGAAGAATTAAATTAAGACAAACCAAATGGATGTATACATTTAGGGAAAATATTTGGTGGAGTGCAAAGGTAGTTTTTAGACTATAATTAAGTTAAGAGTTAATAAGTGTGGTATGGAGTATAATAAAATATTAAAATATATTTAATTTTTTAAAATTATTTATGAAATAAAAAATATAATAGTAATGTATGAAATATTTATTTATATATTTAAATTGGACTTCTTATTTAAAAAAAAATAAAGAGATGTAACAAGAAGGTTCATACGATCGATAAATAAATAAATGCCTGAATTTTCAATGTTAGGCTTAGAGGCTAATTTGGGTGTTTCTGGGGCAATCATCTAGCGGGGAAGTGAGTTCCATGCATTCAACGAGTGATAGCCTCGGCGACTGTGGAGGTTAAACGGATGATTTAGGAAGGGGAACAAGTATGAGGGACTAAATTGATAGTTGGATCGCCGGCTCGTATAGGCAAATCCCGGGCACCACAAGTGTTGATGCCAATTTTACAGGCCCTACATGATGGACTTCTTTTATATAAAAATGCAAACATAGTAAAATTTGAATCTTGGATCAGACCATTAGTTGAGTAATAAATTAGTGTTGATATCAAAGTTATTGACGTGAGTTTCTTTTTCTTCATTTATAATTATTCACTTGTATACAAAACTTGAAGTTAAGCCGTCACTGCAATTATTAGCCTTGTGACTCTCATTAAGGAATTTGAGAACCATTGCAAACACATGTTTAGGAAGAGGAACGAGGGTGCAATACTCTTACTCGCTTTGGGTATAAGCTTTCAAATCCTTCTTTTAAGGACTCTACTTTTCGTTTGTTTTATTTTGGTTAAATTTTGTTATTATTCTTTATAATAAATTTAATCCTTATATTTTTATTTGATTATTTTTAGTTATTGTATTTTTTAAATTTTAAAATTTAAGTTATCACTGAACAATAATTTGTTAAATTTATCAAGTAAAGTTTACTATTTCCAAAATTTGATGTACTAAACATTTTGTCATATGTGTAATGTTTCCACATATTACTCACTAAAAATTCAGTTAATAAATTAATGACTGTCATTTGTATTAAAATTGAAAAGTACAGGGGCTTGAATGATTCAATTGGAGAAAAAAGACTAAATTTACAACATATGAATAATACAAGACTAGTAATTAAATTTAACCGTTACTGTAAAGACTTAAATTTTAAAAAATTAAAAGTATAAGAACTAAAATTAATCAAATAAAAATATAAAAACTAAATCTACAACTTTTACAAAATACAAGAAATAATAGCAGAATTTAGGCTTTCATATTTTATTTTCTTATATAAATCTACACTAGAATTGAATGTTTAAATCCCTTTTATTATCATATTGTTTTGTTTTAAAGTAATAAATGTTTGTTTGTTTTTAAAGATAAAAAGGGGTTGGGCTCATGTCTACATCCTTTTCTCTTAAACCTAAATTAAACTACTTAATTTAAGTATTAAGCTTAAAAGTTTTGTTATCCCAAATCAATATCAAATTCAAAACAAGCATAACTATTATTATCTGAAAACTAAACATTTTCCTATCTCGATTTGTAATTAATCTTTTCCATGAATTCTTGATGTGTGATTAATTTTCTCCTTAAAATATTTTTTAATTTATTTATGTAATTCTTGATTTTCTTAAAATGAAATTTTTTTTTATAGTTTATAATTTTTTAAATTTGTAACGGTGAAATTACATTTTGACACTTCTAAAATAAAATAAAAAATTTAATTTAATTTTTTAAAAATTATTAAAATATAAATTATTAAAATAATAAAATTACAATTTTACTAAATATATAATTTAATAGTGATTCCTAAAAAAAATTTGTTGGCCTCTGACTTATGCAATCAATTGTTGGTCACCAACAGTTATATTATACAAAATAGCAGCTTGGAAATAAGAGATTAGGTGAGTTCTTTTTTTTCTTTTTTTCTTTTTTAAGATAAGATGAGATGTTGAATTGCGCTCGTTAGGATACGAATATACCTAAGGTAGCTTAATACAAGCTAATTTTTAATTGGTTAAATTCTTCTATTAGTCTCTATACTTTATAAATGTTATGAATTTAGTCCATGTACTTTAATTTGATCAATTTTACTTATTCTACTTTTTGAATCGGTCAATTTTAGTCATTGTACTTTTTGAATTTTGAAGTTTTAAAGTGTTGACCCAAACAGTGGATGTTAAATCTATTTAGTTAAGTTCAATTACTACTTACTGGTCATGTATTATGCGTACAGTTGTAGATTTAGTCATTATTCTCTAATTACATCATTCTAAGTCCTTATATTTTTCAAAATTTGAAATTGTGATATTGATGCAAAAAGACCGTTATTAATCCATTAATTAAATTTTAATGAGTAAGATATGGAAATAACAAATTGACATGGCATTACACAACTTAATGGAATGATTTTAACAATTCTTGGTTGGTGAGTACTGAAATTTTAAAACTTAAAAAATATAGAAACTAAAAATAACCAAATTAAAGTATAATGACTAAATTCACATTTTTCGTAAAGTACAAGGATTAATAGAAGAATTTTAACCTATTTAATTCAACAGCAATGGAAGTGGGTTGGATGTGATTAATATTTAGTCACGTGTTATTATTATTTTTCATTTGATTATTACATCAAATTATCCACAATTTCGATCAGTTGTTTTAAATTCATAAAATTCTATTTATGCTTACAATCCATCACAAATAATAATAACAATAATAATAATAATAATAATACAATTTCCTTAGCACACAAGAAAAAAATCTATAATGTAATCATACCGCTTTTCTTTGTCCTTTCAACTTTGAATTATTTTTTGTTTCTTAACCCTTTTTAGTTGCTTTAATATCTATTGTGATCATTGTACCATAATGAAATTCCCACTTTGGCCACATTGGTCCCTCTACTTTCATTCCATCTATCATGCTAGCACCTAACTATATTCGTTAAAAAATTCCACGCAGAGCTATAAATATATAGAATGTTCGATAAATAATTCATGAATAATTTGATTTTTTTTTGTTCTTTTTCGTTTATTTTAAGACACGTATATTAAACAAATCGAACATAAATAAAGCTTGTTCAACTCAATTATATTCATGAACAATTTTTTAAATTTTTTTGTTTAAATTCATTTAATAAATCATTTAAAGTTTATTTGTTTTTCGATTCTTATATATTAATGAATTTTTATTGTTTGTGTGCTTATTTTATTTATAATATAATTATTAATCATTGTATTTGATTATTTTTATATCTAAAAATTTAGGCTCCATTTATTTCACTCCGGAAAATAATTTCTGAAATTTTATTTTTTTATGAAAAATCTAATATTTTCTGGTGTTTGGATGAATTTGTGTAAAATATTTTCTGTTATTTGGTAGATTTCTTAAAAATAGTCCATAAAAGTTGTTTTCAATAAATCAAACATACATTTGAGATTTTATTTTTTTATTGTTTAATTGAATTTATTTTTATCTATAATTTCATATTTTACATTGTTTTTACATATATTAAAAATATTATGCTAAATTCAGGTTCATTACTACGTCATTTTTTAATTATATGACTACCAAGTGAGTATTTTTATTTAAAAATGTGATATCAAAAAAATTGACAAAAAAAATTTAACATGTCAATAATTGGACTTGATTTTCAAATTTAAAAAGTAAAGGGACTAAATTCTTGAAAATAAAAGTACAATGACTAAATTGTAAATCTGTGAAGTGTACATAGACTTATGACATATTTTAAACTTTATATTATAAAATATTTATTATTAATATATTTATAATTGTAATAACTATTTATTATTAAAATATTAATATTGAATATTTTCTATAATACGTGAATAATATTATTTAAAATTGTTATTTTTTAAATTTATTATTAAAATAAAATTGAAATATTAAATAATTTATTATAATAAATTATATTTATTATATTAATAATGTATTATATGACTAAATATAAATAATTAAATTAAATAGGTATGTTTAATAATATTGAAAATATAATATTTTAATAATTTTAAATATTTTTAAAAATAAAATTAAAATTTATTATCAATATAATAATATTAAGCTTGAATTAAGTTAATTTTTATATAAAAATAAAATTACTTATAATGAACTCTTTTTAGAAAAATGACTTATTTTTTTCAAGAGGATAAGTCATTTTACAGGAAAAAAGACTTATTTTACATTGACCTGTAAATTATTTACTGTTAAACTTTTTACATGTAATCAAATAAACCCTAAGATATATATTTATGTTTTATTTGCTTGTTTATTATCCATGAACATTATTTATTCATGAACATGTTCCTGGACATAATATTTGTGAGCAATGTCACCAGAATCTCATCAAAAGTTGTTGAAATTTGACAAACTATGTCACCAGAGTCTCATCAAAAATGGTTGAAATTTGACAAATTATAAAACTAACCCAAACAAAATAGATGGGTTTTAAGAAAAATAGATTAAAACATAAAGATTTCAAAAAATCTAAACCAAAACTCACCTTAATTGCTAAAATTCAAGATTGATTTAAACTTCCTCTTCTTTAGGGTTAGCTTTTCCCAAAATTTCAAAATGGATAAACTATCAAAATAGTTACTTTTATTTGTCTTAGGTTACATTTTAGTCACTTATGTTTGAAATATTATATTTTAGTCACTTATGTTATCGTGTTGTAACATTTGAGTAACTGAGTTTTTAATTGCCGTTAACCGTGTAACGATAAGCTAACTTGGCACGTTAAATTATCATTTCAAACGAAAATTTTAGGTTAAATTCTACAATTGGTCCCTATAATTTTTAATTTTGAGCAATTTAATTTTTTTCTTTCATGTTCTTTTAACTTTCATTTTTTTCTTTTCTCTTATGTTTCTCCCTTCGTTTTTCTCCCTTCTTCATTTCTTTTAACGTAGTTTTTCCATACTTTCTATTTGTTAAAACTAGTCCACAAGCTTACCTCACTAGAAAAATTTAAATTGTTCAAAAAAAAAAGAATAAGGACTAGTGTAATTATGAATAAACCTTAAAACTATGGCTTGGTCTCATTATCAAATATAGATTCTGGAGTACGATTATATGTAGGAAGATCCTAGCACCCCTACAATGCCCATTTGAATACACTATGGAACGTTTGGTTTGCTGAATCTTAGATTACATTCCGCAATAGGATTACGGGAATGCAAGATTGCAAGTGATATGTGAGATTACCTTGTTTAGTTCATTTGGTTAAAATGTAAGATTCAGATATTTAGTTAACTGAATATAAAAAAACCTAAAAGCAAATTTTACTATAATGTCTTTGTTATGAAATATGGACCCATTAATCGAATAATTAAATTAGCTACTAAGAGAACAATTTAGTTCACCAAATTAATATAATCCTGGTAACTGAAAAAGAATAACCTAAAATCCTATAAAGAAAAAAATGAATTTAGTTGAAAGCTTTGATTTTAGTGAAATTTTTTATGGAAACAATAATTTAAATCACAAACAATAAAGTAAACAAGCTTCAAACTTCAATCTATAGCAATAATATTAGATTAATCAGATAAGCATTAGTAATTGTTCTTGATTAAATAAATTAAACTCATAACAAAAAGAAATTTGGGATTTAAAAGTTAATTGAACTTATGAACAATGCAACACAAGGAAGGGATGACAATGATGGCTATTATACAAGATCTCTAATTTCTACTTATCTCTCTCTATATTCTCCTTAATTAATTAAATAAAGATTTATAACAATCGAAAGAACATTTATAATATAAGTAGACGATATATAGGAGAAGTTGAAAATCTAACTCGAGAGGAAAATGAATATACATGAGAGGCTTAAAGTTAAAATTGGGAAGAGAGGTTATGAATTTTGATTTTTCAAATTTATGAGAGGAAAAAGGAGAAGAAAAAAAATATATTTGATTTTTGTGTTAAAATATAATAAAAAATATAAAATAATTTTATCTTAAAATTTATATTTAATTATAATATAAGATAAAAAATGATGAGAATGTTAAAATCCAAAATCTGAAATGGAATACAAGACCGTAATTTTATACTCGGCCAACTAAACTTGGTTATTAGAATTAAAATTAGAATACTTTTGAACCCGACCCGGCCATTATCAGGTCTCGAATTCTCAACTTGATAGCCGAAGACGCCTTTTGAATTTTACTTGAGAACGAGGGTAGTTTCCATGAAAGGAGTTGGGAGATTGATTAGTCGAGCTGTATCTCAGCGGCAAACATGCCGATCGGTCGCCCCTTCCGAGTTAATTTCTCGTCGCCTCATGTTCTCTTCCTCAAGAACGCCGTCCTTGCTGGCTGTCGGAAACCCAAGCTCCGTCCTTTCCTCCAATTCTGAGTCTTTAGCATCTTTGCCATCTCTCAAGTGGAACCATTTTATAGGTTCATCTGTTTGGTTTTGTCTTTGCTGATTGTCCTTTTTGCCTTTGGGGTCGAATTTGTTTCTCAGTTATCTGATGGGTTTTTCACTTTTTTATTTTCGGGTTGCAGGCCAAAGGAGAAGCATGTTTATTCAAACTCAATCAACACCCAATCCTTCGTCTTTGATGTTTTATCCAGGGAAAGCGGTGATGGAAGTCGGGAGTGCTGATTTCCCAAATGCCCGTTCTGCAATGACTTCACCATTGGCCAAGGCCTTGTATGGAATTGACGGTAAGAAGCTTACCCTGTCAAGTTGCAGTTGAATGAGAGGGAGAGTGAGGATCTTAGACTGCAAGAACTAATCTATTGTACCGCTATATATGTCATGTTGTCTGTGTAGAAATGAAACTATGGCTATTATATTACGGAATATGGGATGAGAGAGGGCTACCTCTCATTGTGTGACGCAATTTCATATAATACCAAAATATCGTTAAGGAATGGAAAGGGCCAAGGTGAACTGGCTTCTGGTCAATCAGGTTTTAAATCTTACAACGATGTCCCAGTTGGTGAACTAATAAAGCTTCCCGAGATCATTTGGTTAAGCTTGATTATCTTGAAAGTAAAAACTGGGTTGGTTTTTATTTTGGGATTTGAAGCTCTATTTCTCTTATTCATCTGTTTATTGGATTATTTGTAAGAATCATATTAAATAGAAATGCATGATGGATTTAGGATTGCTAGCTGCTTTTAAACTAGATTAAATTGCTCAAAATCAGCTCTCTAGAATACTAAGCTATGTGATCTTCAGTTTGACTTGATGGTTGTTGAGTCGAATTTGAATGTTGCATGTCGTTAGTAAGAGTGACTAGCTTACACCTTTATAATCTAGACTAACTTTCAAGTGATTATACCAAGATGAAGTTTTAAGGGTAAAAATGATAGTTGTTCTCCTGATGGTTTTGAGCGTAGAATTTCTAGCTTATGCTTCATTAGCTTGCATTTCATATGTTTATTCTTCCTTTCTTAATGTTTAACTCTAAGGTTCAAACTGAAACGTAAATGAATGTTTTAAGATTGGAGGGGGACGAATGGCAAGAACATACATATTGTGAATGCTTAATTTTCCAATCAAAAGTAAATATATTATAAATTATTTGGAAAAGGAATGACCTGGCTATTTTCTTCTGAATTTAGTTCCATTACTGGGCTTCGAAAAAGAAAAGAATGAGTTACTAAGCATCGTATAGAGGGATTTGCCTGTTTGTGGAAAGAGAGCTTTTAGAAACATTTGGCTTTTTGGTGTTCCCTGTCTTTAGTTGAATTGTACTCTAGTCTTGAGTTGAAGATTTTGATCGAGTTTGTTCATGTTTATTGGGATTTTCAGGTTGCTATGAATCTGGTTTAATCCTGTTGTGCCTATTTTTCCTCTTCCACATATAATACTTTAGTTCTGTTCTTTTGATGTTTTCTTTAACCATTTTGGAGGTTGTCGTCGGTGTAGAAAGAACCACAGGAAAAGTCGCAGGCTTTGTGAGTAATAACTATAATTTATAGGTCACTTAGGTTTGATTTATGATAGAGCATGTGATTAGAAAAGTTGTGAAGAAGAATGCTAGTCTTCTTTAAAAGATGTTTTGAATAGCAGCATGATTCTTTTTTGTTGCCCAACCATTGTAAAATATTTTAAAGGAGTATCATATAATGGTGTATTGCAGGAAAGTGGGGGTATCTTAATAGAAACAACATTGATTCATTTCTGTTGGCTTCCATCACAACAAAATTTCTGAGCCATTTCTTTTGATTAATTAATTGATTAAGGTATTACTTGAAATGAAA
The DNA here is from genome assembly GCF_007990345.1 of Gossypium hirsutum. Lineage (NCBI taxonomy): Eukaryota > Viridiplantae > Streptophyta > Magnoliopsida > Malvales > Malvaceae > Gossypium > Gossypium hirsutum. Next base: position 35,758,962 of record NC_053428.1, read on the forward strand.
TTAGAAGTTAAAAGTTGGATGAAGATGCTACTATTTTTTGTCTGTCATTTTTCAAACTTTATCAAAGTGTTTTTGCAATTACTTGAATTGAATATTCAATTATATTTTGATTGGTGAATGGATGAATTTAATCTCGTTTCCTTGAAATGCAGGTATCACTCGAGTTTTCTTTGGATCTGATTTTATCACTGTAACAAAGTCTGATGATGCTTCTTGGGATCTCCTCAAGCCAGAAATTTTTGCTGCTATTATGGACTTTTATTCCTCTGGACAACCATTATTTCTAGACTCAAAAACTGCATCATCCATGGACACTGCTATCCATGAGGTACTTTTTCTAATTTCAGTTTTTCTTATGTTTTGAAGAGTTTAAATCTATTTGTTGGCTGTGACTGTTTGACGTGGTCTGCCATAACTTCTTGCTTTTCTCACCTTCTATCTGATTATTTTAAGATGGGTGTTTTCTTTGAAACTTTGTACTGTGCTATCATGTTTTCAAAGCTTTGAAGAAGGCACAGATTGAATGAAATAGGCATTTGCTTTTCAGCTTGAGCTTATCTTGTGTCTAAAATTTATGTCATAGCCAATGAAAGAAGTTTCAAATTGCACTATTTAGGCATGATCCTTCTGCAATTGCTGCAAAACCATTCTCTCTCCTTTCATATATTTTATAGGTTTTTGTAGGATTGAGCAAATAGTCAGTTGGATTGACTAAAACACTGAACTGGAGCCTAGTTGCTTCATTTTCTTCAGTTTGGTTTAAAAAATAGAAAACACAAAATGACCAAATAAAACACTGAAACAGACCCTAGTTGGCTCATTTGCTTTGGTTTGGTCGTTTTGGGTAGAGGTTGGTTTGTTAAGTCGGGTTAAATAGGTTTATTTGATTATTTTTCTTTTCTATTTTTTAAACCAAACTGACCAAACAAACCACCACCTATTAAAAAAAAAAAATTGTATATTGTATTTATATTCTTAAACCCAACCCATTAATGGAATTGTTGTGCTACCCATATCCCACCGGACCAATCCATAATCATACAACTGCTACACCGTATTCAACCCAAACCTAATTAGTACCTAAAACAGAAAAGAACCCGTCTATAGTCCCTTCTATCTTCTTTCTTTTCCAAACTCTGCCTAGCTGTCTTTGCCTCTTCATGCCTCACCCTCAGTCCCTCTTTGGCCAGTGCATCGACTTCACAGCCTCAACCTCACTCATTCCTTCATGCCTTCTGCCTCATTTGCCCACTGGCCTGCTTCTCATATTGCTATACTTTATATGCCTCTGCATTTCTAAATGTTCATTGTCTTATTAATGGCAATTATTTGTATCTGTGTTCTCTGGAATCTGGATATTCCTACTTGGCTTAAGACTGTCAAGTTATAGCTACTTGTAAAATTACAAAAGACAGCAATAAAGAGCTTTCATGTTCCTGATTTAAAAAAAGAAAAAGAAAAAAAGAAACCTAGACAAGTCTTTCTTGGTCATGTTGCTTGGTTAGTTTCTGTTGCCCTTGTTCTGTCTCTCATTGTGTACTCCCAAAGATTTTCTAGCAGCTCTCTCAAAGTTGCAAATAGACAAAACTGAACAGATCAAACCATTTGATTTTGGTTTGGTTATTTCGTTCCTTAGATTGATTTCGGTCAGTTTGGTTACTCATGAATATTTGCTCATTTCGTTCGGTTTTGCATATTTTTTTAAACCAAATAAACTAAAATGTCCAGATACTCTCCCCTATTTGATGTTTTATTCTCATATGTATCTTTAATCTTAGAATAAGCTAGTGGGAGAACAAAAGAAGAATTATATTTGAAGATGAAAGGAAGTGAAAATGTACTAGTGTGGAAGGCAAAAATATGGAAGAGTAATATCAGTTATCGAACATTGTTGACTGGGAGATATAATAGATGTGCTTATCTTCTCTACTTGTGGAGAATATCACTCCTTACTTGCTTCATCAGTATCTTTATTTATCAGAAACACTACCTCATAATTATGAAGGTCTGTGAATCAATCATGTAAATGCTACTGCATGATGCAGGATGACTCTGAAACAGTTGCAATGATCAAAGAGTTGTTGGAGACTCGAATTCGACCAGCAGTGCAAGATGATGGTGGGGATATTGAATATCGGAGATTTGATCCGTAAACTTCCTTTTATCCTTATTTGGTTTAAATTATTTTCTGATATCTACACATACTTTGTTTTTTCGCTTTTTTGTACTATCATTGATTGAACGTGTCCTGTTCACATTTGTAGAGACACAGGAATAGTGAAATTGAAAATGCAAGGAGCATGCAGTGGCTGCCCCAGCTCATCCGTCACTTTGAAATCCGGCATTGAAAATATGCTAATGCATTATGTTCCTGAGGTAATATCTAATGACCGTCCTTATACTTTATTCAGAATTTATTTGGTATGAATATGGATGCAGAGAATAGCATAATTCACCCATATTTGAAAAGGGGAGTGATTGGTTTGAATTTGTTTGTGTTTAATACACACTGAATCATGGAAATAGAAAAGGATAAATATTCGGGTAGTGCATGCTAATGTTAATATGATCAAAATTTTAAAAATGATTGGATAATAAGTTTTATAGGTCAAATTACCCTTGTTTGTGCCATATCACTGTCTAGCTGTATCTGTTGTAAGCAGATTCCTATCAGAATGCAGCCATAATGATGGTGAATAGCGGGTCTACTGTTTTTGGTTGTGATCAAGATTTGAATAATGACGGTTTCGCTGATGTCTATGCATATCATGGCAGCATCTTTGTCGTGTATCTGATATTCTGTTATCTTTTAGTTAGTGAAAATTTGTTCTGAGGGATTCAATCGTCACAATCTGTTAACAAGTATGCGTATGCTCTATTTTGACTTAAATAATCGCGCAGACAATTGACTTTGTCTCTCATTCCATTCTTGAATTTCGAAGCATACACTGTTCTAGGACGTAAAAGTGTATGTTATTGCTTTACTAGCTTATTCTATTGATTTCGAGCAAGTCATTTCCCCAAAGATAGCCACATGTAGCTTGCTTGTTAATTTGTCAGGGAATTATCGAGTAGATCTAGAACTCAGCATCCTTTCTAACTGGTTTCCTTACGGACTATCCTGATACAGGTAAAGGGCGTCGAGCAAGAATTTGATGCTGAAGATGAGGATGAGGATGCTGCATTAGCTGGTAAGTTGGAATAGTTCAAAGCTTAATCATCTCCTTTCACTCTGCCCATAGAGTAATCGGATGAAATAACGAGTTCAAGGACTACCAGCGGCTCTCCTGTGTAGGGTTAACAAACTATTATATGTTGGTAGAGAATCATGTCCATTCCTTGATTTAGTTGCTGTAACATGTATTCGAGAGCAAGGCCGAAGCTAATAACCATACATGCATTATACTACTTGAGAATATATGAAATGATTTAAATGATCTTTTCTCGTGAATTTCGGGATTTTGTTCCCGGTTGAGATGATCATTAAGTTGATCCTAGAACACGAATTTAATCCTGTTAGTTCATATAGTTACCCTTAAAGGATAATGTCCAATAAATTTGTAGTTCAAGTCTTTTTCTGACTTCATTTTGCCAGAAAACATGGACGGTTGTGTTGGAAATAAAAAATAACAAGTTCCAACCATGACGAAATATAATGAAATATTAAAATATTTTTTTTATTAAATAATAATTTGAGTTTAACTGAATTTATAAAAACTTTATCCAAAATTTAGAGAGTGATATTAACATTATTAGAAAGAAAATTAAATGTTTAACAGGCTATCGATTTTATAATACCGATCACTTGAAATGAATAGTATAGTAGGTACTCAGAATAAAGTTAATTAATAGAAAATTTAAGAGGAAAAAATTAAACAAATTCGTACTCTTTTTCTTAATGAAAAATAATTTATACTCTCCTATTTAGATATTTCATTTTTGTGACTCTTAACTAGCAAGAGATAATATAAATGCTATAAATAGAAATTTATTAATAATTTTCAATCTTTTTGTTGTCCAGAAAGATTTTCGTGCTTTGTATTTCCAAAATGGTAAATATTAAAACTGGAAATAACCAAAATGGAATGTTAAAATTAAACAGGATTTGCGTGACCCAGGCATCTTTAAGTGGGGCAAACGACATCGTTTGCGTTAAAGGATAAGAGGGGAAATAAAAGAGGTCTGAGACCTCGGAAAAAACTGAAGTACATTTGAATCTTGCAGGACTCGAAACTGGCCTTCGCGTTATTAGCACGACGATCTAACCAGCAGACCTAATAAGCCGTTATGTTGTTGTCTAAATTCTATTTTATTAACTAATATAAAACGCTGCCGTTTTCCAAAAAACCAAAAGAAAAGAAAATAGCGCATAATGGCCCACGCAGGTCTCGAACCTGCGACCTTCGCGTTATTAGCACGACGCTCTAACCAGCTGAGCTAATAGACCGTTGGTGTTCACGACCAAATTCTGTTTTACTAAATACTGTAAAACAAAAACAAAAACGAAACAAAAAAGCACTTAATGGCCCATGCAGGTCTCGAACCTGCGACCTTCGCGTTATTAGCACGACGCTCTAACCAGCTGAGCTAATAGGCCATTGGTGTTCACGCCCAAATTCTGTTCTAATAAATAGTGTAAAACGGTGCCGTTTTCCAGAAAACAAAAACGAAAGTAAAAAGCACTAAATGGCCCATGCAGGTCTCGAACCTGCGACCTTCGCGTTATTAGCACGACGCTCTAACCAGCTGAGCTAATAGGCCATTGGTGTTCACGCCCAAATTCAGTTTTACTAAATACTGTAAAACGTTGCCGTTTCCCAGAAAACAAAAACGAAAGAAAAAAGCACTTAATGGCCCATGCAGGTCTCGAACCTGCGACCTTCGCGTTATTAGCACGACGCTCTAACCATCTGAGCTAATAGGCCATTGGTGTTCACGCCCAAATTCTGTTCTATGAAATATTGTAAAACGCTGCCGTTTTCTAGAAAACAAAAACGAAAGTAAAAAGCACTTAATGGCCCATGCAGGTCTCGAACCTGCGACCTTCGCGTTATTAGCACGACGCTCTAACCAGCTGAGCTAATAGGCCATTGTTGTTCACGCCCAAATTCTGTTCTAATAAATAGTGTAAAACGGTGCCGTTTTCCAGAAAACAAAAACGAAAGTAAAAAGCACTTAATGGCCCATGCAGGTCTCGAACCTGCGACCTTCGCGTTATTAGCACGACGCTCTAACCAGCTGAGCTAATAGGCCATTGGTGTTCACGCCCAAATTCAGTTTTACTAAATACTGTAAAACGTTGCCGTTTCCCAGAAAACAAAAACGAAAGAAAAAAGCACTTAATGGCCCATGCAGGTCTCGAACCTGCGACCTTCGCGTTATTAGCACGACGCTCTAACCATCTGAGCTAATAGGCCATTGGTGTTCACGCCCAAATTCTGTTCTATGAAATATTGTAAAACGGTGCCGTTTTCTAGAAAACAAAAACGAAAGTAAAAAGCACTTAATGGCCCATGCAGGTCTCGAACCTGCGACCTTCGCGTTATTAGCACGACGCTCTAACCAGCTGAGTTAATAGACCTTTATGTACGTATAAGTTTGTCTTATATTTTGATTATGATTTCTTACTAAAAAAGTTCCCTCCACGATTTGTTTTACGAATGGAAACAATTCTGTGACAGCGCAGAGAAGCAAACCAGAACCCTATGATTTCTGGCGGGAAAATTGTGAAAATTATTATAGGAACAAAAAAAATGAGGAAGTCTTTAAATTTCAGTAATAGCTAAAGCAGCCATGGCGTTTGAGTGATTCAGTTTTTTTTTTGTAGAATACAAATAGAGAAATGGGATCGGAAGCTCCTCTCCCCAAATGGGCATCTACTCCTTGCATTATGGGCATTGATGAAGCCGGGCGTGGCCCTGTTTTAGGTTTTCTTCTCTCCCTTTTCTTCCTTTTCTTCGATTTCATTTGATTTTCCCCAGTTTTTACTATCTCACGTTACCCATGTTTCGTCCATCAATTTTCTTTTGGTTTTGTTTGTTTCAGGACCCATGGTGTATGGTTGCCTTTACTGTGCTCGCTCTTATCAGAAAACTCTTGCTTCCTTGAATTTTGCTGGTTCAGAATATATTTTCTTTTTTTTTTTCCTTTTTAATCCCTTTTTTATATTAATTTTGTCTCAAAATTTAAACCTTTATATGATGATATATTATGCGGCTAGGCACTTGAAATGCATACTGTAGAATGTGAAATTCAATTGTTTTGGTTGGTGTAAGCATATAAAATTTAGTGAAGATAAGAGCTTCTTTGAGGAAATTAGCACTTGAGTATGGAAATTTTGGTCTGATTTTCTTTCAAAATCTTTTTTCGCGGTAAAAAAAATCCTAATTTAATTGATTGGTGGTTTTGATGAAAGGATTGTCTTTGTTTCTTCGTTTCAAGCTATAAAGCATCTAATTTGTTAATTTCATGTAAAAAAATTGCAATTTGAAAAGAAGTTGTGGTTTTGATAAAAGGATTGTCCTCCTTTCTTCATCTCATGCTATAAAGCGTCTACTTTGGTAACTTCATGGAAAAGTTACTTGTCAATTTAAAAGAAGTTGTATAGTTTCATGAGTTTTATGGCATCCTTTTGTGTTTATAGATTCAAAGACTCTAAAGGAAGAGAAGAGGGAAGAATTGTTTGAGAATTTAAAAGCTGATGAATCGATAGGGTGGTCTGTTGATGTTATAGATCCAAGGGAGCTCTCAGCTAAAATGCTAAAGAAGTCAGTTATTCAAATTGTAATATCTTTTAGCTTTTCCTCTCTGTATTTTTCTTTTCTCTTACAAGATTTCACACGTTTGATCATCAATAGGAATAAGGTGAACCTGAATGAGATATCACATGATTCTGCAATCGGTCTCATCAATAGGGTATTGAGCATGGGAGTTCTTCTAACTGAGGTACAACTTCTTTTAACCTTTCTAAAATGAGCTGGCTGTTGATTGCATCTGTTAGTTTAATATGAATTTTACATGTATTTTTGGTGCTTCACAAGCAAAACAAAATAAAGTAAATGGCATGTTGTTATTGTTATGAGATATTACATTGTTCGAATAGTTGTTTGCTTTTCAATGCTGTAAGGTAATATCAATTTTCAGTTGGAATAGATGCCCGAATATCCTTGGATGATTAGATACAAGGAAAGTTTGGCAGAAATACGGACTCTACTGCGTAACAAGTCATAAAACTCTAATTGTTTTTAGTTGTGGCAGATATTGCTTGAATATTCTGATCAATCTAAAGGTATAACGAGGTTAATGAAAGAAAATGGGGACTGGTAATAGGATTTTATTCCTAGGGTTTGAATGCTCAAGTGGTAAATATTGCTTGAATATTCTGATTTACTCCTAGATTGTCAGTGCACAAGCAGTTAAAAATAGTTAGTTTACCATGCAATAATCAACATCTTTAAACCTTTGTTCTTTCATGCATCCAAGTATTGCATAAGCCATACCTCAAGCAATGGATGCAAGCTTCTCATCCAAGATTCAAAACAATCATTGACCTAATTCGTCAAACATTTGGAGATATAAAAGATAGAAGCAGAACATTACTGTATAAAGCTAGAACTGCAACCATTTTGGAAAGAATATTGACGTGTTTTAAACATGCCTAGCTATTTTATTTGCTGAAAAGCCTTGTAACGCAATTTCAAATTTCAGTAAGTTACAACAAAAATAAGTTGTTTCAGATTAGGTCATACCTAAAATGTACAAGAAATTTTACAAAATGCAAACTTGGCACCATTACCGTGTCAACAGTAAATTTATATTCATGAACTTGGTATAACATACAAGCATGGATATGAAAAAGGGAACAATTGCAACCTAGCTATCTAAGCTGCAATATTGAAAGAGAAACAATTTAGTAAGCTATAAAGATCAATAAGGAAGCTAGTGATAATATTTAATTAAATATGCCCAGATAAGCATGAATGGAAGCAAGCCAAACTAAGGTATTTTCAGCACACTAACAAGACAAACAAAAGAGCTTTAAGAATATCGTTTCAGGCAGTTAAGAACAGATGTCAAAATTAATGATTCAGATACTGAAAGTACACAATGACAATTGTAGAGTTTACAACACTGAAAATGTATTAAAATAGAATTAGCATAACATTCTTATAAATAAGAACAGAGATGGATATTTTCGAAGCAAATTGTTTTGAATCCTGTTTTGGATGTCATATAATGATCTAGCTAGTCAAAAGATCTAAACATTCATTATTTCTCTTCAAAGTAACATAGTGGAACTTAAACTCACGTGGATGCATATAAACTGGTCAAACTCCTATAATAAGGGACTATTAGTTGCTCAAACTCAAAACACCATTTTCTAAAGTCCCCAGAAGTGAACTGGATGGGTCAAAGCTCCTGTCAAACATATTGTAGAATGATGAGATTCTGCACTAATTTGATAGAAATCAGGAAATCTCAACAAAATTGTCTAGAAAAATCTGACGTACTAAATTAAGCTATTATAGCCAATTAACATTAGATTGAGGAACATACTAGCTTCCATGATCGGCTATAGGTTGAGATGTTTGAATGCTGGAAACATGCTTTTTGCGCTGGAAACATGCTTAATAATGGCAGTCTCTTCCGCAAAATCAAATTAAACAGTGTAATAATGTCAAGCAAAATTCAAAAATAAATGTTGAATCAAATATCGCCTAGAATTCACAATGACTGCCATTATTAGATACAGTGAAATCTAATTAGAACAAAGGGTGTCTAAGCTTGAATTGGAATGAAGGCAGGTATTAATAAAACCCAAGGATTGTTAAGTAGAATTAGCTACTTGTCTAACTAAAGCGAAATAAAAGAATCTTCCAGATTTCTGATACTCTCAGCTGCACAAGAGGTGTGCATCCCTTATTTTCTCTCCATTTCAGCTGCTGTCATTGCGATTTGGAGAAATTTGGAGATTACCGTTAAAGTCTATTAATCACAAACTTATTTTCAACTTATTTTCAGTCATCATGTGTTAAGTGAAGTGGAAATATTGTTATGACACCTATGTCTAGGAGAGGATGGAAAACCCTTGCTTAGGTAGCAAAGGCAAAAGACATTATCGGATGTTCTTCCAAAGTATCCTTTTAAAATTAATGTTAGGCAAGATTTGAAGATCTAGCTACACTGTTTTGTTTAAAGGTTTTTTGGGGAATCCTAAAAAAGGGAACATTTTAATGTCCCTGTTTCAGGCTTACCTTGATACAGTTGGAGATGCTGACAAGTATAGAATCAAACTGTCTGAAAGATTTCCATCCATCAAATTTGTTGTTGCAAAGAAGGCTGATAGTCTTTATCCAGTTGTGAGTGGGGCAAGCATAGTGGCTAAGGTCAGTTCCCTTTTCCATGGCGTCACCTTCAGCTCATCTTGAACTGCTTTCATTTTTATTTTATTTTTTATTTAACCATGCAGGTAACCAGAGACAGAGCCTTGCGAGAATGGGTGCTGGAGGAAACTTCTGAAAACATGCATAGGAGTTTTGGTTCTGGATATCCAGGAGGTCGAAAGTGCTTGACATTATCTTATTTCATCTTTTTCTTTTTCCTATTAGAAAAGGTTAACTAAACAAGGAATCTTGTCATCTTTGATTCGGCTAGATCCTGAAACAAAGGCTTGGCTGGCACATCATAAACACTCAATATTTGGATTCCCAACACTAGTCCGCTTCAGTTGGGGTACATGCACTTCATATTACAAGGATATGGTTGAAGTGTTATGGTATTTGCTCAAACACTCAAATTCTATTTACTTTTTAACACTTCCACATAATTGTGCATGGCCCTTTCTTCACAATGTTTATGAAGTTTAAGTGTTCTTGTGCTTTAATCAAGGAAATTCCATGATTTATTGTTCTGTAGAAAGAAGAAAAAGCATAAATTACAATCCTCTGGTTAGTATAAAAGTAAAGACATTATTAACTTGATATGCCTTTAGAATTATGTATTCTCTATGTTTAGGGATAGGTCTACAAATGGGCTGAACTGACTGGTGTAATGCTTAGAATAGATGGTTGATCTTTATTTGAGTTTGGTTGAATTCTGCAAAGACGGTTTTACCTTAGCTGCTAAGCTGAATTAATTTTTTTTCATATTGCATTAAGCTTTAGCTATCGTAAAAGTTGATCATTTACCAGAGATGTAGAAATGAATTTGGTTTGCTTTATACAAGGTTTAAAAAAACCTGACTGGAGGTCATTCTGGTAAGACCTCGATCATCAGTCTAATTGGTTCAACCATATGAACCAGCCGGTTTAATTTAAAAAATTCTACTAGTAAGTAAATAACTTTATTTTTAAATAAGTGCTAGATATATTAAATCATTGATAAAAATACATATTTGGCTTAATGGTATGGTCTTTAATATAAAATTAAGAAGGCTTGAATTGCATCCTATTCTATATGTTAGGGAATCTGATAAGGTGGATGAAGATGTTGGTTATGGCAGCAGTGGGAAGCAATTGAAACTAAGTAATATTGGTTTCGGCAAGGCGTCGAAGCGGAAAATTGAAGAAATAGAATCAAGTGGTAAAGGGAGATGTAAGTTCTTCCATTCTCGTAAGCTTGAGCAACTCACTCATTTCTAGGAATGCACTTTGATTCCATAACTTGGTTTCTTGGTTGAATCCCTTTGATTTACTTTGTGATTTATTATATATGAATTTCTAGATAGAACTCCTTGGCCATACATCTTATTCTTTTGATTATGCAATGTATATTCCTAATTTAGATGGTAGAATATTTAACTTTGCCGTACAGTATTGTTTCTTTTGTTATTATTATAGTGTGCTGGATACAAAAAGTGAAAAAGGTGGAAATAGAATATATATATATATATATAGAGAGAGAGAGAGAGAGAGAGTAAAATTAAAAGAAAAAAAAGTATATATGTTTCAAGCATCATAAGTTAAAAATAAAAAAGAAAAATAAAACTTTAACATGTTTAATTTTGTAAGTATATAATAGTTGCTCATACTCTCTTTTTTGTTATCTAGATTTTCTTTTTGCAAATAAAAGTGAAAATAATAATTTGTATTTTATTTTTTTCTATCAAATACATTCGAAGTTTCTTTTTACTTTCTACCTCTCTCTATAGAGATAAATCTTAAAATTCTATATAATCTTTGGTTTAAAGTACAATTGTGTACATGAAACTTTGATTGTGGCTCAAATGTATAAATGAAACTTTAATTTTGATTCAATCATACACACTTAAATAAATAAATATTTCAATTTATTTTTATATTGGATAAATACAATTATTTTTGAATGTAATATATAAACATAAAATAATATTACATCAATAATTGTATTAATAATTTGTAAGAATTTGATTAAATCAAAATTTCATGTATAAAATTACACAAAATCAAAGTTTTTATATAATTTTGAGATTTATCCCTTTATATAATAGATTTTCACATTATATAATTATACAAGTTTAGAAACAGATGTAACGTAATGTTTTATGCATGACTATTTATTTGGTGTATTAATGGTGAAGTTTTTTTAATTTCATACTGGGGTTAATAAATCATTAAGTTTTCTTAATTCATATTTTTTAAAAATAAAAAAAAATCGATATAGCTTTGTTTGCGAAATTGGACTGTAAGTGTACGAGTGATTGTACAAGTTTTATACGCGTAATTTTGTTGAATCGAATAAATCCCGATAACAATAAGCGACAGCTAAACTAGCTTAAAATCAAAGGTGATCCAAATTAGGTCAGCTTGAATTCAAAATGATTTTACCCAAAAATTGATTCTAACAATTAATCTTTTTAAGGATGTCTACTTAAAAAGTGCAGATATAGAAGTAGTTATTTTGATAAATTTGGAGACACTTGTTAAATATTCGTCTCGCGCGCCCGTTTATTTCGGAAAAAAATTGAAATTATTATTCTTTTTTGGTAAAACAAAGAGTTGGAACAGATGGTAAATAGCATAATCAGACAACAAAGGTCAATAATCATCCAACATTTGATTCCTATCATTCCATTCTCAAGCTAATTCAAAAAGAAGACGGTTCCTCAAGCTTGAAAGCTCTTATTCAGTCAAACCTCCTATTTCCTCTTCTCTGTTTATTTACCTCGGATTTTAACTTTAAGCGTCCAATTATACCTTCCTTCTGGGAGCGGTATGGATTTTGGCATCCGCAATTGCACATCAAACAGTCCAAATGTTTCCAAAGGTGTTGGAAGGTGCAGATTTTCAGGATCAATTTGAACGCAAAGCTGCCTTGCAACCTGAAATGGAATAAAAGGAGGAGATTAATCGAGTGCGTACATGGAAATAACAAAATCATAATATTCCAAATCCACATCTTAAACGTTTTATGATTAAGCTATGCCACTTGGACTTGAAGCGAGTGTTTGACATGGGTTTATTCAACTTGCTCCAAGTTTACTCATATATTTGGAGGATATAAGCATGCACATATCTAAATAAGTGTCGAACATGAATACTTCAGAAAAATAAGAGTCCGAATAACATAGCATACACAAGGAGATTGTCTATTGCAGTGACGTGAGAGAAACTATTACTATCAATAAATATCATGGCCATACCTCAGCAACAATTTCATCTTTTGTCACAGGTGAGCGCAATTCAATTGGGTCATCTTTGGTCGATCGGGCACGAAACTTTTCAACATTGATAGATCTCCTTAATACCTATAAAATGCAATACAAGTTACACACTCGTACCACAAAGAGCCTGACATAAATACAATTACAGTTTTCAAGCTTCAACAAACTTTTGAAAAAGATTCACCAATAACAAGTTGTATCAATTATGACTAGTCTAGTGGCAACTTGTTGTATGTAGCTTCAAGTGTTGGCATGCTATCTAGGGTTTGAACCTTGTGAAACCCCATCCTCCTCCCACTTAGAATGTAATGTAAGCTTTGCTTGTACCAAAAAAGAATTTAAACAAGTCTTAATTTAAAATTTTAACACCATTGTTATCCCACATATGCCTAGTTCCACTATTGTTAGCCTAACCATAGAAGAGAAGGCAGGTCCAATGTTTCAGTCCCACAAACCTTGACCTTGTTTCCCCAAACACTTTAAAAACACACACATACACACATTGTTGAGAGGCTGTTTTTTGTGTATTTCCATGTGTTGGGAGGAAGGCAGACAAAGTATCAGACATTTAAACCAGAAAAAAACATTTACGAAATTAAGGGCTTCATAGATGGGAACTAACCAGCCGGCCATTAAGTAGACGATATGCAGCCTTTTCATATACTTTGCTCTTATCTTCCACATTCTTTGTAACTACTTGAACCTCTTCTTCCTTGGGTTGATAAATCTGATGAGGAAGTATACCACTGGTAAGTTATCATTTAACTGAAAATGAAAAGCACAATATCCCACATATCAGAAGTGACTCCACTAAATAAAGACTTCAAAACAGTAACTTAATTTGACAAAACTACAAAAGCAGAATGTGCATCTGAAATAAGGAACGGATTTTTACTTCATCAATATCTAATATCCATATGCAACATATGAATCCTCAAAAAGAGTGAGAGAGTGAGAGAGTGAGAGAGTGAGAGAGTGAGAGAGTGAGAGCGAACGCAAGATTTAATATAATTGCAGTCAGAGACATGTTTCCTCCTTAAGGCTGAAATAGCAGATAATACATGTCTAAGAAAAGAAACTACTTATACCATGACCAGCAAAATCTAACCAAAAACCAACAGCAATATGAAAACACTGTTACTCAGACTCTTCATTTTCCTAAAAAACCTGTGTCAGACACATTCGGATATAAATATATGTATATGATCTTCTAAATATACAGAAAAACTTAGAAAAAACAAGTATACTTGTGTTGAACACTTACTTGTATCTAGCACTCACCCCCTATGTTAGATGGACTATTCATTTCCCTAATATATTTTTGTCTGATACATATACAGACATAGTATAGAGATATACTCCTCCAAATACAAGAAAAAAAACCTTAGAAGCAACATATACTCATATCGGTCACATTCACATATCCAAATCCACTCCCAAGTCCAGCCAACATGGCTTGCCCCATAACCCGAGCAACAAACTGAAAACGTTCTACCTTTATGACAAAAGGTTCATGAGAGACTTAGGTAATGCATACAGATGTGTGTGTTTAATGGAAAACAAATTGATGCATAATTGTTTGTAAATTAACAATACGATTATGATTAATATCAACTGAAAAACTTCTTTTTATAAACAAACAGCATTGCAAGAACACATGTTTCAAGCATCAAACACAAACTAAAAGAAAGAAGAAAGCGACCTTACGCTGCTCCTTAATGAGATAAGCGAACTTATCAATATTAGGAACAGCAAGCAATTTCGGCATCAGATGATTGCGAAAATAACCAGGAGCGACTTTGACAGTCTCACCAGCTTTGCCAAGTTTCTCAATGCTCTAAAAACATGGAAGCAAAAGCAAACGTGAATAATATTTTGCAATCTGAAACAACAAAAAATTGAGAAAAGAAAAAAATTATTGGATCGAAATGACTCACCGTCGTAAGAATCACATCCAACTTTCTGTATCTAATTCCTTGACAAGCATAGAACAGAGGTTGCATCAAACGATCATGGCTTTGCTGGACATTCGTTTCTTTGATAATTTGCCGAAGGGCATGTCTTCCATTCTGGATATAAGCCATTAATTTCCTAACTTCAAGTACCTGATTTGGCGGAGGGGCGGGGAAATGGATCGCCGGTTAACGGCGAGTGGGAAACTCGGCGAGCGGGAAAATGGATCGCACGGCGTGGTGGGAAACTCAAATGGGTTTAGGGTTTTTCAAGTGGACTGAAAAAGCTAAAAGCCTAAAAGGCTAAAACTACTGCATCTGTTCTTCTCGTACTCCTTTGGGCTTATATATTTAAAAACCCTCAAATTATAATGACTTATTGAAATAAGGGCTTGTAGTATTTTTGTGCCTAAATAAGCCCTTATATATTAATAAATTTCAAAGGCTTTTATGAGTATAGATTACAGAAAAGGGGCTTATTTAGGTACAAAAATACTATTAGGGCTTATTTAAATAAGTTACTATTGTTTGAGGGTTTTTTTAATAGTTAAGCTTTTTTTTCTTTTTTGTTTTAAATCACCCTATTTGAAACGACGTTGTTTAGAGTTACTAACATCTCAAATTCTTGTCTTTTGGGTAAATTCTGCATTTGGTTCCTATACTCTAACCAAAATTTAATTTAGTTTCTCTGCAATAATTTTGGTTGAGGTGATTCCGATGGGTTAATTCTAGGGATGACTATTCGATTGAGTTAAGTCAAATTGAGTAAAAAAATTTCAAGTTAGTCAAGTTGACGAATCCTATTTTAGCAACCGAACTCAATTTGAAGTTTTTTTAATCAAATCAAGTAAAAAAATTTTGAGTCAAGTCAAGTCGAGTTAACGAATCTTATTATTTATACTCAATATTGTGTTCACATTGACCGATTATTTAACTAGTAGATAAAGTATAAGATTATTTAACTACATAAACAATATAATGATTTTGCCTTTTAACTTAATGAGTAAACATTTATCAAAATGATGTAGTTTTGCATTTTAACTTAATAGTTTTGACTTTTAACTTTGAAAAAGATAAACATTTATTAAAACGATGTAGTTTTGCGTTTTCTTATTTGGATTTTTGAATAACTCAAATTGTGCCATTCATATTTGAGTTAAACAAAAAAATTAATTTTTTATTCGAGTTGATTCAAATAACTTGAATTATTTAATTCAAAGTTTGATTTTTTTATCGAGTTTTTGAATCGAATCGAATTTTGCTCACCCCTGGTTAATTCTCCCTTTGGACCAAATTAGTAAAAATATGAAGAATAAAATATGTTCAAGTCATTATATTTTTCACACATTTAAAATTTAGTATCATACTTTTATTTTCAAGAAATCTTTATACTTTTTAAATTTAAAATTTAATTGTTAAATCATTAAAATATTAGCCCATACATATAACAAAAAAAATTATATCGTAATAAATTTAAATTTAAGAAAAAATACATAAATTTTAATTTAAAAAAATTTAATAATATTACACATCACAAGAGTCAATAATACCAAGGGTTCATTGAATAAATTAATACTTTTAGTCATTATAACAAAACAATTTGATGTGTTTATAGAAAATAGGAATCAATTTAATCATTTTACAATAATTCTTAATATTAAAAAATTTGATATACATCGGAAAAGTATCGAATAAAATTTTGAAAAATTATGTTGGAAAACATTAAAAATATATATAATAGTAAATTTCAAGATTACCTTCATCAAATTTTAATATTCTTGAAATATATTTATTATAAAAATATTATTTTATTATAGATACCCAATTTTTTTTAAAAAAATAATATCAATTATTTCTTTTATATGCAAAATGCAAAATAATATATTTATTTGAAAATGATATATATGATTAAACTAAAAAAAATTGACAACATATATAATAGGATTTAAACATTTGTTTGGAACTTGAAAGTGGAAATAAAATTGAAATTGAATAAAAATTATATAAAAAATTGAATTATTAATTAAAATAAGGAAAACACTTACAATTTTTAGTACCGAATATGCAAAATTTGTCCTTTTCAATTGTTATTATTATTATTATTGCTCTCCTACCGATCGATTCCACTCCCTCCTTCCTTTTTCTCTCACCGATGAACTTTTACCATTTCTTTTATCTTTTTCAGCTTAGTCCATTGAAGATTGTATACAGAATGACCTAGGGTTTCTGATTTCCGTCCAATTCGCCGTCATGGCTTTAAAAATCGTTTTTCTCATTTTGCTCTTTAGTTTCCGGTTTCGTCTCTCTCTGTCTGGTAATGGTAAGCTTTTCTTTTGCACATGCGATTTCTAACTCTTAATTTCTTAAATTCGAATATGCTTTTTTGATTTGATTCTTACAAAAAGGGAAATATAGTCAAATTTGTTGAACACTATTGTCTTTTGTGACTTCCGTTTTATGATTATTTCAGTATTTATTATTATTATTATTTGCAATAACTACTTTGATATCTTTTCGTTTACTTCAATTTTCATTTTTGCTGTTATTCTTTAACATTGTTGATTTGGCGTTTCTGTATTGAGTTTAGCATTTCTCTTTATTTTGGAAATTTTAGGGCAAACGACCTCCATGGAATCAGTTCCTGATCTTCAGAAGTCAATGTACATGGTTGTTGATGGATACCCTTGTGTACGACTAGTCAATCTTTCTGGAGAGATTGGTTGCTCAAGTAAGACCTCCCCCCACCTCACTGTACCCCAATGATGGTGGAATCGTTGTACCTAAATGTTTCCATAGAGTAGTTCTTTCAGTTGCTGTTTGTTAACTTGTGCTTTTCCTGCTAATGTTTTGTTCTTCAGATCCTGGTCGAGACAAGGTTGTTGCTCCAATTATAAAATACAAGAACAACAAGGAGTTGGGTCAGCCATCTGCAATTTTGTTGTCAATGGATGATGTGCAAGGTTTCTTTCTTAGGTATGTTCTGCCCATCAGTATGTTTTTGAGGCCTCCTTGGGAGTGTCTCCTTGGTATTCATGTAAATTTCTTTTCCTCTTCCTGGGTCTTTGTACTTTTCTAGTTGAGGGAATATATATATATGTATATTTGCCATACCATATAGATTTGTTTCCCTCATTAACTGGAATTGTTTACCAAAAGGTTCATTTCAAATTTGTTTTCTTTAGGTGTATATGTATGCATTTTAATTTCTTATATCATCTTTTGGGTTATTTATGTTATACATTCTTTGAATAAACCTGCCATAGAACTCTCTTATGTATTAAATATTCCATAAAAAGGTAATTATATAGTATATTGAAACAATGCCTTCTAAACTGAATTTCCCTTTTTGATTCGTTAAGTAATAGATTGATTAGACTTTTGAAAAGGTCCTAAGTCCTAACTGTGATACTTCAAATTTGTGTCTAATTTTGGTTTCTGTACAGCTGGCAATAACTTCTGATAAAAGCTTAAAATATTGTCATTTTGGCAAGGACTGGTATCTTTTGACTAAGATGTACCAGAACCAAAAGAAAAAAAAATGTTGCAAACAAGGCAACAGACAAGATAGAGATAGAGATGCTAGGCAGTTAGGATTTTTGAAAGTTTTCTAATTTTAAAAAGTTGAGGAGAACAGGAAAAAATAAATAAAGAAAACAGAGAAGAAATCAATCCCTAAAGACCAAGCAGTGATGCTGAAAATCCTAAAAGAAATAAAATTCTTATTCCTATTATGACATCAACAAATACTTTAAGACTCCAAATTGAAAATTAATAAAATTACCCACAGTAAGATTCTAGAGTCAAATCAGAAATTTCCAGCAAACCAGAAAATTAAGAAAATACTGTTGCACTTTAACATTCAGAACACAGAAAATGAAATGAGAACCTTTGACTTTAACATAAAGAAATGTAAAACTAAATTCAGAAGCAACCAGTAAAGTCTGCCCAAGCAATTAGTCCCAGCTCAGCTTCTCATCATGGCCTTATGCATTAGGCTTGGTCGTTCCAACCAGCCTTAGCATGGCTCTTAAACATCATTGCAGGCTGCTGACAGTGTAGAGACTTGCAATTTCCTTTTTTTTTTTAAGAAAAAATGATTTAATATGTATACTTTTTCGGTTTTAAATGTAAGAAGATTGCTATATAGTATATGGATGAAATTAGGGTTATTATGAGCGAGGATTGGACTTGTTTGTGAATGTGGAATTAATTTTCTTGAAGTTGTAGAAAGCTATTTGAGATCACTATTCTATTCCATGTATTAATTTAGAGCACCAAAAGGAGGATAATAATGTGTTGTTTCTATGTTTTAGAATAGTATATGGAGAAGGAAGGCTAGTGTAGCATTGTTATATTTTGAGGTAATCTCTGTACATTTGGGTAGCTATGAGAACTGGGGAAGTCTTGCAGCAATACTGAATTGGTTCTGAGGAAACATCTCAATGTGAAGGATCATATTCAAAGGTCAAATTCATTTAACAATGGATGTAAGAACCTGTTTCTCAACTCTGAGTTTGACCACTATGGAATAAATATAGAGAAAGTTTGCAATATCAGTGTTATAATATTGGTTCTTGGGGCCAAAAGTATCTATCATATGCTCGATTGTTGGTAAATATTCACAGTTTAGATGTTTCCAAGTTGAAAATTTCTGAAGATTGCTATTAGAGAGGTGCTAGCCCTTCCTTGCAATTTATAGCTTAAGTGCTTACTTTTAACTTTCAATAAGTTATGAAGATGGCAAACTTTGGGATGAATGTTGTAATTGGTGGCTTTCTGATGATTTTGTTTGTTGAAGTGATAATTCTCTTCAATAATCTTATTGTCAAATACCTTCTTGTATTTCAGAATATCAAATGATTCAAGCTTTGATAGTAATGTTGCTGGTGTTTTGGTTGAATCAAGGGTTGAAATCCAACATAAGCTAAAAGGTAACCCTGTCTTTTACTTATTGCTTTTAGTCTTCTCTTTATGGAGCTAGGCTGGGTCAAGGAAATATGCTCATTTTACTAACAATTTAATCTTTTTCTTGCAGGATTCTCTCCTGCTCGAAAGTTTCCACAAGCTGAATTTGCACCCTATCATAACACTAATTATGAGTGGAACCCAATTGTATGCCATTAGTCTATAGTAGGATAAAGATCCTTTGAGTTTTGAAGTTTCTTTGTTAGCTAGTTCGTATTGTACATACGCTCAGTTTTTGTCATCAATATCTGTTATGATGTGCCTTCATACTTTTTTTCAGGGATCTGGAATCATGTGGAAATCGTATAATTTTCCTGTGTTTTTACTTTCTGAAAGTAGCACATCAACCTTGCAAGAGGTAAATCTTGCAGCTTCCAATTCCAATATCTTTTAGTATGATGTTATTGCTCTGATTTATAACATGAAATTAAGTCTAATCTAGTGATCATGTCTCTTGCATGCAAGAAATGAAAGAAGAGTCTTAGATTTTTTTTGTCAGCTCGATTCAATGGTTACAGTTAATTATCCTCTTGATTTGTCAAGTCTAATTGCAGTTGTTTGATGAAAATAGATTAAGAGACTGTCTTAGATTTCTTGGACAGCTAGTTTTCTGATTTTGATACAACATTTATATCTTTTTGGTTCATTTCTAGTTTTGATTTGCTGGGCATGGTTTATTTCAAATAAAAACCAATTTATGATGCCGTTATTCAAGCAACATTGAGTCATGCTGGAAGAATTGAACAGAATATGAGTGGGACACATGAAAACAGAGAAAACAAGCAGTTGAATGTGCCCAAAACCAAAGGCCAACCGGATAAAAAATGTGTCTAAAACTATAACACAATGGCATTTGATCTCACTACTAATTTTAGGACGTCCAAACTCATTACAACTTATATGTACATGAATCTTTAATCAAACAACAGTATTAGAAGGAAGTATGAAGAGGCTAAGAAATAAAGCTGCCCTTTTGGCCCTAGATTGGTGCTTAGATGCTCCTACATCTCAAATTATGCCCAAATTAATTGTGTATAAGGCATAGTTAGTACAATTTTAAGATCAGAAGCAAAGATGTCCTGGTATGTAATATTTTAGGCCACAGAAGTATCATGACTGATAGTTTGCTTGTTTAGTTAGATTAGTCCTTTTTTAGATGCAAATATCCTAATGAGTTCCCTTACCATGCAGATTGCAATGAAGAATGAGAAAACAGAGCAAGCTTATACTACAAATGTTGCAGAATTTGACGTGGTGATGCAGGTATATTTTACTACTAGTTTAACTGTGGTCTTGCAAGATTTTGTTGATGATGTAACTTCTTGCACCAGTTATGACTTACATTCTAGTTTTTGATGCATTTGCTTTGTATTAGACAACTAAGGTTGGGACCCATGAGTCAGAATCATGTTTGAAAGAAGAGACTTGTCTTCCATTAGGAGGATACAGGTAAAGTTTCCTTTCCTGTGGAGTTACCACTTCATAGTGCAATCTGTTAGTTTGGTTTTAATCTATTTGGGTTCTAAATAAATATAAACTTCTTTCTTTGGTATCTATTCAAAGTATGAAGTTCATCAATTGGTTACTTCTTTGTTCCTGTCCTTACAGAATTGTTAACTTTGCGAAGGAAGAGTTGGACCACTTTAGCAAAAAAAAAAGAAGGAAAAATCTGATTAATATATTCAGGAATAATATAAGAAATGAGTTTGCTGCACCGTTTGATTGGCTATTTTCCTAATTAACAATTGCTTCCTTATTTAATTTTGTTTTACCGGTGTTCTCAATTTGACTGGTACAAAAAAATTAAGCTTTGAATATACAAGATGAAGTGATGTTTATTCTTTTGGTGACATAATGTTTCTACTGATAGGTGGCTTGATCAGACGGGTGAGTCTTATGCTGCATTAGACTTCTATGCTTCAATTTGTGAATTCTAGTCTATGGAGTCACATCTGGCAAATGTTTGCAGTGTTAGTTTTGGCATTATAACCCTTTCGTTTAGCCAAAATTTAACTAGCCCTTGTCATTAGACAGGCCATAATAGAAAAAGACTAGCCTGCTAGGTGAGGAAAACATCTATAGCCAAAATTCCATTAGCCCTTGTCATGTGATGGGCTATAATAAAAACGAACAGCCTGCTGGGTGAGGAAAATATCACTTCATTAGCTCCTTGATTTTCCTTCGTGCCTAGTGTGGAACTGATGCATCTCCTTTTAGTGCTTGGTTTGAGCATTCTCTCCCACTTAACATCTGAGAACCTTGTTAGTAGTTGGGCTATTCTGCCTTCACTTAGGATATAGAGATGCAAAACAACAGATGTGAAGGGGATTTTAGGACATCTACAGATTTGGCAATCACCCTGTTATAAGTAATGACTAATGTGGGAGAAAGCTGTTGCTACGTCTGTTGGAATAAGGAGAGTAAAAAAACAGATAAGTAGAGTTGTGTCACAAGATATATTCTTAACATGATCTTGGGCTACCATTAAGGTGCCACAATATTATTAGACTGACTTGATAACCATGACACAGAAGTAGAACTTGTTGGTAGCCAAGCTGGAAGTCACATAAGATGCTTGACTAGATGAAAACTGTAAGTGAAAATGCAACACTGCTATAAAATTAACTTGAAAATCCTTTCAAAATACACTAAACTAAACTCAACCTGGAGTAAAATTACTATATCCCATGTCAGCTCTAATCTTCAGTATCCAAATTAGAATTTGTGTCTCACACCAAACTTTCCCTTCCCTTTTGTACAGCTCGAGTCAATTCTGCCAGATTTATTTTCCATGATGAGTCAATCTGGTACCATATTATCAGAGGATGCTGTCAACTCAATAGACACGCCCATCAAGTTAGGCTACCATCCTGCTTTATAAGCTCCACAATTTCTTCACCTCTTAATATATTTGTTTGCTTCATTCACCCTCCTCTGCGTATAATCTCCTTACATGGCATCTCTCCTTGGAATTTCAAAATAACTATTTATTGAGCTTCTTTTAGTTAGCCGGCACCGGCACTTAACCTTTTCTTAGTGTAGATAGTTGAACTGTGGTTAGTTCTTTGATACTGGATTTTGATGAAATTTAGAGCACTTATCCATGTTGTAGTAGTATCTGATAATTTTACAGCTTATGTTCTTAAAGGGATGGGTAATGTGCAGAAATCATGTCATTTTTTTTCCAGGAATGTATATTACAAAAAATGTGATTAAACAAACACCCTACAAAATGAAATTAAAAAAAGGGAAATGGTAAAACATGTTTTCTGATGACCTAAAACTGCTGTATGACGTTATTGAGGTGCAAGGGTTATTATGTTTTCTGAAATTTTACATAAGTGTCTAATTTTATTCATCTTAATAATGAAGGGCAGTGTTTGGTCAGCAGTCCCACCCATTAACAACTCATCTTCAAATCAGTCCAAGCCCATTATACTAACAGTGGCTTCTATGGATGCTGCATCATTTTTTCGTGACAAAAGCCTTGGTGCAGATTCCCCTCTATCTGTAAGTTTGTACATTTCATGGTAATAATTACTTCATTTATGTCTTTTCTGCCAAATAAATACAAACTTCGGTTCACAATACTTTTCAGGGAGTGATATCATTGTTGGCAGCAGTTGATGCCCTTTCTCATGTAGATGGTTTAGACAACCTTAATAAACAGGTTTTCTATGGTGTTCTCCCTAGCTACATTTTTGGAAGGTGTCAATCTCCAAGATAAGTTTTTTGTTTGTTAATGTTTCTATAAATTTAATGCAGCTTGTCTTTCTTGTTTTCACTGGTGAGGCCTGGGGTTACCTTGGTAGCAGAAGATTTTTAGTTGAACTTGATCAGCAGTCAGATGCTGTTCGTGGTCTCAATAGCTCACTGATTCAGTTGGTATTCTTCTCCTTTGGTTAAACTTGTTTTTCACTATGTCATTGGAGGGGGTTTCTTTGGCTATTGCTCTCTTACTTTGATTAATTAAGATTACCTGTGTGGATGTGTATGTTGTGAAGTAATCGGTCCTTTTTTGCTTCTTCTGTGTTATGTAGTTGCCCTGTGATCATGTCAAGTTTGCTCTTTCATAGATATAAATATCAATTTTTTATTTGATTGCTTGGAAAAGGTCATGGAAATTGGATCCACTGGAAAGGGCTTCAGTCAAGGGAACAAAACCTTCTTTGCTCACACACAGGTAGTGAATGGCTTGTTTATTTCATTAATATTAATAATGTATCGGAAGTGTACAGTAACACCTAAAAATTTCCTTAGACATTCTACACATGATTGCTTGTGTTCTTTTATTTTTAAACATTCTATGCAGGTGTTTGTTCTTTGCAATACAACATAGTGCCATAGGTTAGAAAGGTGGAGATGATAGAAGGAATTGTTGATTTGACTTATTATTGCAGCTTGTGTTGAGGCATTAATGCTATTCGCTTTAATATATGGCTGCTGCATTAATCTGTTTAATGGCGGATCATTTACAATGGGGGTAGCAATGAAAACATTTTGCATTGTTGGGGCCCCTTTTAGTATTCCTGTTGAAAGTTAGCATTGTTTAAAATGTAAATGCAGCTAGCCACCCATGTTGGTTACAAAATTGTCGTTGAGCAAATTGAAAAGTTTTACTTTTAAAACATTTTTAAAATTGAGTGAAACCAAGATAGACATAGAATTTATTGAAGAATGTCTGAATCTTCTTTTTGATAAGCAATTAACCATGGACATGTGTTAACCACTTTCCTTTTATCCTGGTTTGTGCTGCTTTAAATTAACACTATAATAATGATCAGAAGAAGAACAGTTTCCATGATAATTGCTCTTAATTTGTGAGATCCACCTGTTTCCCTTGATTGAGATAGTTATTATGCTAGCATTCTTAGGCGCCCGATACTATGCCACTAATTAATATTTATTATCCTTCGGTAACTAATTGATATTCCACTCTCACTTAAGTTTGCTGATTATTGCTGTAGGTTTCATCTGACACAAATGAAGCTTTGGATGCCTTGAAACTTGCTCAAGAGTCCCTTAAATCTGAAGGTGTTACAGTTTCAAATGCCAGCTCTTCTAATCCTGGAATTCCTCCATCATCCTTGATGGCATTTCTGAGAAAGGTTTTGGGGAGTAAACTTTGACTCTTACATTTGTGTATGGTCAAGCATATACATGATGCAGAGCGTACTGCTTTTTTCCAACTAGAGCTGCAAATCATTTTAATTTTAAGAAACCTTAAAATTTTAGTTTATTCTCATTGGAGCTGTTCCTTGTCAGAAATATATTGATTCGTAGTCTGCATGACCACATGATTTTTTCCCTTTTCTCAACTGATTTTTCTTGTTAAAAAAAAATCTTGCCTTTTAGGCCTTCCCTCTTAAAGGAAAACCCATGTTCTTTTCAAAGACTTTTCTTGCAGGAAATACCTTGCCTTTTAGAGTCGATAATAACTTAACAGCAGTATGACATTATGATATGATATGGTAGGAATGTAGCATGCTTATCACTCCTTCCTTTTGAGGAGAAACAAATCAAGTCATAAACAACGCTAATCTTGTCAATTCATTTGACTGCATTTTGCCCTAAAACGAAAGCCTCCCCTGGAGAGGGATTGGGAGTTCTTGGAACGAGAAATCCTGAAATTTTCTCTTTTTGATTAATTTAGATCAGTCGTTTCCCTGGAGATTCTCTTTTGCTAAAACATCTTGGAGGGCTTGAGACATGAGGTTACATATCCTGGATCCTTAATATTGAAAAATTCTTGCCCCTCTTGATTTCCTTTCCTACTTTTATTTGAGTCGTTTCCCACGGTAGTCAATTTCCCTGGAAAAGTAAATTCCTCTTGTTCTTCACTCTCTAGTCGTTCATTTCCATGGCTATTCCTAGGGTAGGAGTAAAGATGAGATTCACTTAATAGGCTTACTTTTATTTTACCTTATTAAAATATATGATATATTAGTATATTCTACGACTTCAATTGTATTCTGTTCTTCACCTTACCTATTACTTCTTGTACATATAAATAGGTTTTCTGAGAGGTTACCCTTTTGCCATGAAAGTAATACCATATATTCTTATGGATTTATGAATTAAAATTACAGCTTATTATTTTTATGGGCAATGTTAGCCCAAACCTTAAACTAGTAATTGAGAGTAATGCTTACTATTATTTGATAAAAGGTAATTAAAACTTTTTAATTTTTTGGTACATACATTTGAGAGGCAACCTCCATCCGTTAAACCCACCTCCATTACCTAACATTTCAGTATTTGAGCCCAAAACCTCTAAGGTGGAATTTTTAACTGTTGGGAATTTGCTTGGGGCCATGCAACATTACTTTTATAGAAACATTTGATTTATTTTGGTGGAAAACTTTTTGATTTTCTATTTAGGCATGGTAAGGTCTTAAGTTTGTTACTTTCCCTCTAGGATTTTCTCACATGCACTCCTGAAAATACAGACCTTTTAATCTGTATATGTAAATTTCAGGATTAACAAACTGTACCTTTATTATTAACCCATTAAGACTAAGAAATATTTTTGGTTCCACTTGCCATTCTTGTTGCCTAACTTTGCTTTTCACATTAATCATTGTTGTTAGAAGATCTTCCACTATGCACTGCCAAGCTTTTCACTTTATGCAGGGAATTTTTGTTTTTATTTGTTTATTTAAATACATCACAAAGTAAAACCATATTTATTATCTGCTTTTGATCTCTTAGTAGAACTCTTCAACTTCTGGGATTGTGTTAGAGGATTTTGATACCGTTTTTGCCAACAAGTTCTACCATAGTCATCTTGATGATTCAGGTGAGTTCATTTCATTCTTGTTTGTTTTTCTCTGCTCTTCATTTTTCATTATGTTACTCAAACTTGCAAATACTCTGGGCATCATCTATGTTGCAGCAAATATAAACTCTTCAGCGATAGTTGCGGCTGCTTCTCTTGTTGCTCGGACTCTCTATGTTCTTGCGAGTGATAAAAAGGATTCCACCAGTTCAGCCCTAAGTTCAATTAATGTGAATGCCTCTCTAGTAGAAGAACTAATTAGTTGCTTGTTGGACTGTGATCCTGGTCTGTCATGTGAGTTGGTTAGCAGCTATATTATAAGTGTTGATACATGCCCAAGCCATTATGTTGGTGTTGTTCTTGGAGAACCTTCCTCAACACCTTCTCCCAATCAGGTGGATGACATTTCCAGGTTCGTGTGGAACTTTCTGGCAGATAGAACATCAACTCCAAAGGGCACTACAACTGTTTGCTCAAAGGATTGTAGCAACAATGGTGGAGTGTGCATTAGAGCAGAAACCGATGGGAAAGGCATTTGTGTTAACTCCACAACCAGGTAACTTTGCTGCTTAAAGTTTCTAAAAGCATTTTGTCTTAGTAAGACCTGAACGGATAGTCTTGAGCCAGCATTTTGAGAAGCAGTGCGTGTTATGGCTTGTTGCTTGTCTTACCTCGTCCGTTCTTCCATGCTCTGGATTTGCAGCCCATGAACATTCCATTTTGTTCAAGCATGTTTTAAATTCAACTTATGTTGGATAATTTCAACTTAAGTTGTCATTGCTGCAATCATTCCTCCAAGCATTGTTTCCTTCATTTTCTTTTTCAGTTACATTCCGTTACCCACTTTAGAGCAAGTGTGTTTGTTTTGGCAAGTGAATTTATTGCCATTCTGTCAAAGGGACGATCAATAATTAAAAATGTATTATAATCTCTGATGCCTTAGATGATTAAATCTGCTTCATTTGCTTTTACCGAAGTAGAAAATGCATATATATACATGGTTCGGTGTTCTCTAATGCTAGAGTATGATTTGTCTGGTTGATACAAAGCTCTGCACTAACTGTATATCACTACCATATTATCAGTACATTGTCTGTACAAATTGAAGCAGTTCGTATTATTAAGTATGATTGTGTGAGAATTAGCTATACGGCTTGGAAAATGATTGATTAGTATCCTTAATTAAAATTGGACAATGCGATTGTTATATTTCTAGAATTGTAAACGGATGTTATTCCTCATCATAGGTACGTCCCGGCATATTCAACTCGCTTGAAGTTGGACTCTGGAACATGGAAAGTGCTGCCTCCGAACTCCTCAGATCCTATGGGGATGCTGGACCCTGTCTGGACGGAGAGCAATTGGAATACGATTGGTCTCCGGGTATACACCGTCCAGGAAGCTGCATATGACCGAGTGGTTCTGCTTGGAGGTATAAGTGTCACAGTCTTGGCTTATTTAGCAATAGTACTAATAAGAGCCTACATAACAAAGGCCTTGAAGCAAGATTGACAGATGAAATTAGAATTCATGTCTTACAAATTTTTTTGAAAAACATCCAGAAATTGATAGTACCAAATGTCAAGTATGATAATTAAGGATGGCATTGCATAAATTAGTTTTACTTTGAACCTATATCAGAATTGCATAAATTCTAGTTGCCCTGTGGGCTGTTCTTTAGAGGGTAAAAGCCATTGGATTCTATAAGATTAAAGCTTTTTAAGATGGATTTGAATTTGGATTTCAAAATTTTAGATTTAAAATTTTCTGAATTATGGATGTAAAAACCGTTTTGGGAGAAAAAAAGTTTTATGCTTAGAAATTTAATAAAAGTATATATTTATATAAAATCGAGTAAAAGATATATAATTATAAATTTTAAATAAAAAGTTTGTATTTTTAAAAATTAGAAAATATGGATGAGTTTAAATGAATTTGGTTTTCTCATTTGAAAATATGGATGGATTTAAACAAAGCTTAACGCACCTATTTTGAGTTGAATTAACTGTGTTGCACACTCATCCATAAAACACTTTTAGTTTTTTTATCGAGAGCAATGTTTTTTAAATTGGACTTGTAGTTGAATTTGTCAAGTTATCAATACATCAGTTTAATTGGTTTAACTGATTTGATTAAAAAATATAAAAAATTTAAAATTAAGTAATAAAATAAAATTTGTTCAATTGTCGATTTAAAAATTAAATCGATTCAGCTGGTTTTATATTGGTTTTCACTTTAATCTATTCAAAGTCAATTCTCTATAATAGTGCTTAACTTGTTTGGTTCAGTTCAAACAATATTGATCAAGAGTCCATTTCTCAATAATAAAACCTTACATATAAATATCCAAAACTAATCAACTAGTGGTTGGGAGAAGTGAAAATGAATTTCTTAAAGCATTTAAATCTAGTTCTAATCATGAAGTCGACATTGTTCAGAGGATATTCCCTGTATGGCAACCTCAACCCATATAAGACTTGGCTAGACAGTAAAATAGATAAAAGAGCGCACGTATATATATATATAAAAGAAGGTAAAAAACCTTCCTTCTTACACATAGGCGTGGCAAGTCCAACTTTTTTTTTGGGGGGGGGGGAATTTCATCAAAATGGTTAAACTTCAGCAATGGTCTCTTTAATATATCTAAATTTAAGATTTAATTTATATATTTTAAATTTTAATATAATTTAATTTTTATATTTTTATCATATTATTAATTTGTCCAAATTATCCGTGACTATATATAATTTGAATACTTTAATAGTCTTATAGTTTGACACATGATTTTCTTTTTTTTTTAGATTTGCGTTATTTTTTTACGTCACAAGACAATGGTCAAATTTCAATTTTGGCCTTTAGACTATGTTGAAACTTGACATTTAATCTATGTACTTTAATTTTTGACATAGTTTAGTCTATCTACTTTTATAATATAATTAATTATTATAAATAGTTAATATAGTTAACTATTTCAATACTGACATCAATTTTTTCTTAAAAGCAGTATAATTTCAATGGAATTTTTTTATCGTGACGTTTCAAATGTGTTTTAATAAAATATCATAATAAGTCTTTTTAATGTTAGTTTCATTGTTACATGATTACCAAGAAACTTAAAAAAAAAATTAAAATGTCACACCAAAGAAATTAATAGAAGAATTTCAATGATGATAACAACTAGACTTAAATTTTTTAAATTTCAAAAGTAGACTATATTTCTAAAAATAAAAGTAGATGAATTAAATTTCAAACATACGAAGTATACAAATAATTAAATCATATTTTAACCTTTAAATTTTACTCTATAATTTAAAATAAGTAAATAATCAATTCAATACGAAATGCGTACTAAGAAACATACTAATCACTTATGTATATATATAAATAAGGAACACTTGCATTTTTTTTATTTTTTTGTAATTTTCAATTTCAAATGAGTTGTTATTCTACCATTGTGTCATCATTAATTTGAATATAATCATTGGTGAGACCCATTTAATTTAACATAACTTTAATAATTCTAAAAGAAATCAAATATAGGATAAAGATTATGTAAATAATTACTTTTAAGGAAGAAAGGAAGGAATGTAAAGGAAATGTTTAATTGTGTTATTGGTATTAGTATTTTTTACGCATTTAAAATTTAATCCCTCTCTTTTTAATTTCAAAATTAATCTTTTTATTCTTGGTTTAATAATAGAATTTTAGTTGATAATTCTATAAAAAGAATTCCATTAAATTGAATTATGTAACATATATAAAAGAAATATGCTGATGAGGCCAATTTAGTGCTTGTAGAAGTAATTTAAGAACAAAAATGACTTTCACTTTCATTCTTTGAAGCAACTTAAAACTCCCAATCAATATTGGATACCTTCCAACTCTACTATATTCAACATTTGTTTCTTTGTTTTACTTTTCATGTGTGTAATATTAATAATTTCTGTATTTTTTATTTTGAAAATAATATATAATTTAATTTAACAAAAATCTTTTGTCAACATTATCAATTGAATTTCAATCATGGCAGTCAATATGATAACAATATTGATTGGCATGTATCGTTTCATAAATTAATAATGTCGTCTTCATGAACCTCCATAGAATTATTGGTTTTCCTCGAAGGGTTGTGAGGATTTGTGTTCTGATGACTCCAGTTCTTGTTTGGTTGCTCTCTATTCAGTATTGTTAATGATCTTGTTTGAGCAACTATCAGTCAAAATCCCACGACTGAATGATTCGTTTTAGTGTTTTCCTTGGTTATTGTTTTTCTTTGTTCTATTCTTCAATAAAAAAGGAAGGCTTTTGAGTTAAAAAAAACTATTTTAATTTTTCTATAATTGCATTTAAAATTAAAATGTAATCATTAAATTAAGTTATAAAACCTAATTAATAAATTTAAAAATTATATTTACATATAAATATATTTATATGAATGTAATTAAGATATATTTGCTAATATATATAATATATACAATTTAATAAAAAATAAAAATTTTTGTATGTTTAAAATATTGCAGATTTATTATTATAAATATATATATATTTACGTATTAATAAATTAAATACATTTTGACATATTTATTTGTATTATGTTGGTTTTGCATATTGTGCTTATGCCATATATTTGTTTATTTGAAATTTTATTTATCTCATGTATTATTTTTATGTTCGTATTATCTTTAATTCATATTATGTACGTATAATTTGTTATTGTTATTTAATTTATAAAAAAGAATAGTGAGGTCATTATCTAATCCATATCATTATTTATCATACAAATTAATTTTAAAAACATTTATATCTTTGTAACTTTTAATATAATTTTTGTGAATTAATAATTAACACATTCATGAATTTATGTTTTATTTTTGTGTCGTGTTATATTTTAGTTTTGTCATATCCTATTTTATGTATCGATTTGTAGGTCAATTAGTTTGATGCCTCTCTTCAAGCTGGTACTCCGGTTGGTCTAATTGGTTCAAAAACCATAACTCTAAGTCTCTACACTTTGTACATTTGGAATGTAGTCTTCCAATTTTTACTTTTAAGAATTTAATCTCTCAACTTTATGGATTTAAAAGTCTGTTTTTAAATTATATATAACCACATAATATTTTAATTGAAAATCTAACGATTTTAACTATTTCAACTAATTAATAGAATTATAAAAATATACAAACCAAATTATGTTAAAATTTAAAGTATATGATTAAATCTCAAATTTAAACATATTAAAAGGACCAAAATTAAAACTTAATTAGTTTTTATAAAATGAAAAATCAAAAGAAGAAAGAGCTGATGGTATGGGCCAAGTGTCTTAAGAAGAAACATCCTTTCAACATTCCTTTAATTAGGGACGTTAATTTGGCCTGTTAATCGAATTAATCGAAATTTATACATTTTGTTTTGTTTTTATTAAAACAAGTATAAAACATAACAAATAATAAATAAAAAATGTTCATTTGACTGAATTAACTAAATTAGTAATCACCTAATACATAAAATATATAATATTATTTATTAAGTCCAGTTAATTACCTGATTTCAACCCGAATTAACTGTTAATTAAAATT
Organism: Gossypium hirsutum; assembly: GCF_007990345.1. Taxonomy (NCBI): domain Eukaryota; kingdom Viridiplantae; phylum Streptophyta; class Magnoliopsida; order Malvales; family Malvaceae; genus Gossypium; species Gossypium hirsutum. The sequence continues at coordinate 35,790,873 of NC_053428.1, forward strand.
CCAAAAATCCTTTAACCGAATTAGATCGATTCAATCGATTAATTCGATTTTAACCGAAGTTTGAACACCCGTATATAAGTATAGATTAATTTAATATTGTATTCACGTTAAAAAATTGATTTTATAAAATAAAATATTGATCCACATTATTTAAAAGGGTAAAAACAATCATATATTCATATAAATTTATGTTATTTTTATTTTGTATTGTAATTGTTTTTTACGTTTCAATTCATAGCATATTTTTGCATATTATATGTATTATGTTGATATCATGTCATTACCGATAATTTTTCATGCTAATTAAATTTAAAATAAATATTTGTACGTGATTTTTAATATTAATTTTAGTACATTCATAACTGCTTTACATAATTGTTTTTGTGTCATCATATTTTTTCAATATGAATTATATAATATTTTATTATAATTATATAAAATTAGTTTATTTTATTTTATTATATTTGAAATTTATGATTATCTCTCTCAATAATATTATTTTCAACATTCGATCTTATATTTTCTCAATTGAGAATGCAATGTACCTATCACTTTTTTGATTGATTGTATAATTAAGAAATCATATTTATTTTAATTATTTAAATGCAAATTGACCGCATAAAGATTTTTAATTATTCGTATTAATATTTAATATATTTATTTGAGTGAGTATATTTGAACGTACTTTTGTTTAAATTCATCAAATTTAACTTAATTTATGGGATGAAATCTTTGATTCTTTATGAATATATCAATTAAATAATGGGATATTAATTTTGATTATTAATATTATTTATTAAGATGCCAAATGGCATATATCTAACTATGCCAAGCAAGCAATGTTTCCTAAATTTTAACCTTATATTAAAATTGAACAAATTTTATTGAATTTGAGTGGAAATTGACTTTTTTTTTAAATAAAAAAAATCCAAACTATACGGACAGATTACCGGGAATCTACATTCAACGAACCAAAATCATCATCTTTTTGAGAGAGTTTCCACCTGTAATAAAACAAACCCAAGTTCAGTGAATCTCCCCACTTTCCATTATATTAAATGGCCGTCCCTTTCATTCTTTTGCTTGTCCCACTGCCCTCTCCAATCACCTTACACAAAATTCCCTGTTTCAGACTTGTCCTTTTCTTACGAACTTCCATTTCCATTCCTTTGTGAATTCTCTTCAGAAAATGAAAAAACAATGTATGGGAATCAATCTGACAACACTTGCAGATTACAAATCCAACTGAATGGTTTGGAGCCGGAAATGATGGCCTCCTTCAATAGAAGCTGGGCTCAGCAGACCGAAGAGAGTTACCAATTGCAGTTGGCGCTGGCTTTGCGGGTTTCTTCGCTGGCTGCTTCTGCTGTTGATTCCAACTTCTTGGATTTCAATTCTGATGCTAACACCAACAGAGTTTCCTCCTCCTCTTCCTCTTCTTCTTCTTCTTCTTCTTCTTCTTCTTCTTCACCTCAGCATGTGTCTCATCGATTCTGGGTATCACTTCATTTTTTCTGTTTCTTTGAGTTTACTTCTTTTTGTCCTTGAATTGTTGGTTAGTAAAGGGTTTTATGCTTTATGGTTGATGATTTAATTTATGTTACTATGTTTTCCATGATTATGAGGATAATGTCTGTGTCGTATACATTAAATATTGGATTTTCTATTTATAATGTTTCTGCAATTTCACTTGGCCATTTTGTTCAAGTTTTCATGTTTATAATTTTTTGGAATTAAAAATCTGAGTGACCATGTCCTTCATAGTTTTTGTGATGTTTATCTCTTGTTGGTTGAACAATGTGTTTATATTTAGAATATTTCTATGAAACCATATTTTTGGTAATGGTAATAAAAACATTTTTCATCAAGTTTAAGCAGGCAAATAGTATTTTATGTTGGAAAAAGTAGTTCTGGATTATTTTTCTTGGTGGTTGATGAATTTTACATCCCAATGACTGAAGAAGTTCAGAAAACAAGTTTAATGATTCATATGAAGAATTTCTAAGGTACTCTGATTTCCTTTGGTTCAGGTAAATGGCATTCTGTCTTACTTTGATAGACTTCCAGATGGATTTTACCAAGTCAATGGGATGGATCCTTATGCATGGACCTTAAGTGCTGATCAAGGAGAGATTGGCCTGATGCCCTCCATCGAGTCATTGAGGGCCATTGATCCGCATGCTGATTTGTCTATTACTGTTGTTCTGATTGATAGAATAAGGGATCCTAGTTTGAAGGAACTTCAAAATTGGGTTCTCAAAATATCTAGCAGCTGGATCAGCACAAAAGATGCAATTAATCGGCTAGCATGTCTTGTCTGTAACCAAATGGGGTATGCATGTTCTTCATTTTGCATCAGTTTTAGATTCAATGGTTTTATGTCATATCTCTTAGGAATAAAGTTTTGTTGTTACCGACAGGGGTGCAGCTTCTTCTGAAGAAGATGTTTATAGACAATGGAAGGAGTGCACCGAAGTTCTGAAAAACTGCTCAGGCTCTATTGTATTTCCAATTGGAAGCCTATCTGTTGGCCTTTGCGTCCATCGTGTGTTACTGTTTAAGGTATATCTCTGAATACAAGCTAGCTATCATTTCATGTGTGTATACATACATATATTTGAGTACGTATTGGTTAATTTCAGTCGATGTTTTATTTCTGAGTGGCTGTTAATCAAAATGCTTATAGAACGGAAAACGTTGTCAAATTATAACTTTTGCAGATATTAGCAGACTTGGTTAATCTACCATGTCGCATCACAAAGGGTTGCAAATATTGCAGGAGGGAAGATGCTTCATCCTGTCTTGTGCAGTTGGGTCCTGACAGGTAAATTGGAATTGACTCTCACGCTTCACAAGTGTTTATTGGAATGTACATAGGTTTTATTTAGGTGGTTATGTGTCAAATTTTTTCAAATTGAAAGCTTATTGAATGATGAATTTTTAATGTCTCAAATTGATCCTTATAAAGTAGTTAGACTTTTTTGTTGGCATTTTATTTTGAAGTTAGAACTCTATGAAGCTATTATTGAGAAGATCCAGCTCCCTTTCCTCTCATTCCATGCTTTAACATGCAAATTTCCAGGGAATATTTGGTTGATTTGTTTGAGGAGCCAGGAGCCTTAAGTCAGCCTGATTCCTCACTCAATGGTACTTCATCAATTTTAGTTTCTTCACCGCTGTGTCATCCAAGATTTAAACCGGTTGAGATTGCTACAAACATCAAGACATTGGCCAAACTCTATTTCATTGATGATCAATCCCATAAACATGCTTGCGTTGATGCTTCCTCAGGTTATTCTCTTAAGTTATTCGTGCACTTACAAAAAGACGATGTGCTTGATGTATTTTTTTTTATAGTCAAATATTTGAGGACAAGTACTTGAATTGAAGAAGTGCTTTTTCAGTCAAATATCTATCTATCTATCTATATATATATTATTCGCTATCTCATTCACTCTTTAACCCCCTGAAGTTGCAATTGCTAAAGTTCAATAGTTTTGATGTTCAAAATGGTTTCTTAGAATTGCATGTCGAATACGACCTAAAAAAGTGATAAATTGAGCTTGCTTGAGAAATTAACTACCGCCCAATACATGGTTTTGACAATTTTTCTGGTCTTTGATTACTGCAGACAATGCTAGCAATAAAAATGAGCAAACTGGTCCACAGCCTAGGAAAGCATTTGATAGAAACTACTTTAACAAGAACAGCCACTTTTCCACCTTAAGCAACAACAAAGAATCTTCTCTTTCACCTCTGCACCAGAGCACTTTGTGGAATATTGGCTGTGATAAAGATCTTCAGATGCTGAACTCTTCAAATTTGTTGCCAAAAGCCATCAACCCAACACACTTGATCAGATGTCCTCCTCTGCCAAGTTCTGTTACATCTCACATGCACAAAGATGTTTATCAAGCTTTTCCATACTCAGATCCAATGCAATGTACTATTAACTTCAAGCAATCAGATGATCCAGTAATGAGCTTTGACCAGGAAGATCTGAATATTCCTTGGAGCGAACTTGTTTTAAAAGAGAGAATTGGAGCAGGTATATGATGTTTTAAACTCTGAAGAACATAAAAACTGCATGATTTAGTAACATTGGACACTGCTTATTTCTCATTCAAGAAGTGCATTGTATTTTATCTTATGGTATGTTCAAAGATCATACATTAAGGATGCTAATAAATGCTTTTCAGGTTCTTTTGGAACTGTTCATCGTGCTGAATTTCGTGGTTGTGTAAGCACATCTTACTCGTGTTTGTATGGATTTCTTCTTGTTTTCGTAACTTCCCCCTTTTTTCGTTGTATGAATGAGGGAGCTCATAAATTGAGTTTTTTCCTTAGTTCGTGCTTTTCTTGGAGGTGCAGAACTTGTGAAATTAAATAGAAAATCCTAAATCTCCCTTCTCAAACATGGTTCCACATTTGATTGTCTTTGAAGGCACCCAATTCAATTGTTTATATCAGATTACTACTCCTAATTAACTTATGAATCCACTGTCATCGTGTATGAACTGTTAAAACTTATTTTATACAACATGTGCCTTCAGGAAGTTGCTGTCAAAATTCTCATGGAGCAAGATTTTCATAGAGAACGCTTCAGGGAATTTTTACGGGAGGTATGATGAGGCTACTGTTTTCCATCTGTTTGTCCCTTTTAATGTTTTAAATCACCATTTTCTCATTTCCATTGCTACTTGCTAGGTTTCCATCATGAAATGTTTACGGCACCCTAACATTGTTCTGTTTATGGGTGCTGTTACTCAACCACCAAAGTTGTCCATTGTTACTGAATATTTGTCAAGGTACCAAGATTTCCCTCTTATATCATTCTTATGTGCTTTCCCTGCATTTCATCTTAAATTTGAGGCCCTTCTGATACACAGAATGTTTCTTTGGAATTAGACGGAGTCTCTTTCGACTTTTGCAGATGCCTGATGCTTGGAAGGTTTTAAATGAGAAGCTTCGCTTGAACATGGCATTGGGTGTGGTAATGTGTTGTCAACAAGTAACTTTATTGAATCTCACAGGAATTCTAATTTGCGATATTTGAAGTTATGTCATATTTCCATTGCATGCTGTTGAGAAGGTGGGAATAGGATTGAGCCACCAGGCAATTAACGGGAATGCTGGAAGCAATGGCCTTCCCTTTATCACTATTCCTAGAACGACCTATGGTGATTGATGATCAGCTTGTCAAAGGGAGACTGAAACCTTTAGGACTTGTTTTGAGAGAAACCAATACCTGTTGAAAATTAGATAGAAATTCTGCTTATTATTTTATTTTACCATAGGATTCTTAAATAGAGACTTGTTACATAAAAAGATGTTTCTAGGAGATAAAACAACTTAACCTTTATAATTAAAAATAGCTTAAAATAAACTAAACCGAAGTAAATAGTTTTACTTTAAGGACTTAACTAAAGCCTTTTTCCTCTCATATGTGCGACCAAAAAAAGCGTCCACAACATATGCTGAGGCATTTTTTTCTGGTGACAGGCAAGGGGAATGAATTATCTTCATCAACTTAAGCCTCCCATTGTTCATCGGGACTTGGAAGTCCCCAAATCTTTTGGTAGACAGAAATTATACAGTTAAAGTAAGTGTTAAAATTCAATTCATGTTACATGCTACATACCTGTTTGTAACTTTATATGACAATCTAGATACTAAGATCATATTTTACCATTTGTTCTTTTAATGTTTCAAGCTACAATAGAAATGCTATTTGAAAAAGAACCTCTACACAAGGTACTTTTATTGGATAGTTTCTGAAAATGTCTTCTTGAAACCTTCATCAAAGCTCACCCTTAGAGGGCATAGGACCGGTGTAATTTCTTTTGTTGTATAGTTTTAGAATAGATAGTCAGCTGTATGCGATAATTCTGTAAGAACTGATAGGAACTGTGATACACTGCCTTTCTCATATGCTTTGCAAGAGGGCAGCATTGATAAGGACCTGAATATTTTTCTGCAATTTTGGTCATGCAGGTCTGTGATTTTGGTCTTTCACGTTCTAAGGCAAATACATTTCTTTCATCGAAAACAGCTGCCGGAACAGTAAGTTTTGTTTGGATTCATTATTTGCACTTGGATGATTTACGTACTAGAAGTTAAATTTCCTTATTCTTTGTCTAGCCGGAGTGGATGGCACCTGAAGTTCTATGCAATGAGAATTCAAATGAGAAATCCGATGTTTATAGCTTTGGAGTGGTTCTGTGGGAACTTATGACACTCCAGCAACCATGGAAACATTTAAACCCACCACAGGTCAATCTATCTTTTATTTCATTAGAAATAATTTATCTAGAGATCCATACATCTATGTTGCTCCTGCTTTTCATTTTTCCTGAAATACTCATGTCTGACATATAAATACGGGGATGTGATCTCTGAGGATCCCTAAAATACATAGGAAAAACTTGGAAAACCATGTTAGACGACATGTCTGTATCCCACACTTACACCCAAGTTCAGGTAACATAGCTTTACACGTGTGCACAAATAGGGAAAAGAAATGATTAGTAATAGAAGGCATCTTCATCAAAGAGATGTGAAGGGAGGTTTTAAGGGAAAAAAAATCTTAGTTGTGGGAAACAGTGTTCTTAAGAACAGTTTTTGCTCTTTACTACTGTGTTCTTAAAGAATAGCTTCAGTTAATTCAGTCGGTTTGGTTTTACAGTTTATGAACCAATAATCGATTGACTTAACCTATTAAAACTGACTGTTCGAACAGCATCAATTAAAGTCGGTAAGCCAATTTTAGTCTGACTTTGGGTTGGACCTATTAATGACTGCAAGGTAGCTGCTGATGATGTTATATAATATAATTTAGGGGCCAAAGCATATATAAATATAAATCTTGCTGATTTGTTTCTATAGGTTGTGGCGGCTGTAGGTTTTAAAGGTGAAAGGCTTGAGATCCCAAGCCATGTAAACCGAGTTGTAGCTTCCTTGATTGAACAGTGTTGGGCTCGGTAAGTAGACTTTCTTACGGCCTAATGTTTGCATCTCAATAATCTCAAAACTTGTGAAACCATTTGAGTTTAACATTATTATTTATTTGGGACCCCCCTCTCTTCTTGGTCCTAATATCTTTTTTGGTTAACCTGCAGTGAGGCTTCTGAACGCCCTCCCTTTTCCCATGTCATTCAATGTTTGCAGCAAGTCATCCAAAATACTGCATCTCAAGAACTTCATGGACCAAGTCTTTGATCCACAACATATATGGGTATGTCCAATTTTTCATGCAAATATATGAAAACTTTAGACAAAATTCAACATAATTGTATTAACACATATCCATATTAAAGACTTACCCTAATCCAAATAACATGGGTGATATCCTCCTAATTATCAATTTTTATTTTAAAATATTATCAGATATCTTTGATAGGATTAGTTCATTAAATAAGGTTGAATGCATGTAGTCTTGGGAGCAAATGTGCGATTCTTCTAAATGTTATTTTGATTAAAAAGAATTACTATAATATAAATTATTGTTTGCTAATAGCTGTCGGATTGTTTATTATTAAGGTTACTCGGAACGAGCGAAGTAAAGAAATTTTTTTGATAGAATAAGTTGTATATTGTTAAAGCAGTAAAAATATAATTTTATTTTTATATTTTTATAATTTTCTAAAGCTTAAATTAATTTTTATCATTTTTAAGGTGTCAATACGTAATTTTATTAAATATTAATTTAAAATTTTATAAATATAAAAGAGTTAAAAAGTTAAAATTTTTATTTTCGAGGGTCAACCCATGGCTTTGCCCCTAATTAGGGAAGTTATGTGTCAGGACGCTTTTGTTTAATTAATCTATAACTTCTCTTTTTAATAGAAAAATTATTATTCTATTAGAGTCTGTTCAGATAATAATTGAATGAGAGTGTAATTATAATATTTTGAAATTACAAAGAATTGTAATTCTAATATGTTTAACATGACTAGTATAAATTACTATAAAAAAATTATTAGCATGATAAAAGAAAATTTCTAAACAATTTTCAATTATCATATGTATTATCTTAGTTAATAAAGTAGTTGATAATAATATTAGTAGTAATAATAAGAAAAATAAGTATCATATACAATTTTATTTAATTGTTCTAATGTTCCATATTTGTTGGGTTACATAACCTTTTTTTATTAAATGTTAATCTTTGATCAAGTTCATCATCTGCATCTGTATTATTAAAATTATTAATATATTTTATTTCATATACTTTAAAATATGGGTAATTTCAATTTATCTATGAATAAAGTTATAAAGCATGTAATATGTTAATACGATTCAAATTATGTGTGTTTAATACAATCCATTTATTAATGGAGTCGATATGTCACAGAGCCATGACACCAACTATGAGTATTATGAGACTTAATAACATAGCAGCATGTGACATAAAAAACCTCGCACGCATTGCTCAAGTGTGATGGATCAACTTTCAATTTGATTTTTTTTAAATTTTTTTATATAAATTTTATTTTTTTTTAAAAAAATTCATATAAAATTTTAAATAACATATACGCTAGATAAAATAAAAATAATTCAACATTTAAAATAAAAAGTGTATTTATGAAAATTTATTATATATAGATTAAATAAAGTTATATAAGATAATTCTCCCTTAGCATCATATAATCTCCCTAAACAGTGGGCAGACAGACATTGGAAGTGAACCCATATCCATGTAATTGGATCAAAACAATTAACATTCCTCTTTAGTCCTCAGAATTCCAGCATTTTCCAAAAAATAGTAATGAGGGAGCTGGCCAACCAATTTCCCTATTTCTGATTGCGTGACTTCCAAAACTGGGTCTTCCTGGAAACAACATTATTCGCCTTCCAATTCGTTGCAGGTTTTTATAACTTACATCCTCAACTCATTTTTATATATCTATTTATATTTTTATAAGTTTTCATAATTTCTTTTATATTTTTTAAAATTAAATATATTTTTAAAAAATTAATGTGATAACGTAGTATAATCTCATAGTATCATGATATTGCATTTTAATGGTGTTAAAAATAATTCAAGTATTTGATGGAACCCTTTGTTGGACAAAACACATTAGTGAATCAAATATATAAATATAAATAAACAAATATTTATATACAAAATAAAATATAAATAGAATAATTTATATTTAAATTGTCAAATACGTAAACCAATAAAAACCATAATAAAAAGTTGAAATCGAAAAGAAGAATACATTGAGGCCTGTTTAACACAATTTCCTTAAGATAGATTCGGTCGCTCTAACATAACTTGGAGAAAAGTTAGTCGAATGTTTCCCAGGATACAACAACACAAAAATCAAAGTAGTAGCACCTCTGCAGCAATCAACGAACAAACGTTGTCTTTTTGAGAGCAAAATAAATTTGGTGTGAGAGAGTACGAGTGTGGAAAAATTCTTCAGAATTCATAGCCTTTTATAGGAATTGAGTATGATGGAATTTTAGAAATTTTCACAAAATTTGCCATTAAAGAACCAATAAATCAATTTGATAATTGATTGGAATCAAATAGAATAAGATAAATGTCCTTTTAAAATAAATTTTGGGCCAAACCAAACATTTCAAGTCGCGCACGTTGTGTGAGTGCACCCCAACCTTGACGAGTTTGAACTTGCACCCCTGTGTTCAAGGCAAAGTTCTAAAGTTAATTATTTAATTATCTTTCAAGATGATTCTCATATATAAACACATCTTACATTTGGTATTTAACCAATTTGGGATTTAAGCTTTTCTTTTCCTCAACAAATATTTCCAAGTAGCTTATTTTGAGCATCAATTTCTTATTTATCACTCAACCATTTTAAGTATATGATATACCGTTGTAAAGTTCTTATAGAGTAGAATATGAAACCATAATTTTATTATTCAACTCTCCAACTTTACCTATTGAAAATATGCCTCATAGTTTTGATAAAATATAATTTTTCCAACATCTTTATCAAGTTTATGGATTTATAAATAAAAAATTCAAGTTAGGAAAATAATGCCAAATTTGCTTTACCCAAATATAATAATATGACTCCTAATGCAAGGACTATGAAACTTTTACCCAAAATAATAATTACAAACACTTATACCTAAATTTAATTATTGAATAGCTTTGCAAAACACCAAAAATAAAGTAAAGATTTTATGTACAAATTTTTTTTGAACATTAAACTCATTATATGTTTTTATTATATCCGCTCTTTTTGATATAATGTCTAGAATTGCGTATAGTCTCCTAACCCTTAAATAGGAGGATAATGTGTTTCAGCACACTTAAATTCATGTCCTCCTACACTAACAACAATGCCGATACCAATTGAATTAAAACTCAATCAGCAATTTATGCATAAATTAAATTCAAATTAATTATTATTAAACATAGTTTATCCATTATTGCTTATTTGTATAAAATACCTTGCGGTGTAGTTATTACTTATTAGTAAAAGTAATTTAAGGGTTAACAAAGTTAGTGTGACAAAGTTATTGCACAGCAACTCAAATAAAAATTGATTAAAAATTTATTTTTTACAAAGTAAAAATATTATTATAAGGGTCTTTTATTATATTTTTACATTTTATTTTTTATGAATATATTTTTTACATAATTTTTTTCATCTGCATCGTGAATGTGTTATAATCTAATAAGAATTAATAATTTTCATATTTTAGGTTATATGCCACATTTTGTTTATTTTATGGTTTAAATGGAAATATAAGCCAGTATGAGTAATATAAATTTGCATTTTCTTCTTCTCCTTTGAAATTATTACTAGAAAAACGCAACGTATCCTATCCTGATGGTAGAAGATCTGTAGATTGTCGCCATCCGAACCACAATAATTTAGTTTAGATTCACAGCTGTCGCTATCAGTCCCCAACTCTCCGACCTTCTGTCTTTCTTTTTAATGCCTTAATATATCTGTGTTAATGACTTGATCACGTCCACAGCCAATCCCCTCCTCAAAATCTTCAAAGTCAAGTAAGTTGACACTAAATAAAATATGGTAGTTGAGGAGAAAAGAAAGCTTCTACATCTACATTCCCAAACATTTATCTACATCCGTCTGAAGACAAAATTATAATATGAACGTCACATAAATTAAAGAAATTTGTTAGCTTTTCTAACTTAGACATTGATTCAATCTTTACATAATAAAGAAGACAGGAATTTAGTCTTAAAAATTTAGGATCAGGAACAATATTCTTTTTTATGAGAGATAAGAGTGTTAATTAAAGGTTTGAATACAATTTTTTTTATAGTAATTGTACCTGTCATTGTTAATATTATTTGTACGAAAAACTCGTGTAATCATATCTTGTATTAGTTTATATAACAAATTATGAGTATAAAATTTGATACTTTCATTTGTTAACACGAAAGAATGTTCAAGCAAAAAAGAAATGCATAAGGGTAAACTTAAAAATTCAATTAAGTGTAGAGGCTCAAATTTGTCCGGTCCAACAAATTAAAATCAAACCTAAATCTTACCAATTCACAAGCCCAAATCAAACCAAACACTACCCCAGCCCAAAATTTTACAAGCCCATAATTCTAAAAGAATAGCAGAAATAAAAAAAAAACCTAGCAGCAGTGTGCGCCGCTCCCCACATGCCTGGTCAACGCCTCCAATGCCCAAGGCTCGGCGCCCCATCCCATCGCCCGTACCACCAAACCCTCTGACACCTGCAAAACCAAAGCAACAAGCAAGAAAAGGCAGACAACAGCAAAGCAAAAAATATGGTATTGGCCATTTTTTTCGGTTAAAAGAGAAAAGAGGGAACCGATTGTAGGGGAAGCGGTTTTTTTAATACAAAAAGATTGTATTACACGGAACATATTTTAGAGAAATCAAAAGCAGAAAACAAGTAGAAAAGGTTTGCTTTTATTTTATTTTATTTTTTTTGTTTTCCCCTTTTTTTTTCTTTTTTATTTGTTTTACAAATCTTTTTACAAAGAAAAGCATAATAAAAAAGGGAACTCACTCGAAGCCTCCCGCGGTCGCGACGTCGGTGAACCTTTCTCCATCGTCGGAATCGGGCCCAAAAGGGAGCCGAGAGCCTCCTCTCTTCGGCGTCTCTGCGTTTCGGTCGTGTGGCCTTCAAGGGGTGTCCAAAACGGGGTTAAAAATGCCCATTTGCGCGACGCCGGTCACCGGTCACGGTGGTGGTGCGACGACGGCGAGGATGGGTTTCTTTTGAAACCCTAGTAGAGAATAAATGGGAAAAGGAATGGGTGTTTTCGGATTTTTTTTAAGAGAAGGAAGCAAAAATGAAAAAAAAATTCGTTTAAATACAGGGGTGAAATGGTGCCGTTTTGCACCAGGGTCACCAGCGCCTAAACGGTGCCGTTTGGGGCTCACCAGACGCGACCCGACCCGCTTCCTCAGGATCCGCGCGTTTCCAACTTTCGGGTTATTTACCCTTTTGGTCCTTCCGCATTTTAGAAATCTTAAATTCTATTTTTTTATTCTTTAATTTGTCCCTTTAATTTTATTGCTGTTTTACTTCAGTCCTCGTGGAGCTATGCGTTTTGGGGGACGGGGATATTGCCCCATTCGGTCCCCCATCTCATTCGCGTATCACAATTTGGGGCCCAATATTTTATTTTCATTACGTTTTGTTCCTTTTAATTCAATTTTAATTTAAATTCGGTCCCTTATCCTGTTATTTTATTATTTTGCAGTTTATTCCCCTCAACTTCGTTTAAGTTTCAAATCGATCCTTATTTTTATTATAATTTAGACTTGAAGTCCCGTCCTAATTCCAGTTTAGTTCTTTATTGATTTAATTTCATTTATTTATTTATTTGTTCATTTCTTTCTATTTTTTTTATTTCTTACTATTTCGTTTTAAAATTTATTTATTCATGTTTGTACCTTCTTGTTGTATCATCAATATTACATATATTTCTATTATTTACTTATTTATTATTTTCATGTATACGTTTTATGCATATATTGTTGCTTTATTCATTTTATATATTTCATGATACGTTTACTTTTTATACACCTTCCATTTTATTTCATCTTTTAGTCAATCTGATTTACTTTATTAATATTATGATTTGGCCATCCATATTATTTTATTATTACTATTGTATTACTACTATCATTATCATTATATTGTTTTCTTTGTTTGCATTTATACATAAGTTGTTATTATTATTATTATATTAAATGAGTTAATATTATTTTTAGCACATTTATTTTATTTTTTATTTTTTTATTTATTCTTTTTCATTACTCTTATTATTATCATCATTATTATTGTTATATTTTTATCTCATCTTTGCTATTTTATTTTTCATATTTCAAAAGATTTCCCACTTAATATTACGTGTGTGTGTGTATATATATACACTTTATTTACTTATATTTTATTCTATATACTTTATATATACATATTAAAGTTCACAAAGTTAATATTCTCTTCATAAATATTTGTTGATTCACATCATTTCTCACTACCAAAAATGCACTTATTTGTTCATTATTTGTTTCTCTTTTACATATGGTTTCATTATTTCATCCATTCTTAAATCCCTTTTTTATGTTATGTTTGTTTATTTTTACGTCATGTGTCCTTGTTTTATTGCTTTACTCATTGATCGAGATTTGTTTACTAATGTTGCATCCACCTTTGGAATTTTATTATTGTTATTATAACATTGTATCACATAATGTATATCACTTTAAATATTACATTAATTTTCACCAAAATTCATAAAAGGGATTCTTTAATAAAGGTGATATTTTGTGTTTTAGAAATTCGGGAAATCGTGCCCTAACATGCTGGGTTTCGATTTTTCGTTTGTCCAAATAATCAAATATCCCTTTTAAGTTTCTTTCGCGTTTTCTAAACTTCAAAATAAAGGCAATATCCCTTTTTTGAGATTCGGAAGATTGTGCCCTACGTGTTGGGTTTCGATTTTTTTTGTTTGACCCAAATAACCGAATAACCTTTTAAAATTTCAATGCATTAGTCTTGGAAATCACAAGATAATTTTGGTATCGAAAGTTTGAAATGTCGTGTCCTACGTGGTGGATGTGATATTTTATTTCTTCGAAACAAGAGAATCTTAATATTCACTTCAAATTAACCAAACATTCATAAAAAGGGATCGTATTTTAAAATTTATTTTAAAATTTATTTTAAAATTTATTTTAACTTTCGACATCAAGACATTAATTAATCAATTAGGTACCAATTTTGGGCATTACGAGGGTGCTAATCTTTCCTCGTACGTAACCGACTCCTGAACCCGTTTTCTCGAATTTCGTAGACCAAAGTCAATTTCTAGTAAAACAAAATGTTTTATTAAAATAATCAAATTACGAGGTGACCTGATCACACCTCAATAAAAAAGGGATTGGTGGCGACTCCCAATTTTTGTTTATCATTTTCAAAACTAAAGTCGATCCCCGTTTTCAAAAAATGGTTTCGACAGCTTGGCGACTCCGCTGGGAACTTGAGAGTCGAGCCATAAATTGATTGGTTTTTGTCCTTCGCCAAAAATTGAAAACTCGTTTTAAACTTATGATCCCTTCATTGCATTTAATCCGTTTTTCATACGGTTTACATTATTTTTCCTATTTTCTTTATTGCTTCGGGTTTTTCTTATGTATATATCATCGCACATTGCATTGCATGACCGCCGTGGTCACACCTTTTAAGTGAGAGTGAGAAGCTATGCCTTCGTGAGGTTTTCACCTATGCATGGGCTAGTGGATCACTTTCGGGATACATCCGTACCTATGTCTTCGTGAGATTTTCATCTCTGTATAGCCATAGGGAAATGTATTCTTCTGAACTGAACTCGGTCCATATGAGCCTATAATGGGTGAGGATCGAGGAATCTACTAGTTCAGGTACCCTTACTCTAGAACTGAACCACATATAGAGAGACCTAGGAGCCTACCCTAGGTAGAGCCACGTTAAACCCCTAGTGGTCACCCGAATAGGTGGTTTATTTGTTATTTATTTCTCCTGTACTAACGTGTTTTATTTTTGTTTTTTTTAAATGCATCGCATTACATCATCATAGAAATGAGATGTTGATTCATATTTGATTGCTAAATAGAGCAGTTTGTCATAAGAAAACGAATTTCTTGATAAAGTGGATTATAACACGGTTGTCTAAATATGGTCTAAGTAAACACAATGAAAAAAGGCTGATAGCCCATGAAGAAATACATGACTTTGCTTCATTGCCCGAGGATTAAAACCGACAAAGGTTATTCGAGAGCCATCACGTCTTGACTTTCTTAAAGGAGCTGACGAGTATCGAGGGGATAAGTGAACAACGAGTTGCAGTCTGGATCAAGCAAAAAAGAGTTCATGGGGACGTCTTTTAGAAAATTCGTAAGACTCGACCATAACATCCGAATATGAAGAGGAAGATAGGTGTATTTGCTTATGAGAGAAAGGTCGTATATGTAATCCGTTTTATGTAAAGGAATTTGTTTTCTAGAAAAGTTGTTCTAATGAACTTAAATTCAGAATCAACGCATTCTTTTTTTTGTATTCATTCCATGCATTTGCATTGCATTGCATCATTTGCATTAAACTTTCATTAAAAGACCCTAATTAGGTAAAATTATTTCAAAAATTATTTCAGAACCAACAAAGGATATGGACAAAAGGTTGGAGAGAATAGAGCAAATGCAAATATAGATGCAAGAGCAATTGACCAAACTTCAACAAGATATGCGAGAAAAAATGCTAGAACTCCAAAGAAATATGATGGGCCAGTTAACCCAGTTATTGGCCGGAGAACTTGAAAAAATGAGTGGCCTAGTGGTCAATAGTAAGGATGATAATGAAGACATCGTCTATTCCCCATGTTTTACCCCAATAAGCGTCCTGAGCCAACCAGACATGCAAGGGGTACCCATCATTATCGGACCCCAATATTAGGCTGATGCCTCGGAACTGTTGAACTTTTCGATGGGTTCAGGTTTTAACCCGAAAGATGATCGAGCCAAGCCGATTTTTCTAGTAGAAACAAAGGAAATAGAAGGGTGGACTTTAAAGGCCCCGGAGAAGAAGGAAAAGGAAGCGAATAATGCGAGTGGGTATAATAAGGGCTATTCGAAGCTTGTTATAGTAAGCAAGCCAATGACAACAACTATTAGCCATCAGGTCCCCCCGAGGCAAGAACCCAATCCAAGACTAAACTCGGACAAACCTCAGTTCGTGCCCATCCCAATCACGTATAGGGAGTTGTACCAAATTTTGTTTGATGCACATGTTGTATCCTTTTTTTATGTAGAACCGATACAATCTCATACCCTAAATGGTACGATGCAAGCGGCCAGTGTGAATACCCTGGGGGGATCACAAGGCATTGGTCGAGAACTGCGTCACTTTTAAAAAGATGATCGAGAGACTCATCAATTTGGGTATCGTGAAATTCGACGCTCCCTCTGGTGCAGAAAATTTGTTACCCAACCTTTCTGTAAAAGGGGTAAACATTATGAGTTCCATGATGGATAGGGGCATGAGATCCAAGGGTACATCGAGCTAAGGACAGTAGTGCAAGACTTGATATTGGGAAACCTGAACATTAACGACATATCAGAAGAGGGAACCCGGGAATAAAATTTTACGATCATTTGCCCTTACATACTTGGGAGTGTTTTGAGCAATGAGACTGTGGAAGAGATCCTTTTTTATTTTTAGAGCTAATCTAGAGTAGTATTCAAAACATGCTTGTTGCTTTAAGCCTAGAAGCAATAAGAATCCTTTGGTGAAATAGGCTTGTGTCCTAAGTCTTTATTTTAATAAAATGTATCTTTTTGAGCAAATATTCTTCTATTTCATTTCATATTGTACAGATAATCATTCTTAGATTCATTTGTTCTTTGGACTTTCTTTCAAATATTCATTTATACTTCATTCATGATCATACCATACGAAAAACCATCCTTAGAATCACTTATTATTTGGAATATGCCTTCAATAGTTCCCCAGATATCAACGACATGAGCGACGTTGCTACTAACCCAGAATCTTCTTTTGAGCGAGATATGTGTCTTGAGGGATCTTAGGACTTGAAAGATGACAAAGATTGTAACATATCTCTTGATTTGTTAAGGATGGTAGAGTAAGATGAAAACAGATCTCAGAGTAAGATGAAAACAGATCTTACCTTACAAAAAGTCAGTGGACAATAAGCCTAGGACAAGAGAAAGAGGCAAACATCGGAGTCTGCATCACAACAACGACAAAGCGAGAAATCATTGAGTCGTTCCAAGATTTCAAAGATGTATTCACATGATCCATCAAGATATGCCTAGGCTACTAAGGCCTATGGATGCTAAAAAAGGATCCATACGAGCACATACTTATAGTCTTACGTTAGCCAGGCTAATCATGAGGTTCGGATACTGCTGATCCACCATGGAAGGGGATTGTATCAGTCAAATCATGAATGCCAAATGGAGGAAGACAAGACTTTTATACCTCCTCAATTTCTTCACAAATTTTCTCCATGTGGGGCATGGAGGTTATGGGCCGATCTCTTTGAAAGCTTCTAACCGATACTGATTCGTCTTTGGGGTCGTCAATTACTCCACGAAAAGGGTGAAAGTTGTTTCATATGCCAATGTCACTAAGTCGACAGTTATCAAATTAAAAAAAACGAATTAAAGATCATGGGGAAGATGACCGAGACTTGTAAAGATTGGTGTGAGAAGTCACCATTTACCCTCTATGCTCATCGAACGTTGGCCAAGACCTTCGCCGGGGTAGCATATTTCATTAGTCTACGGGATAAAAAGCTGTTTTGAAGAAGAGATTCCTTGTCTCTGAGTCTTGTCAGAGCTGAAGTTGGATATGGCAAAACGGATCCAATCCTGATATGATTAGTTGAATTTGAATAAAGAAGGTTGAAAGCTATCTGTCATGGTCCAATGAACGATGTGAGCTTACGATGAAGAGGTTCACCCTAGAAAATTCCACGAGGGGAACTTGATATTAAAAAAGATCCCTCCTATACAAAAGAACTTCTAAGAAAAGTGGATGTCAAACTAAAAAGAACCTTATTTGGTAAAGAAGACCTATTTTGGAAGGGCATTAATATTGACCGAAATGGATGGCAAAGATTTTCCCAAGTCAGTGAATTTGGATTTCGTCAAGAAGTATTTCACCTAGAAAGTAAGAGGCCAAGGCGAAAACCCGCAAAGGGTGCTTTGAGGCCTTTAAAAAAAAGAGAAGAGAAAAGAAAAGAAAAATGAGAGGCCAAGGCGAAAACCCGCAAGGGACGCCTCGAGACCAAATGGGATTCGAGTTGAAAACCTGAAAAAGGGCGGCTCAAATTTGGATCAAAGTGGGGCATACAACAGTTTTGCTATGCCTGAATTAACAATAAAGAAGTATGTTACATCTTGGGGCATCGACAAAGTACTCTGGATCCCTAAACACATGAAAGTATTGCTCCATCTCCCACAAGAAATTATCCACTTTCCTCGCTGACCTTGCTCCCTAACTTCTCTGGTTTGAGGACATTAATGTCTCGGTTTAGTGTTACACTCAACACCCCTTTACGCATAATAGCTCTACAAACAACATTCTCTCCTTCGAGCTCTTCGACTTTTGCATTCAAATTCATCATTGTGGCTTTATTTTATTTCTTCATAGTTGTCATCTTAACTTCAAGAGCATTATTTTTCTTTGTCAGCTAAACCACATTAGTAATGAGGAGTGTTTCTATTACATCCATATTGGAACTAAGGGCCTCCGCCACATATTCCTTGAACTGCTCTTTTATCGAGTACAACTAATCAGTGTATGACTCCACTATCTCGAGCGTCTCCCTCATGTCCTCTATAGACTCCTTGACCGCGTCTGAACGTACTAATGTCTAGAGTGTGAAGGCTGTAACCAAAGTATAAACGTTAGGCAATTTTTGCAAGTATACGGGCCAGGTTGTAATATAGTTTTACAACGAAGTATGGAAGTACTCCAAGAATCATACCCAATGGAGGCTAGACTAAACTAATCCTAACTTCTATGCTAATAGGTCTAATTAGTAATTTAATTAAACTATATTATGATTACTCTTAAGGTGATAGAAAATAATAATTTATTAAAATACTAAAAGAACATAAAAAATTAAAGAGAATAATTTGTGGATTTTATCAGATTTAATGATAGAAGATTAACTCGTTTCAGTGTTCATAATTAACTCAAATTTTGGGTTCTATCTAATCAACTAGTCATTAACCTAGCAAGGCCTCTTGGCCTTCCACTAACCTTATAAGTCAGCAAAAACTACTTATCTCTTGACCTCATAGTCCAGACCAGATTTGGGTAAGGTTTTCACAAATCGGCAATACCAATTTTGGGTTCATTCCCACCTATATGACTTCTTAGGGTCATCTAGTTTAGGGTTTTATGTTCTTTCTATCCCAACCAGCTGATCCACTAAAAAACCCGTATATAGAAGCTAATTAATTCCACATCCATTTGTTACTCCCCCGTTACCGGATTAGTTCCCCATAGATTTAACAAATATCATAAACTTGATTAAAACATAAATAATAAGAATAGATTAAGTAAAAAGTTTAGAAAAATCCTGATAGATATATTGATAATGTGCGAACCATAATCCTTTGAAGAGTTTGATTGATCCACAATTTGAATTCCATAAAGAATAGAATAAAGCTAAAATTATAATTATGACTGAAAAGAAACCTAAATTATGAATGAAAATAAACTAAGCAGAAAATGGAAAATTAAAATTGGTAAAAAACTGTCCATAAACTAAGCAAAGCAATCCTATTTATAAGCCTAGGGTTGGTCCTAGGTCATTGACCTAATTTGGTTGACTATTTCCTATAAAGTTGTTGTGTCGCGACATGATGGCAGTCTACTAGTCTTGGGCATGTCATTAGGGCTGTGTTATGACACCGAAGGCAATTTGCTCATTTTGAGTACTATGTTCATAGTGTTACGACATCGAAGCTACGTGTTGCAACATCGCAGGAAGTCTATTGTCTCTGGGCCTACGTATGGTGTCCTACACACTCACTAAATAGGTTACTTTACCTTTAGGCCCGTCTTGGCCCGCACGAACATATAAATGTCAAAATTGCTTATTTTATTATCTGCGAACTATAAATAAAAACTAAACAAAAACATAACTAAATTGTTTTCCTACGAGTTTGTTAAGTATGAAAAATAGTTTAATCTGCTAAATCGAATTGTAACAGATCACTCCTCGAGATAGACCACACAACTTTCCAAAGCCGACAATATATCCTTCAATAAGTTATTTTTCCTGAACCTCTTATGAGTCTCCAATGAGACATTCTGCTTGTCTCCTCATTTCGTCATCTCAACGTCTTCAAACCTTAGTTCTAATACCAAATGTCACAAGACTAGGACTTTAGTCTCGCAAACTGCACGGCTTTAAGCGATTTTTTGCTTCGAATCTACCTAAGTCAGTCTAACTCTCACAAGGGTGAGAATTCTCATAGAATTTTTCTAGGACAACAAATTATAGTGGAAGAAAACTCGAATTGAAAGAGCAACGGATAAAAAAATGTAACACCCCAAACCTGGCTTAGACTTTATGGCCGAATTTGGCGATGTCACATGGAATGAAATTTGAAATTGAATTTATCAAGTTATAACCGTTTTTATTTGTTAGCTTTTATTTATCTTTCATCAATTTCAAAACTATTTTCTCGTTAATTTAATTCATTTAAAAAATATATTCTATAGCGGAAGCTTTTAAAACCGTGATATTTAAAGAAAATTGTTCGCATTTTAGGAAAAATTTTGTATTTAATAAAACCGAGGTTTCATTGCAGTTCTAAAATTCATGAAAACAATTAAAATCCAAAACCAAGGAAAACAGTCCAAAAGTCCCAAATTACATCAAAATACCTCGGAAAACAAATAGGAAA
The DNA here is from genome assembly GCF_007990345.1 of Gossypium hirsutum. Classification (NCBI taxonomy): domain Eukaryota; kingdom Viridiplantae; phylum Streptophyta; class Magnoliopsida; order Malvales; family Malvaceae; genus Gossypium; species Gossypium hirsutum. The sequence continues at coordinate 35,811,800 of NC_053428.1, forward strand.
TAAATACTATAACTGAAATTAAAACAGTTCAATAATCATGTGGTCACTATTGAGCCCTCCGCCGCACCGATCCGTCTAAGTCTGGGGATTACCTGTGCGGATAAATAGGAAGGGGTGAGTTTACATAAACTCAGTGTATAATATTTACAAAAAAACATACATACAGTCAAATGCAATCTGGGCCTAAGCCTATTACCGATTCAGATACAGTTTAGGCCTTAGCCCATTCAGATACAGTCTCAGATACAAATTAGGGCCTTAACCCATTCAAATACAGTATGTATACAGTAACAGAAATCAGTATCCTACCCACTAGCCTCTATACACCATCTCCGATCATCCCTACACACCATGTGGGGTTTAAAATACCCACCCAGCCCTACATACCAAGTCGTACCTAATGTGGCACATATTAGTAGTATTGTAGCTGAGCTGCTAGATAATAGGCATAGAAGCCTTTCAGTACACTTTCTTCAATAGTCAACTGTCCCACCCCAATGTAGATGGAACTAAACATGCTCAATGCAAACATACAGAAATACATGCTTACATGCTATTATTCAGTTATTAGTCATACATACAGATTAGTAAACATGCATAAATTTCACAAGCTCAACACATACATTGTATGTTCAAATCACACAATTTCAGGTCTAAGTAGTGCTTACTGACCCTAGAGTGGGTTCACAATCGACTTGGACGATCCGTGCAACCCTAAGAAACATTTTAGCTAAATGGGCCTTCACGCCCATATGCTTTGCCCGTGTTAGCCCAATACTACAATTGGTGTTGGCCCTTGTAGATCACACTGCCTGACCCAAATTCCACACGCCCGTTTGGACTACCCATGTGGGCCCACACGCCTCTGTGACCCACACGCCCAGTTCGATTTAGCCCATGTGGTCCATACGACCACACTTTGGCAATCACATGGCCGTGTCTTACACACGGCCTAGCCTTCATCAATCACACGGCCGTGTTATCGCATACGGCCTACCACACGGGTAATAACACGCCCATGCGTCAATTGTAGAGTTTTTTAGCTTTTATCGAATCTCATTTTCTGCGTTTTCGGGTACATACCTGGTTCTTTTCGATGAAAAATTACTCCCAAAGCCTTACAACCTAAGAAAGAAGCACCTAAAAGTCGATTTAGCAGCCAAAATTATGAATTGGTTCAAAACCCAAAATAAAAATTAAGATTTACCGACGACGAAAAACCACTGCTAAACTGTTTGAGCAATTGGTGCGAAGTTCACTGTTTACAACTTTCTCCTACCCAAAATAATGGCAGAAAAATCAAATTCCACGATTATACTAACAAATCTAACACATAAACATAATTATTCCAAGACACCAAGAACCACTTACCTATTCAAGAGTACGAAGGATCGACACGCCAGCGAATCGCAATTTGAAAAGGGGAGATTTTGATAGAAGTCAGAAAAAGAAAAAGAAAAATGAAAGTTGGGAGTAGAATAGCAAAGAGGGAAAACAAACGTCAGAAGAGAAAAATTTTGGGAAAAACAGAGAGAGAAGAGAAGTGCCTGCATATCCCTAATTTCACTCCACTAGACCCACTAACAACTACTTACTTAGATCCCCAACTCAACAGAAACTCTTATCAGTTCACAGAGCAAAAATATAACGTCCATGCTCACACAGGGATTCAATCACAAGACTTTCAACATGCAGACTCCCTTATCACTTGACCCAGTAAGCTTATTCTGATTTGAATTTACAGATAATTTAACATAGGCCCGTTGAACAAGTATAAGGCTTAAGTTAGAAAAATATAAAATTTGCCAAATGCAAGGCTTAAACTTGAGACCTCACACACACACCTAAAACACTTAACCACTGAAGCAGATAAACAGTTGTGTCTAATATTCACAAAAACAGATATATCAAATTTGAGGTTTTACAACTCTACCCCTTAAAAGAAATTTTGACCTCGAAATTTACCTGATCAGAACATATGAGGATATTGCTGACGCATCTAGTCCTTAGGTTTTCTCGTGGCCTTCTTAATACTATGATTTGGCCACAACACCTTCACTAATGGGATATACTTCTTTCGAAGTATCTTCACATCATGATCCAGAATATGCATCGGCTCCTCCTTGAAGGTCAAATCTGGCCTAACCTCAATCTGCCCAATAGGGACAATATGAGTAGGATCCAAACGGTAACGCTTCAACATTTAAACGTGAAATATGTCATGAATATGGTTTAGCTCTGAAGGTAGCTCCAACTGATAAACGACCGGTCCCACTCGATTTAGGATTTGATAAAGCCCAATAAACCTAGGCTCAACTTGCTTTTGAGATCGAACCTCAGAACCTTTTTCCATGGCGAGAAATTAAGAAGCACGAAGTCCCCCACAAAATACTCAATCTCACGTCTCTTCAGATCAGCATAAGACTTCTGTCTATCAGAAGCAGCCTTCAGACGATCCCGAATCAGTCGAACCTTATCCTTAGTCTCAGAAAACAATTCAGGACCCAGATCCCGTCGTTCACCCAATTCAGTCCAACATAGAGGAGTACGACACTCACGATCGAACAGAGTTTCGTAAGGTTCCATCTGAATATCAACTGGAAACTGTTATTGTAGGCAAACCCAGCTAACGGCAGGTAATCCTCCTAACTCTTCAACATATCCTTCAGTATCTGAATCACCCTCTAAGATTGCCCATCGATCTGAGGATGGAACGCAGTACTGAAGTCCAATCTTGAATCCAGAGCCTCATGTAACTTTTTCCAGAACCGAGACATGAAGCTAGGATCCCTATCAGAAATGATTGAAACCGGAACCTCATGCAGTCTCACTATATTAGAAATGTAGAGCTTCTCCAACTTTTGTAGTGAATAGTCGATCCTAACCGAAATTAAGTGCGCAAACTTGGTCAATCGATCCACGATGACCCAAACAGAATCCTTCTTAGTGAGAGTCAAGGGCAACCCACTAACGAAGTCTATCGTTACTCGCTCCCATTTCCACAAAGGAATCTTAACCGGTTGCAGCAAACCTGAAGGTAACTGATGATCAGCCTTAACCTGCTGGCATGTCAGACATCGTGCCATAAAATCAGTAACTTGCCGCTTTAAACCCAACTACTAGTACAGTTTTTGAAGATCTAGGTACATCTTGTTCCCACCGGTATGCGTAGTATAAGGGCTACTATGCGCCTCTCTCAGAATAGACTGCCTCATATCGGTATCATTCAACACATAAATTTTACCACAGAAACAGAGTACCCCATCATTAGTTAGCCCAAAGTCCGTAGTGCTGCCACTCTCAACCTGACAGAAGTGAAGACCCAACGGTTCATCCTCTAACTATCTATTCCGAGTCTGTTCTATCCAAGTTGGTTTAACCTGCAGTTCAGGTAACAAACTTTCATTGTCAAACAAACTAAGTCGAGCAAACATTACTTTCAAATCAATCATTTCCCTACGACTCAACGCATTGACCACCACATTGGCCTTGAAAAGATGGTGCTCAACAGTACAGTAATATTCTTTAAGCAGCTCAATCCATCTATGCTGCCTAAAATTCAACTCCTTCTGAGTCAGGAGGTACTTGAGGCTTTTGTGATTAATGTAGATTATACACCTCTCACTATACTAATAGTGCCTCCATATTTTCAAAGTAAAGACTACAGCGGCCAATTCCAAATCATGCATCGGATAGTTTGCTTCATGTGTCTTGAGCTGACGAGACGCATATGCCACAACCTTACCATCCTGCATCAGAATACAACCCAAACCCACATGTGACGCATCACTGTAAACCACAAACTCCTTTCCAAGTTCAAGCTATATCAGAACAGGAGCCACAGTCAGAACAGTCTTGAGCTTCTCGAAGCTCTCCTGCTGCACATCAGTCCAGACAAATAGAATACCCTTACGTAGCAGTTTAGTTATTGGTGCTGCAATCAGGGAGAAACCTTCCACAAACCACCGATAATAACCCGCCAAGCCCATAAAATTATATTTCTGACATATTCTTAGGCTGTTTACAATCCAGTACAGCCTCGATCTTTCGAGGATCAACTCGGATCCTCTCAGTAGAAACCACATGGCCTAAAAAAGTCACTTCATGTAGCCAAAACTAACACTTGCTAAATTTAGCGTACAACTTCTTCTCACACAGAATCTGAAACACAACTCTAAGATGCTTATTATGCTCATCTTCAGTCTTAGACTATACTAAGATTTCGTCGATGAAAACTACGACAAACTGATCCAGATAGGGTTGAAACACTCAATTCATCAAATACATAAATGCGGCCAGCACATTCGTTAACCCAAAATGCATAACTAAAAACTCGTAATGTCCATAACGAGTCCTAAGTGTCGTCTTATGCACATCTACCTCCTTAACCCTCAACTGGTGATATCCTGAACGAAAATCGATCTTAGAAAACACAGAAACCCTTCAGAACTGATCAAATAAGTTGTCGATACTCGGAAGTGGATACTCGATTTTAATGGTCAACTTGTTCAACTGTCGATAATCTATACACATCCTCATGGTCTCATCCTTCTTCTTAACAAATAGAACCGGTGCTCTTCATGGACACACACTGGGACAAATGAAACCACGGTCTAAAAGTTCCTACAGTTGAGCCTTAAACTTTGTAAGCTCCTTCAGTGCTATACAGTAGGGGGCAATAGATACCGAAGCTATACCAGGAAGAAGTTCAATCCCAAACTCCACTTTCCAATTTGGAGGTAAACTCAGTAGATCCTCAAGAAAGACGTCTAAAAAATCCATTACTGTTATGAAATCCTTTACAGTAGAGCCCTAGAAACGGAAACACTAATATAGACCAAGAACGCCTCACATCCCTTACGAACTAGTTTCTCAGCCACCAGTGCAAAGATCACATTAGCCAAATAATTTTGGCGTTCTCCAGTCATGACTACCTCATTATCCTCCTCGGTTCTCAAGACGACCCTCTTAGTTGCACAATTCAGACTGACATGGTACTTGATTAATCAGTCCATACCCAGAATCAGGTCAACCTTTGAACCTCTAGCGGAACATCTCTATACAGTTTGCTAACCCGAACCAATTGCCCTAGTGGACTTAGTACAGTCACCTCAGTAGAAGTATTTTCAACCAAAATTCCCAAGTTTCCCGACACAGTGCTAGCTACATAAGAATGTGTGGAACCGATGTCTATCAAAGCAAAGTAAAGTACATCATAAATTAAGAACGTACTGGTAATGACGTCTGGAGCATCTTTATCCTCTCGGCGACAGTAGCATAAACAAGAGCAGGCTGTCTCATCTCAGTTTGTCCAGCACCTCTGCCAGGTGCTCTCTGTCTACGGCCCATACCATTACCACCCCTAGCCTGACCACGGCCCCTATGTGGTTGCTGAACTACCCTTTGTGGCTGTGTAGTACCAGAACCCGGAGCTTGCACCTGATCAGCCCTCACCAAACACTCTCAAATACGGTGCTCTAAATACCAACACCTTAAACTCGCCCCAGTCCTCCTCCAACACTCGTCCTGATAGCGTCAACCACAATCTCCATACAGTAGCAATCCAGTAGGAGCAATAATGGGCCCAGCTCTAACCGGCCCATCAGTCCTAGCCTTTTTCTTAGGTCTCAGTACCGAACTCGAGGGCTCTGAATCTCTCTTGTTCTTACCCTTCTCACGATCCCTATTTTGGCGCTCAGCACGCTTAACCTCTTCGGCGATCTTCGCCTTTCCTACAAGAACAGAGAACTCACGCTCCCTCTGCGGAGCTATTAGCACCCTTAGATAATCCTTAAGGTCGTCCTCTAAACGGACACATTTTTAATACTCAGACGCCGCCATACCTCGCACATAGCGGCTTAGTCTAAAAAATTTGACCTCATACTCGGCCACTAATTGGTCTCCCTAAGTAAGGTTTAGAAACTCATACCTACGACCATCGATGTAACTTGCTCCAACATACTTCCCTCAGAAGGTAGACTTAAAGAATTCCTAAGATAGACGATCGGGCTGAATGCCCTCCTCAACAACCAACCACCACTGATAGGCCTCATCGCGAAGCAACGGGACTGCACCCTTCAATTTCTACTCAGAGGCACAATCTAAATCATCCATTATCCTCTCAATAGCCTCCATCTAGTGCTCAGCCACATTAGGGGCGACTCTAGTGACACCCCTAAAAAGTTCAGCTCCATTAGATCGGAGTCATTCTGTAACTAACCCTCGGCCCCCAGATCCAGTGTTGGGCCCAACGACCCTCTCTAGTATTTTTAACATAGCATGGGACAATGCGTTATCCCCAGCCACAGGACCTTGAAAACTAGTCTCAGTAGCATGTGACACCAGCGTCTCACTCATATCCAAGTTCGGCATGCTACCCAAAGAAGAGGATTCAGCTTGAATCCCCAACGGCCTCTACCTCAGCCTCTAGTACCACGTTTACAAATACCTCGTGTGCTCATGTCTATTCGGATTTATCTATATTACGAATTTTATGAATCAGTTATTGTTTCAGTATTTATTAACAGATGTTTTATATAAAGTAGTATCATAATTTAAAGTTTGTTTTTCGATAGTACAGCCTATATTGATTTCAGTTTCACTACAGTTTCAGTATACACTAACTAGAGTGTTTTCAGAATAGACTATCTATAACACCATAACAATTTATCAGAATACTTACAGGATTAGTGTCGGAAACTTTGTGTACCACATTCTCAGTCAAATCATTTCAATCATTTGAAAATCAATCCTGACAAACTAAGTTTAAAAACTGAAAATCCAAAGTCGAGTTTGTAACCTGGCTTTGATACCATTAAATGTAACACCCCAAACTCGGTCTAGATATTATGGCCAAATCTGACAATGTCACATAGAATGGAATTTGAAATCGAATTTATCAAGTTAAAACTGTTTCCATTTGTTAGCTTTTGTTTATCTTTCGTCAATTTCAAAAATATTTTCTCATTAATTTAATTCATTTAAAAAAAATTATTCTGTAGTGGAAGCTTTTAAAACCATGATATTTAAAGAAAATCGTTCGCGTTTTATAAACAACGTTGTATTTAATAAAATCGAGTTTTCGTTGCAGTTCTAAAGTTCATGAAAGTAGTTAAAATCCAAAACCAAGACAAATAATCCAAAAGTCCCAAATTACATCAAAATACCCCGGAAAATAAATAGGAAATAAATACCGCAACTTAAATTAAAATAGTTCAATAATCATGTGGTCACCGTTGAGCCCTCTGCCGCACCGATCCTCTAGGTCCGGGGATTACCTGTGCAAAAAATATACATACAGTCAAATGCAGTCTGGGCCTAAGCCCATTACCAATTCAGATATAGTTTAGGCCTTAGCCCATTCAGATACAGTCTCAGATGCAAATTAGGGCATTAGCTTATTCAGATACAGTATGCATACAGTAACAGAAATTAGTATCCTACCCACCAGCTTCTACACACCATCTCCGACCATCCCTACACACCATGCGGGGTTTAAAACACCTACCCAGCCTTGAATACTAAGTCGTACCGAATGCGGCACATATCAGTAGTATTGCAGCTGAGCTACCAAATAATAGGAATAAAAACCTTTTAGTACACTTCCTCTAATAATAAATTATCCCACCCCAATGTAGATGCAACTAAACATGTTCAATGCAGATATACAGAAATACATGCTTACAAGCTATTATTTGATTATCAGTCATACATACAGATCAGTAAACATGCATAAATTTCACATGCTCAATACATACATTGTATGTTCAGATCACACAATTTAGGGTCTAAGTAGCGCTTACTGACCCTATAGTAGATTCACAGAAGACTTGGGCGACCCGTACAACCTTAGGAAATAGTTCTGCTAAATGGGCCCACACGCCGATGTGATTTGCCCGTATTGGCCCACATGCCTTTATGGCCCACATACCCCGATTGGCTTTGGCCCGTATGGATCACACAACTGGCCCAAATTTCACACACCCGTATGGGCCCACACGCCCAGTTTGATTTAGCCCGTGTACCCTACACAGCCACACCCCGGCCATCACATGGCTGTGTCTTACACACGGCTGGCATTATTTGATCACAAGGCCATGTTGTCACATACGGCAAACCACAAGGGCGAGTACATGCCTGTGTGGCATTGACAATGAGGTTTTTTGGCTTTCACCGAATCTTATTTTCTGCGTTTTCAGGTACACATCTGGTTCATTTTCGATGCAAAATCATTCCTAAGGCCTTACAACCTAAGAAAGAAGCACCCAAAAGCTGTTTGAGCAGCCAAAATTACGAATTGGTTCAAAACCGAAAACAACACTCAAGACTTACCAACGACAAAAAATCACTGCTAAACCGTTTTAGCAATTGGTGCGAAGTTCACTGTTCACCGCCTTCTCCTACCCAAAATAATGGTAGAAAAATTAAATTCCACGATTATACCAACAAATCTAATGCATAAACATAATTATTCCAAGACACCACGAACCACTTACCTATTCAACAGTACGAAGGATCGACACACCAACGAATCGCAATTTGAAAAGGAAAGATTTTCATAGAAGTTAGAAAAAGAAAAAGAAAAACGAAAGTTGGGAGTAGAATAGCAGAGAGGGAAAATAAATGTCAGAAGAGGAAAATTTTGGGGAAAACAGAGAGAAAATAGAATTTCCTACATATCCCTAATTTCTCTCCACTAATCCCATTAACAACTACTTACTCAGATTCCCAACTCAACAGAAACTCTTATCAATTCATAGAGCAAAAATATAACGTCCATGCTCACGTAGGGATTTGATCACAGGACCTCTAACATACAGACTCCCTTACCACTTGAACTAGCAAGCTCATTCTAATTTGAATTTACAGATAATTTAACATAGGCCTGCTGAACAAGTATAAGGCTTAAGTCAGAAAAATACCAAAATTTGCTAAATGCAAGGCTTGAACTTGGGACCTCTCACATACACCCAAAACACTTAACCACTGAAGCAAATAGAAAGTTGTGTCCATAATTCACAAAAATAGAAATATCAAATTTGGGGCGTTACAAAAAAGCCAAAGGAAAATAATACGCCAAGTGTTTGAGTAATGTTCTAAAATATATTCAAACTATGAATGAAGTGATGTGATTACAAATGAATGGGGAGGCATCTATTTATAGTTAAGCTCCCCCAAATCCAACATTTAGATCAGTTTACATCAACGACTAAGATTAGTTCCCATCTACAATAAGAGCGTCCTAAGGGATTTAAATTCTATACATGTTTATCTTTTAGGATTTTAGAATAATTATCCTACTGAAATACAATTTACTGGAGTGTTTTCAACTCAACAAGGATTCAAGTAGATGGGCTTCTTCATAGGTTCCATGAATCAAGCCAGTTCATGTGGGTCAAATGAGCCCCATTTAATTTTCTGTGCGCAATAGTCATAGGCTTTGATCCGCGGCTAGTGACAATGACACGTGGTGTGCCTTGTGCAAATAATGTTGATGTGGCATTTTTTTATAATTAAATAATGGCATATTGATAAATTTAGTTCAATATTTATATTTTCTATTAGTTTAACTTTTATTCTTTTTCAGTTAAATTTAGCTATCACTATAGGAAATTAAGCTTTTAGCGGGGCTAACCGAAAAATGCCATAATAAGTAAAGCAATAGAGGCGTTTATGAGAAAAAAATGTCGCAAAAGGTAAATCAATAGTGGCATTTCTCTCATAAACGCCGCAAAAAGTAAGCAATAGCGAAGTTTTTTGATAAATTCCGTGAATGTGTATTAAATTTTAGTGAAACAGAACCATTTGTTAGCCCCGAAATCCCTTAGATTTTCCCCAAAATAGTTCCCCTCCCCGAAATCCATAATTCTTTTTCCAAACCCCCTTTTTTTTCCCAATTTTATTTCCCCAAATTAGTTTCCCTCCCCGAAATCCCTAAGTTTTTTTCCCCACCCTTTCTTTTTTTTTTCCCAAATCAATTCCCCTCCTTGAAGTCCCTAACTTTTTTCCCCAACGTCTGCTACATCACCGTCGACTGTCCTCTACTTTATTGGCGTCAATAGTCCTCTATTGCATCGCCGTGTAAGTTTGTATTTTTTTTTGTTTGTTAATTTTTTTCTAATGTTTCAAATCCTAACCCACAGCAACAGTAACCCAGAAAAGAGAGAGAGAGGGGAGACAAACCCAGTAATCTGGTAATTTTTCATTTCATTCTATTAATTTTTTATATCTACTTTTTTTTAAATTTCGGATAATGTTATATTAAATGATGATATTATTGAACCCTATTGATAACCCGCATGCTAAATGAATTATTTCAACTTATATTGGGTTTTACTTTGAAACAAATTCCATGGGTTGGTATATGGATTAATTTGCAGTAAACTATCATAAGAAGAGTTTAGTTTCTGTTTGTTTTATACAATTAATTGAAAAGTATATTGTTTTATGCACTGTCATATGATTGTTAGATATCAATTGCCTATTTATGCATGGTAAATTTATATTATACACTTTTTAGCTTACATGTAGCTTTGCTTTTCATTTGATGGATTCTTTTGGTTCAAATTTATAAAGGATGAAATTGAAATTTTGGAATGGGAATTAGTAGTAGCTAATAATAAAAAAAGAAAAAAGAAAAAAAATGCAGTACTATAAAGTGAAGAAGAAGGACAAAGGGCAGTGAATATTTGGAAGGGAGAGCAGTGGTCTACTGTTTTACAGTTTTATTCATTTAAGAATTGTTGGTCTTATTCAAACTCTTATTGTGATTGTTGAATGCAATGTTCTTTGATCTTTAGGTGCACTATCTATTGAAAGAAATTGTAAGAAAATCGATTGTTGAAACACAGTAAACAGTTCTTGCTGCAGTATTTTGGATATGATATATGAATATTTTAAGCCTTGGAAATGGAAGTTAGCTAAATTTGTTCTTAATTATCTTGTGGTTTTCTTAGTTGGCAAATTAGTACTAAAGAATACAAGATAAATATTATTTATGAAAGATTGCAAGAATCTATGCAAGAAAATAGATCATAGGTTGTTTTCTGCCAAGTGCCAACTTCTGTGTCATAATTCAAGTGTTTTTAGTTTTCAAATAAAAGGAAGAGTTTTCATCAATATTTTATTCCATATGGTTAAAATGAAAGATATACTGTCTTAATTGTATAAAAACTAGACTTTCTCAAGCTGAAATTATCTCTATAGCTGATATACATATACAACATGGCAAAGGTGTTGGAGCCTGAATCTGGGATAGTAGGTAAAACTTGAAGGTTAAAATAGTAATAATAAAAAAATAGCTAAAAAATAAGTACTTCTTTGTGATTAATAATCATGCCGGGTTTTTTTAGTTATCTAAGACATATTTTTGATAGAAAAGTGTTGAAGTTTAGAGCCATACATGTAGTATTAAAGGTTAACCCTTTAAAAAGAAAGATTATATATACATATACAACATGAATTAGTGTAAAATGAAAAAAAAGGTTGAAGTTGAGCAGGTGTAGACAATATTTCATTCTTTATACATCTCCCTTTCTTGCTCTCTGGTGCCCTTCTGTTTTTCAGCTGGTGTTCCATGCACCACAGTTCCTTTCGAAGAATGAAAATTGAAGCTTTTTCTTTCCGTCTTTCTTTGTTCAGTTTGTCTTATTATTATTATTATTATTACATTTGGAGCTTCATAAAGTTGGCACAAGTGCTGACTAATGGTTGCTGGAGTTATTTGAATGTTGCCCAATCTTCATTTCTTACTTCTAATGCTGTAACTATTTCCGTTGAATTTTGATGCCTTCTCTGATTGCTGACCATTCTGAAATAGGGTTTGTCTTCATTTTTAATCAACAGATTGCTTTCATTTTTAACGTACAGCCTGACAGCAAAATCTGCCTTCATTCATATTTTCCATTTTATATTTTTTAAGTATGTTGTGAAAAATAATACAAATTATATATTTTGTTTAATGATAATGTATCAAATAATAAAATATGAATAGAGAAAATACAAGTAATACTTCTTTAATTAGATTTTTGACTAAAATAAATGACTAGTTTTAACAATATATAATTAATTGTTGCTTTTTCCATGTTATGTGAATCTATTTAATGAGATTTATAGATATCTAAGTTTCAATTAGTTATGGTTTAATTTCACATTTGTCAACAATTGAAACAATATTGAATAGATTGTTAGGTGTTTCTCTTCAAATATAGCATCTAAATTTATATCATATTTATAAAATTAAAATAAAAAAACTTATTTACTGAATATTGAATATTTCCAATACATTTTAAATAGTGAATTTCTCTTACACATTTTACCTATTTTTAAATTTTTACTATCTCTTGAATCTATTTCAGATGCCCATATTTAAGTTAACACAATAATTGAGAAATTTTTAAAATATATTAAATTTTATAACAAAAATGCAAGTAAATTATAGATTTTTGGTAAAAACATGTTTGCCCATATATTTGAAAAATGATTACTCAAATTTTAAAAAAATAAAATAAAATTGTGAGATGAATTAATAGACCTATAGTAAAATAACTTTTATTGATAAAATAGTACAAAATTAAATAATTATGTTAATTAATTTTGACTATACTGGTGGGACCTTTTCTTTAAAAGAGAACAATTTTTTATTTTATTTTTAAATTAAATTAAATCATTATAATATGAGTCTTATTTAAAATTTAGATAATTTGACTCATTAAATTAATTAGTTGAAAATCAAAATAATCTTTTTATTATATATAAAAATGTGTTAGATCAATTATTGATTTTATTATTTTTTAAAAATATATAATTTAATCTAAATTATAGGTGTAAAATAAAAGACTTAATTCCACTATGCATTCACCAATTTGCAATTTTGCATATGCATCTAACTGTTTGTGATTCAATGAATTTAAATAACATGATTAATATATATATATATATTAATGTCAATTTACCTTATCATTTAGTTATTATGTTTTTTATTGAAACAGTGAATTGGATCTCTACAAAAGAAGTTTTTGATAGGATCATTTGAATTGCTCAATCAAACAACTCCATTTTAAGCTGTCCTTAATTGTACTTGTAGGTACCTCGTATTACTTACATGTTTTAATTTAATACAATATTTTTTTGAGATAAATCCATGTTAGTGATTTGAATTGAAGCATAATATCTTACATATCTCCTTGTGATATTACTATTTTAGGTTAAATGTGTTCATTTAATTGTATAAGTAACATGTTTCTTTTTTTATAAGATATAAATAAACAAACATAAATAGTAATAAACAGATTATAAATAAATAAAAGAAACACATAAACAATAATAGTATTAATTATATAATTAGAAAATTAGAACTAAAATTCGACTTAAATTGTAACACCTTGAATTTTGGGGTTAGAAGTTTTGGGTTTTGTGGTTAGGGTCAGAGAGATAGGTGTACTATTGTGTTTATTTGCGCGTTTAAGTAATAGACTAGGCCTGCTGGTTTGGTGGTTTGTTGTATATTAGTTTGTCTCTAGGTTTTGGGTTCGACTCCTTGTATGTACTTTTTGGAGGAATATTTTTATTTTGTTTTGTTTGTTTTGTTTTAATTTAAAATATATAATTATTTATTTATTTATTTTTTCTTTCTCATGGATGTTTTCCTCTTCTTTTTCTCTCTGTTTCTTTTCTTTTTGTTTCTCTATTACTTTTTGTTTTAATTAATTCTCAAAAATAGTTTTGCTGGTCGATTTCGGGAATTTCGCTCCTCCGTCGTCGAGTCAGTATCTGGGCATCTCTAATTGTGAATCAGGTGTGGGTTCCTTATCTTTCTAATGTATTTGTGAATTCTCGTTTCGACTTCGTGAAAGTCGGCATTTTATGCGTGAGTTCTCAAATCGATTATTTACAATGTGGTATCGTTGTTTTAAGCTTAGAATTTGTATGATTTGGTATAATTTCGAACTATTAAGGGCTGAGAAGTGCTTCGTGGGTGAAGGCACGTTTTTCTGGGCTATTTTTGGGTAGTTTCGTGACCACACGGGTGGCTACACGGCCGTGTGGCAATTCACACGGCCGTGTGTATCTAAGAATTATGGTTTCTGGGTAAAATTTAGTGCGACACGGCTTAGCTGCACGGCCATGTGGCCAACTTGGGGATTTTTTTCGATTTATACGTGGCCGTGTCTCCTGGACAGACAGGCATGTGTGTTTGGGAATTAAGGATTTAGTGTTTTGGCGCCACAAGCCCATGTGGCTAATTTAGGGACATAAGGATCCCACGGGTGAATTTTTTGGACACACGAGCATATGAGACCCTCATACGGCCATGTCTACCCTGTACTCTATTTTAGCACAATTGGACAATGAGTTACACAGCTTGTTCACACAGCCGTATCCTTATTTCACACGAGCTGTACCTCTTCCACATGGGCGTTTTGACATCCATACAGCCTAGCTTTTCCCCCACGGCCGGGACACTCAGCCGTGTGATTCTAAGTCACTTATTTGGTTCTGTATATGTTATTTTATCTAAGAATTTGACTGTGTGTTTCGGCCATGGCTGAACTTTAGTGAGGATGGCTAAGATTTCTGATTTGGGCTTCGGCTTATGTGTTATTTGTGACTGAGGTGTGAGATGTTTGACTCTGAGTCCGGTCTACTGGGTGTGTGTGCATATCTACTTCTGTCTGATTGTCTGTTGACGTGTTCATCATTTCCGTGGGTTTGGATGCATACATGCATTTGCATTAATTATTTTGGGTTTGGTTGTGAAGAGAAGGAAAACTGTTTTTATTCTGGTCTGGCAATTTAACTGCAAGCTTATTTGTATAGCGGTTTACCACACTATACCACACGTACTTCAGCTATGCTGCGTACCAGTATCTGATCTGACTGTTTAAACTGTATCATAACTGTATAGTGGACTACCGCATTGCACTGTACTGCACATACGCCATGTAACACCCCAAACTCGACCTAGACTTTAGGGCTGAATCTGGCGATGTCACATGGAATGGAATTTGAAATTGAATTTATCAAGTTAAAACCGTTTCCATTTATTAACTTTTATTTATCTTTTGTCAATTTCAAAACTATTTTCTCATTAATTTGATTCGTTTAAAAACATAATCTATAGCGGAAGCTTTTAAAACCGTGATAATTAAAGAAAATCGTTCGCGTTTAGGAAAATATTATATTTAATAAAACTGAGTTTTTGTTACAGTTCTAAAGCTCATGAAAACAATTAAAATCCGAAACCAAGGAAAACTGTCCAAAAGTCCCAATTTACATAAAAAAAATACCCTAGAAAGTAAATAATAAATAAAACCATAAATGTAATTAAAAACCGTTCATTCGACATGTGGTCACCGTTGAGTCCTCCACCGCACTGATCTGTCTAAGTTTGGGGATTACCTGTACAAATAAAACAAAAAGGGGTGAGTTTACATAAACTTAGTGTGTAACCCCTACAGAGTCATACAAACAGTCAAACAACAGTTATCAGTCAAGTGCAGTCTGGGGCATAAACCCATTACAGATTCAGTTTCAGATATAACTTAGGGCTGTAGCCCATCTCAAATATAATATGCACACAGTAATAGAAATTAGTATCCTACCCACCAACCTCTACACACCATCTCCTACCATCCCTACACACCATGTGGGGTTTAAAACACCCACCCAGCCCTACACACCAAGTTGTACCGAATGCGGCACATATCAATAATATTGCAGCTAAGCTGCCAGATAATAGGCATGAAAGCCTTTCAGTACACTTTCTCCAATAATCAATCATCCCACCCCAATGCAGATGCAACTAAACATGCTCAATGCAGATATACAAAAATACATACTTACATCCTAAAATTCAATTATCAGTCATACATACAAATTAGTAACATGCATAAATTTAACATGCTCAATATATACATTGTATGTTCAGATCACATGTTTTCGGGCCTAAGTAGCGCTTACCAACCCCACAGTAAGTCCACAGTCGACTTGGGCGACCTGTGCAACCCTAGGAAATATTTTAGCTAAATGGGCACACACTGTAACAGCCAAATTTTTCAGTGGTGTCGGAAACAGTGATTCGAGATCACTAAATCCGACGAGTAAGTTTAAAAATTTTAACAAATAATAATTATAGGCCAAGCGCGAACTTAAAAGAATTATTTTTAATTAGTGAATTTTGCGATTTTAAAAGAATTAATCAGGTAAATTTAGTTGAAAACGAGGTATCGAGACTTCGGATTTATAAACCGAGCCATAAATATTTTTATAAATGTTTATGGAGTGTTATTAAGTTAGTATTAAAGTTTCGTTAGAAAATTTTAACGTTTGGTTAGTCAATTAATTAAAAAGGACTAAATTGAAAATAGTGCAAAATTTATTAAATTGTGATTAAATAGTTTAAGTGATTAAAGAGGAGGGATTTAAAAGGCAATTGGACCCAAATTGTATGGACTGGACGGTTGGGCAAGAAAATCAGCAAAAAAGACAAGGAGAAACAAGGGCAAAATGGAAAATTTTGCAAATTAAACATATAAAACAAGACAAATTTGAAAAATCTAGAGATATCATCATTTTTCTTCAGCAAAAACGCCATGGGAGGTCTGAAAGCTGCTGGTTTTTCATACTTTGATATATGTGAGTTCAATTCTTACCCTTTTCTTTGAGATTTTTATGTTTTTGTGACTTTTACAATTAGGTCCAAGCGTTTAATTCATTAGTTTTTGATTTTATGAACAAAATTAAAAGCTATCATTGATAAGTGTTAGCTGTTTATGATGAAGTAAAATGAATTTGAAGCTTTGATTTTGTTGTTTGATGATTTTATCAAGTAATTTCAATAGAAATTGATTTTAGGACCTAATTGTGAAAAAGTTGTGAATTAAGGTTTAGTTTTAAAATTATGATTTTTAAAGATTGTGTAATAGTTTAGAATGATGGAATAAAATGTTAATTGAGAAAAATTAGCTTAATAGATGGGCTAATTGAGCAAAGACTGAATTGTATGACCTTTGAAATTTAGAGGAAAAATGGTAATAAACATCTTGAACTAAAACAATATTGGACAGCAGAAGTAGACTAAATTTGAAAAATCACCATAAATTGTATAAATCTAATTAGAAGATGAATAAAATATGAAATTAAAGCTTATTGAGTCTAGTTTTTTATATAAGAAACGGTCTAAGCAATGGATTTGTAAATTATGAGATATAATGAATTTTGTGAGACAATGTTAGAATGAATTCGGGTTCCCCTGTTTTGAATTTGGAAAATCACAAAAAATTGGATCAAATTAATTAGAGTCTAAAATTTATATGCTTAGAATCCTTAACGAGTCTATTTTCAATATAAATCAATGGGAACATTATCTGAGTTTTTTACTGTGATATAATTAATTTTTAGTGAAGAGAGGTCAGAACTGTTGGATAGTGAAATAGGGGAAACTTAAATGAATAAACTGTACTAATTGGATAAACCAAAAATTCTTAAAATTTTATGGTGGAATAATATGTGAGTCTAGTTTTAGGGAAAATTTACGGATCTTAATTTTGAGCTTTGTAGCTCAAATTATAAATAATTGAGTGACTATGACTCGTGTGAACAGATTGATGTGAGCATTAATAAGTAAATTGTGAAATCGTACTTACAAGAATGTTATATACATTAAGGATATGGAATGGAGAGGAGGAGGAGGAAAAATATATATGAATATTCAGTTAGCATGGCTAATTTGCATGTTTTAAGCTCATGGACTAAATTGAATAAAAGTAAAACTTTAGGGGGTAATTTTGTAAAATATAAAAAATGACTAAATTGAAGGGAATAAATTGTTTTATTATCTAAATTAATAAATTGAATGAAATTATCAATTTAATATTGGGTGAAATTTGGGAAAATGGTAAATTACCAATATGCCCCTAAATCTTGGTATTTCTGCAATTTAGTCAGGTAAGTTCGGATACCCTGAATGAGCATGTAAATATGAAAATTTAAGTATTGTATAGTATTTTATATGATATTTTGAATTGAATATATGAAAAGGATGCTACATGAAACATGAAAATGAATACTAAATAATATAAATTAATTGAAATTATTCTGAAAATTTCGGTAATGCCTCGTATCCTATCCTGGTCTCAGGTACGGGTATGGGGTATTACACACACGCCCATGTGGTTTGCCCGTATGGGACCACACGTCCAGATTGGCCTTAGCCCGTGTGGATCGCACGACCTAGCCCAAATTCCCACACGCTCGTGTGACTCACACGGCCGATTCAGTTAAGCCCGTATGTTGCACACGGCCTACCTGGCCATCACACAGCTGTGTCTTACGCACAACCTGGCCTTCGTCGATCATACCACCGTGTTGTCGTACACAGCCTACCTCAGGGTGACCACACACCCCTGTGGCGTCAACAATGGCTTTTTTTTTTACTTTTGCCGAAAGTTTGATTTCTATGTTTCGGGTACACACCTAGTTCATTTATGAAGCGTTTGTAACTCCAAGCACTCCAAAACCTAAGAAACAACAATCCATTGACCACTTAGTGATCATTTAACCATTTAACTCTTAATCCTGAAATAACACAAGCGACTTACCATCAACAAAAGCAAGTTTCGACACAATTCCAACTGTCAAAGGCACTCTCATTCACTACCGCCTTCTCCTATACCAAAGAATTCATCGATTACCACAACTTATCGAATATCATAAAGATTCCCCAAATCAAAGAAAACCCACACGTTGCCAATCGCCCAACTACTTACCAAACCGAAAAACGAAAACTATGAAGATTAAATGTTAAAACTATGAAAATGATGAAAAAGTAAAAAGAACGTCAGAAAGATTGGGGATTTTCAGCAGAGAGAGAAAAGAGGGAAAATTTTCAAAAAAAAATTGAATCATAGATATACCCAAATATCCTTAATTTCACTCACCCACTAACCCACTCCTCAGAATTTCACTTCCACCCAAACTTTCTCCTAGAACCGAGACAAAAATAATTACCCACGCTCGCACAGGGCTTCGAACACATGACCTCCACACAACACACAGACTCCCTTACCACTCGAACCAACAGGCTCATTTTGATATGGTTTTACACATAATTAAATATAAGCCCGCAGAACAAATTAGAAGCTTAAGTCAGAAAATACCAAAATTTGCCAAAAATAGGGCTTGAACTTGGGACCTCTCACACATACCCAGAGCACTTAACCACTGAACCAGATACCCAGTTGTGTAAAAAACTTACAAAAGCAAAATTATAAATTTTGGGGCGTTACATGCCAGCTCTGCTGCGTATTAATATCTGAGTGGCTTAGTCCACATTCATTGTATATAGGGTTGGATGGGCCTTTCGAGGTCGTACATGGTGTGTCTTGGTTGGATGAGCTTAATAGGCTCTTATGGGGTGTGATCGGGGAACGGAGAGGTGCATTCGCTGGATGGTAGGTCTTTTTACTTGACTACATTTCATATGTATCTGTTTGAGTGATCTGGGTTCAAGATTGTCTGACTGCATTCTGTCTGATTGTGTGAGACTTGGTGTGCTTGAGTTGTTACGTTCTGTTAGGACGTTGGTTCCAAGTATGCTTTCTGACCCTGTGAGTATCTGTAAGTCAGTTACGCTCTGGAATTGAGTTTTTTTAATTCTATTTTTAAGTCTCGTTTTAAACTCACACTGAGCTCGTGTAGCTCACCCCCTTAGTACTTCTGTAACAACCCATTTTTAGAGAAATCAGAACAGTGGTTTAGGGACCACAAATTCGATTCCGGAAAGAAAATTTATTTTAATATTATTTTATGGTCTATAATATGATAATAATTTTTTGTGAAAATTTCGTAAAGAAATTTTATCGATTATGTGCTTAATTATGAAAAAGGACCAGATCGCATAAAATGGAAAAGTTAAATTCTAGTAGCTATAAGGAACAAATAGATATGGTATTCAAAACTTGAGGTACTTATATGGTAATTAGACCATTAATGAAAATTTAGTAGATATTTTTGGATGATTCATTCATGAAAAATTAGAAAAAAGCTAAGGACTAAATTCGAAAGTGATAAAATTAAAAGATGATAAATAATTAAATAGAAATAAAAATCATTTTATATCATATTCTTCCCCAAATATGCCATGGAAACCCTAGGACAGAAAAAGCAAGCTTTCTTGGCCAAATTAGGTAAGTATTCAAGCCCCGTTTTTAGTAATTTTTATATTTTTGAAATATGGATAGCTTAATCTACCTATTTGGGGGATCAATTTGAAAAGTTATCAAAGTATAGAAATTATTTCATGGATGAATATACTGAAAATTTGAAATTTATAGTAGAATATGAAAGGTTGTTGATAGATAAACAACTTTTACAAAGTGATTTTTTGATGAAAACATGATTTAGGGACTACAATGTAAAGTTGTGAAAATCGAAGAAAAATTCTAAATTTTTATAGAATACATGTGCTGTAAATTTTATATTGATTTTTTTGTTAGGCTTGGAATAATGAGTAAATTGCATAAATTTCATTTTCCGAGCCTAGGGATGAAATCGTCATTAATTAAAAGTTTAGGGGAAAATAGTAATTTGTCCTAAGATGTGAGTTGGACTGAATTGAGTTTAAATTGTACTAAATTTATGTTAAATTCACTCGTATAGATCCGAATAGACCAAATTTGGAGTTAGAACAAGGAAAAGAGAAAAATGTTAGAATAGTAGATTTCACGTATACGAACATTTGTCGAGGTAAGTTCATGTAACTAAATTGTGTATATTTATATATGTTTGAATTAAATGTTGTGCAGTGAATTGTATAAATATTTTATGTATATGACATTGAAGACATATTTGACAAAGCCCGATAAATGATAATGCCTGAAATAAATGATAATGCCCAATAAACGATAAATGATAAAATGATATTTTTGTACTTGATTTGAAAGTGGTATGTGATTAAAGGAATTGTTATATATATTTGTGATAAATAAATGAAATAATCACGTGTCCGTTTATGTTCGGAAAATATTAAGTCCCGTTTGAATATTGAATCTCAATGGATAAATGTGATTTCCCTTATAGAATGAGGTCTTGCATTTGTTGCTGGCGGTGATTTAGCTCAGACAAGTAATCCTATTGACCTCATTATAGAAAGGATTGAGCCCGGACGGGTAATCCAGATTAAGCTCTTTAGAGCATATGTTACAGAAAGGATTTAGCCTGGACTGGTAATCCTGTTATATGATATGTGGCTCGAGAGTGTGCTTTCTGATTATGTGCCCTAAAGGGTACCTCTGAATATGAATTGATGGATCCTGATTTGTACACTACGACTGTACTATGTAACACCCCTAACCTGTATCCATGACTGGAACAGGGTTACAGAGCAATACCAAAAATTTACAGATTAATTACAGATAAATCGAATCAAAATAATATTCATAACTAACTTCAACCATATTGACTCTTATATAGGCCCTCGAGGCCCAATATGCACATTAGAATTGAATCGGAACTAAATCAGAATCTCTAAGAAATTTTTAAGAAATTTCAAAATTTTTCTTATATACAGGGCTCACACGCCCATGTGTTCTAGGGACACGCCCGTGTGGTTAGGCCGTATGGTCACACATACCCGTGTTTCTAACCCGTGTAACTTTTTTACTTATAAGGCATGAGGAAATTAAAGTCACACGACCAAGTCACATGCCAGTGTGCTAGGCCATGTCGTTAATTTAATTTTTATAAAGTAGGTGCAGTTTTCACACGGTCATGTAACACACTTTTGTCCAAGGTCGTGTCACCCATACGGCTGAGACACACGCCCGTGTCTCTGCCGTTGTGCTTATTTCTGAGTATTTTATTTCTCATTTCTAAGGTGCAGGGGACACATGGCCAAAACATATGCCTATATGCCAGGCTGTGTGTCACATACAGTCGAGACACACGCCCGTGTGTCTACCGATGTGGATGAAAATAGGCCATTTTAAAGCCACTTTCCTCACCCTTTTACACATACAACCTGCATACAATACTTTCATATACCAATATACTCCAAATCAACAACCAATTCAAATCAATAACTCATATGATAAGCTAAATCTATAACTACGCTACCTATTTACATAAACTTATTATGTTATTTCATTCATTAACCACCTTTATATACTAATAAATACAAACACACAAACTAATATATATGTATGATATTCATAAACATATTTCAAGCTTACTTTCTTTTCGTTCCATCCTATACATGCCATATAAACCTTAAATTGAAATAAAAAATCTACTAGTGAAATCTGGATAGTGTGGCCCAATATGATGATCCAATCCTCTAAACTTTCATCAATCTATATACACAGAACATTAACACGCAAAAGTAAGCTTATGAAAGCTTAGTAAGCTCATACGCTTAAAACATAAATCTTACCAAAATACAAGATCAATTCAAATAGTAAGTTTTTCATTAATGTATCCTGTCATACACAAGTTCAAATGATGAATTCACTTGATTGAGCTCAATACCAATATCTAACTAAATTCCAGCACTTAAATTCAAATAACACTTACCAACACTTGTCAAATTAGGGAACGTCTTACGAAATTTAGTACATTGTTAGCTTGATGCCTCATTCACTTTTGTCTTGCACATATTTTACAATGGCCTAGCCATGATTGCACACTTTATCACATTTTTCATAGCTTAACTATGGCCATACGCTTCCACACACATATAACTGCCATGATTCAATCATTATCTTACGTTCACTTTCACTGTACCATAACCTAGTTATGGTCTTTCAAACTATGCCATAGTTTTGCTATGGTCTTGCACTTCACACTTTGTCATGGTTTAACCATGGTCTTAACCGTCAATTCATCACTGATCACTGAATAAACGTACTAAATCCTACGTTTCCCTAATTTGAACTTTCAATTCGATCTTCACATCGTATATTATCATAATTCAATAATAAAAATATTAATTTTAAATATTGTATCGATCCTATATTAACAATTGAACATCAAAATTCAGCCATATGAACTTACCTGGCTAATTTGCAGAAGTTGTAGGAAATCAGGGACAAATTGGAAAATTTCTTTTTTCCTCATTTGTCTTCAGAATCTCGATCTATAATGTAAAATTTTTCATTCATTAGCATCTAATTCAATCCTAATTAACTTCACAATTTATGCCTTTTAAATTTTTGAAATTACACTTTTACCCTAAATTTTACAATTTAGTCCCTACTCAATTAACCCATCAATTGAGCTAATTTTTCTCAATCAACACTTTATTCTATCATTCTAAACTAATACATAACTTTGGTATTCAAAATTTCAGTACAAAACCCTAATTCTTAACTTTTTTCACAATTAGGTCCTAAAAATCAATTTCTATTAAAATCACTTAATAAAATCATCACATAACAAAATTAAAGCTTCAAATCTATGTTTGTTCATCATAAACTTCTAGCACCCAACCATGGTAACTTTCAATTTCACCCATAGAATCAAAAACTAATGAATTCAATAAGTGGACCTAATTGTAAAAGTCATAAAACCATTACAAAGAAAAAGCAAGAATTGAACTCACATGGTGAAAAAATATGAAAAACGAGCTTAGAAGGCCTGAAATGGTGTTTTTAGCTGAATAAAAATGATGATTTCCCTAGATTTTTCAATTAAATCCTTTTTAACTAATGAATTTTAGGATATTTCCAATTTTACCCATTGTTCACATTATTTTCTTACTTATTTCATGTCCCAAACCGTCCAGACCATTTAATTTGGGTCTAATTCCTTTTAAATCCCTCATTATTAGACACTTAAGCTATTTAATCACTTTTACAAGTTTTGCACCTTTTACAATTTAGTCCTTTTTAATTAATTAACTATCAAAACATTAAAATTTCCTAATGAAACTTTAATACTAAAAATATTTATGGCTCAGTTTATAGATTCGAGCTCTCGGTACCTCGTGTTTGACCTATTTAACCTAACAAATTCTTTTAATTCACATAATTCTCTCTAAAAAAAATATTTCTAAATTCACACTTGAATCATTATTATTAATTTACTAAATTTTCCAACTCACTCGTCGGATTTAGTGATCTCGAATCACTGCTCCCGACACCACTGAAATTTAGGCTGTTACATACTACATGTGTATCTATCGATATTTCGAATAAATTCAACTGGTAAAAATCCTGACATGAGAAGATATGATTTATACATGTTAGATAAATATGTGATATGGAAGTATATATATATAGAAATCTAATTGTGTTGAGCCCATATATGTTTCTTGATGTTATTATGAAATATATGACTAATAAGGGCAATGAGAATATGTGTAGGGCTTGAGATCAAATTGATTGAATGTGCCTTACATGTTTATCTTGCAATACAATGAATGGTAAGTTAAGTACCATGTTATATGAACTTACTAAACATTATATGCATACTTAGTTTTTTTTCCCTGTTTTATAGTAAATCGAAAGCTCGTTAGATTGGAAGCTTGGCGGAGATCACTCACACTATCCATCAGCTCATTTCTGTACATATGATAAAACAATTATGGTTATAATGGCATGTATAGGTTAATTGGCCATATTGGCATGTAAATGTAAATGGTTATTGTAATCTAGCCATTGGAATGGTTAGTGATGATTATGTATTGATATATATATACATATTAAGATTATTTCATGGTGATAACATAAGTGTTTATTATTGATTGATTGAGAAAAGTTAAACGAGTATGCTTAATAAGGTAAGATTAAAAGCATGAAAGCATGTAACAATATACCATGTAAAATGGTAGAATTAGCTTGGTTAAAATGCTTGGATTGGTTGGTTTATGAATTCAGGTTTTGGTGTAGGTTTATGGCAAGGTTTTGGGTGAGAAATGAAGCTAGAAATGGCTTTATTTTGTCCACACGGGTAGACACCCAAGCATGTGTCTTGACCGTGTGTGACACACGGCTTAGCACATGGGCATCTGGTCTGGTTGTGTGTCCCTTGCACCTTGCACCTTGCACCTTAAATTTGAAAAGCAGAATGCTCAGAATTGAGCACACGGGCAGAGACATGGGTGTGTGTCTCAGCCATGTGTCTTACATAGCCTAGTACACAGACGTGTGTGGCACAAGTCAGAGAGTTACACCGGTTCGAACACGGCCTGCAACACGGGCGTGTCCTAGGGTCACATGGGCATGTCCCTTGGACCACACTGGCGTGTGAGTCCTGTATCTTGAAAAATTTTAAAAATTTTGTGAAAATTTTTTTGAGTTTTCAATTTAGTCCCGATTCGATTATAATATTAGTTTTGCGCCTCGATGGTCCATTAAAGGGGCTTTATGAATAATCTCAAAAAATGAATAGTGATTAAAATGAATCATTTGTAAATGTTCTGAATGTTCTGGTAATGCTCCGTAACCCTGTTCTAGTGATGGTACGGGTTAGGGGTGTTACAGTTTCCCCTTGCAGGTACACACTATTTTGGTAGATGGACTCGGTATGCAGAGGTATCAAACAGTCTCTGTTGAAAATAATTTATTTGTTATCTTTTCAGTTTTCGTTTGGTTTTCCATTTTAATCTATAGGATTTTATAAAAACTGTGGTACAAGTTCTGTTTGGAAATTACCGCTCGTACATTTTATTTCGTTTATATATTAAGTTTAACTGTAATTCTTTTGTTTGAAAGCCAATATTAAATTGTATTCGGGTTGTCAAACTTAAAATGTGGTAGTGGGAATTGAGACAATATGTTTTATAAAAAAAATTTATGATCACTTCGGTGCTCAATGTAACCCCGGGATTCGATCTAAATTTTTAGGCCCGGTTTAGGGTGTTACATAAATCTGTTTAGAACACTTAAGTAATCATATTATAAACATAAATTAAATCTATTTAGAACACTTAATTAACCATAATTTATTGTCAACTTTAGACTTCAAGAACTATGAAATGGATAAAAGTTGGATGAATTTGTCAAGGGTAAGCAATGATTATCGATATGGAGTACAGAATTTTCTAAATTTTGCATTTCAAAATGTAAGCCAAGAGAATATATGATTCTTTGCCCGTGTAAGAAGTGTGGCAACATCAATTGGCATATTTGTGAAGTTCTCTACGAACATCCAATAGTTGATGGATTTATTCAGGGGCATAAAAAATGGATTTTCCATGAATAGTGTACACCTCGTAGAACCTCTTCAACGATTAATCTAGCTTTTCCTCATAGAGAAGATGACATAGAAGGTATGTTGCGGGATGCATTTAATATGCATAGTCATGGTTTGCAATCATTTCCACTTGAAATTATTCCATTCGATGATTGTGATATTGGTGGAAATACTTTTACCGGAACGGGAAGAAGTGTACCTGATAAAGAGTCAAATGAATGACGGACTTTATGAAGGATCAAAATTTTCAAAACTGTATTTCTGCATTCGTCTTTTTCACATAAAATGTTTGGAGGGTGGACCATAAACTCTTTTACACTACTGTTAGAGTTTTTGAGAGATATGTTTCCATTTGCAAAAATCCCTCATTT
This sequence comes from Gossypium hirsutum, assembly GCF_007990345.1. Lineage (NCBI taxonomy): Eukaryota > Viridiplantae > Streptophyta > Magnoliopsida > Malvales > Malvaceae > Gossypium > Gossypium hirsutum. Next base: position 35,838,361 of record NC_053428.1, read on the forward strand.
ATGCAAAGATGTGCAGAAATTGATAAAGGATTTAGGCCTTAGGTACAACAAAATTCATAGTTACCCAAATGACTGCATGTTGTATTGGGGTGAACGAAAAAACCAACAGTCTTATCATGTTTGCGGTAAATCTCGTTGGATGAATAGGAATGCAGAAAATATGAATGAAGATGAAGGTGAGGCACAGTCAAGAAAGAAGCCAATAAAGATTTTGTGACATTTTCTAGTAATATCAAGGCTTCAAAGGCTTTTTATGTCGTCAAAGATAGCCGAATCTATGAGGTGGCATCATGATCAATAAACCGATGATAGATTATTAAGGCATCCTACGGATTCTTTAACTTGGAAATCATTTGACAGTAAATTTTCAAGCTTTGCAAGCAATTCTCAGAATGTGAGGCTTGGGCTAGCATCTAATAGATTTAATCCTTTTAAAATCATGAGTACTTCATACAGTACTTGGCCTGTTGTGCTTGTTCCTTACAATTTGCCTCCATGGATTTGCATGAAGTAATCTTCTTTTATCTTATCTATGATTTTCCCTAGAGAGAAAGGTCCCGGGAATGATATTGACATTTATATGCAACCACTTATTGAAAAGTTGAAACAGTTATGGGCGAGTGTTGAAACATATGATGTCTTGAGAAAGGAGAACTTTTATTTACGTGCAACTTTGTTATAGACTATTAATGATTTCCCCTTATGCCAATTTATCTGGTTGGAGTACCAAAGGACGTTATGCTTGTCCTTGTTGTGCGGTGCAAACATGTTCGAAGTGGTTCTATAATGGGAAGAAGTTCTCTTATATAGGGCATCGTTGGTAATTAGATGGAAATCATAGATTTAAATTTCAGAGGACTCTATTTGATGGTACTAAAAAGTTTAGAGAAGCTCCTGAGCATACCATTGCCTTTGAAATCTTGTTCATGTTAAAAAATATCAATTTCAATTATGGAAAGATGAATCAACCACCCAACATGCAAATAAAGGAAAGACCGAGGGAGGCGTATGTTGGCAATGTTGACCGGAAGAGTGATGATGAATCTAATGAAGAGGATGATCTTAATGAGGCAGAGTTGTGGTAAAAAAGAAGTATTTTTCTAGTTGCCTTATTGGGAGCATCACATTTTGCAACACAATCTTAATGTCATGTATATTGAAAAAAATGTTTGCGAGAACATCATCGGGACAATTCTAAATGTCGATAAAAATCAAAAGACAATTTCAAAGTCGACTTAATCTAGTTGACATGGGAATTCAGCGTCATCTTCATCCCCAATTACTTTCGAATGGAAAATATCGGTTGTCACTTTCTATTTTTGCAATGTCGAAGAAAGAAAAAAAAGTGTTCTGCACGGTGTTGAAAAATATAAAAGTCCCAGATGCATATGCATCAAATATATCTCGATGTGTGAGCCTTAAAGATCGAAGACTATATTCCTTAAAATCATATGATTATTACATCTTGATGCAAAATTTACTACCAGTTGCTTTACGGTGTTGTATGTAAAAAAAAGTGACGTCTTGTATAATTGAACTATCCAATATAATGAAAGTTATTTGTGGCAAAGTTTTGATTGTTGAAAAACTTGAGAAAGTAAAAGATTGAGCCGCCTTAACTTTATGCAACTTGGAGAAGATCTTTCCACCTTCGGTCTTCACTATTATGGCGCACTTGCTAATTCATCTCCTTCATGAAGCAAAAATTGGTGGACTGATTTTCTATCGGTGGATGTATCCTATAGAGATGTGCTAATTTATTTGCAAAGTTTTCATTCATTCATGAATATACCTTTAATTACAACTTTTGATAATGTTGTATATCGTGTTTAGGTTTCTATGCAAATTGAAGTCTTATTGTCGTAATAAGCATTATCCAGAAGGATCAATTGCTGAAGGTTACTTGGCAGAGGAGTGTATGACTTTCTGCTTTAGATATTTAGAAGATGTTGAAACAAGAATGAATAAAACGAGTAGAAATTCTGGGCTCACTAATCATAACTTAGTCGAAACTTATCTATTTCGAAGTTATGGACATCCAATTAGTAAAGTTGAAATTGCACACTTAGATGATAGATCTTAGGTACAAGCACATCGATATGTTCTTTTTCACCACGATTCAATTGAACCATTACGCAAGTAAGTTTTAGAATTTGATAAATATTCATCTTTTTAATTTGTTTATCTTCTAACCAAGTAATCCACTTTTTAACATAGTGAGTACAAACAAGTCTTGAGATCTCATTCACACTCCCGAAGATTACAACATCGAGAGATTCATAAGTTATTCACAGAATCTTTTTATGAATGGTTAGGGCAAACGGTATTCAACTGAAGCTTTCATTGACAAATAATAATGTTTTCGTATAACATTTATAATTAATCAATTTACTTTCAATTCAATAGGTTTGAAGTGGAAAGGACATCAATGACGAAGTTAAATGGCTTTCCTAAGGTCCAAATAGAGTAGTAAAAAGATATTCTGCATTCCTCATTAATGGATTTAAGTTTTATACAAAATCTCGTAAAAGATTGAGAAGGACTCAAAATTGTGGAATAGTTGTTAATTCTTCAATTACAAGTTATGCTAGTGCTAGGGACAGTAATCATGTTGAGGGAAATCTAGAGTATTACGGACTTCTTACGGACATGATTGAGTTGAATTACTATGGCAAATAGAAGGTTGTCTTATTTTGATGTGATTCAGCTGATGTTAATTCTGCTCACGGAATTAAAAAAGATCAATTTGGTTTTACAATGGTGAACTTCTCTCGATTAATTCACATTGGACAACAATAGATAAACAAGTTATATGTATTTTCTTCTCAAGTCAAACAAGTTTTTTTCTCGAAAGATCCAACTGATGAGGCTTGGTACGTTGTACTCCGTAACACCCTTAGAGACTTGTTTGACATGGGCAATAGAAGTAGAGATGACATCAACGAAAGATCAGAAACTTTACCTTTTCCAGAACAAAACTTAAATGAAACTATCCCTAATACTAATACACAATTTCAATGGGTTCGCCAGGATGTGGATAAAGATATTTACGGATCATGATGTAGTAAGATTTTAGATTTTTTATTTATATGTAATATTAATTTAAATCTTAATCTTATTAAATATTTCAACTATTTTATATGTACTATTATTGTTGTAATTAGTTACTAATATTTCAACTATTTTATGTACATTGCAAATAATATGCCTAAAAGAATATTACGAGATCTAAGTATTATTCAAAATCCTCCAAATTCAGAAGAAACAAATAGTGAACAACAGACTGCTATTGGATCTTCAAATGTTCCGAATACAGTTGACTAGGGGTGTGCAAATTTCGGGTAAAACCGAATTAATTCGGTCGAGGGTCGGTTAATAATTTTTGAAAGTTCAGTTAATGGTTAATTCGGTTCAAAATCGGTCGGTTAACCAAATTAACTTAATTTAATAAATAATATTATAATATATAAGTATTCGGTCAGTTCGGTTAATTTTTTGAAAATATAAATTAATCGATCGGTTAAGTCGGTTAAATTTTTATATGTTTTGTACTTGTTTTAACCAAAAATAAAAAATATCTATAAATTTCGTTAATTCGGTTAACCGGATTAACTAAAAAAGTTCAGTTCGGTTAATTTTTTTGAAAAAAATTTCAGTTCGGTTAACTGTTAAGATTTTAAAAGGGTCGGTTAATTCGGTTAATGGTAGTTCAGGTCGGTTAACAGATTGAACACCCCTACAGCTGACGAGTCTTCAGAAATTCAAAGTAATGTTAACTTTAATTTATGTGCATGTTGACTTTTATTATTGATTTTTGTTTCAAATTCTTATATTATCATATACCATTTTTTTCGCTAAAAGTGGTGGGAGGCGCAAAACTCGAGGACGTACACTATTAAAAGATTTATACGATCTAAATTCTATCGAGCATGTCAAAGTAGCTAGAAACATGCAGGATACTTGGACATTGTAGCACGAAATGCCAATCTGTTGCCCATCAACTACGAGTCATGGCATCATATGCCTGATAGTAACAAAAATCAAGCTCTCGATAATATTAAGGTAAAAACGTGAATGTAATATATAATATTTTGGTTTAAATTTCATTTACATTTACTTTCTAAACTTGTGTTATTCGCAAGAGAGATTTGCTTTAGAGGTCTCGGATAATTATGTGAAGAAGGCATTAAGAAAGAAATGGAGAGACCATAAAAGTACTTTAAAGAATGAATATTTTAAAAAAATATAAGCCTTGAAAAGAAATTGCAAAATGTCCTGCCAGGAATGTTAAGGTACCAATCAAAACATGCAGTTAGATTTTAGAATTCAAAGAAAGGAGAGGTATTACGTACTTCCAAACTCTTATAATTATTCTGGTTTATAGTATTTACTATATACGTAATAATAATTTCATAATGTAGGATCGTGAGCGAGTTGGAACTATAAGTAGGCAAAAATAAAAATTCATGCACACAACTAGATCGAAAAGTTCTGTTTGTGTAGCTAATGACGAGGTATTTTGAATTTATTAATTGTGTCAAATATTAATTACTTTATACTAAATAATATTTTCCCTACTATATTGTAGGAACTGTCGTTTGGTCAAAAAGTTGGACGTCTTTAGCTTTTTGACATTACACATAGAAAGAAAGATGGATCTCCTATGACTACTGAAGCTGCAAAAATTATGGTATATTTACTTAATAAATTTTGAATTATTTTAAATATTTATCATGTTTAATTATAATGGTTTAATTCGTCGTTTGTAATGCAAATAATGTCAAGTTATGTTGCATTTGTTTGATTATATATTTCGTTTCTAATTCATTGATTAATTTATTGGAGAAGCTAAAGGATAAAGGGACAGAGTATGAAGCAATGGCTTCAAGTGATAGTTTTGTTAATCTGGACGACATTAATAACCGAATTACTACTGAAGTTTTGGGTCTTTAAAGGTATGGTTGGGTTTGATTTCAAGGATCTTTTGTTAACCCAACCCAATATTTTGGATCCAGCTCGCAGCAATACATGCCTTCGGCGAATCAGGCTCAAGCTGAAGTTCAAAGGTTAAGAGACCAGATGGCTCAGATGCAAGCGAGCACAGTTGAGCAAATTGCTCAACTTAAAGCGGGGTCAACATCAAGAGAAGCAGAGACTCAAATAAAATATGATGAACTCCAGCTACAACTTAAGGCAGAGGCAGTAGTGAGGGAAGCAGAGGTAACAAGAAAATATGACGAACTCCAGCTACAACTTCAAAAAATGATGAAGATGTTTCAGCAGTCGCAGAATCTGCCATCTTAGACTTTTGTTTTCTTATTGTGAGAATATATTAACAATATAATTTTTTTAATATAATATATTTTGTTATTTCATTTATTAATTTAGATCATATACATATTTCTTTCGTGATAGTATCATTTAGATTTGAAGTTTTTGGTTGGATTTGATGTAACGGAAAATTATGTTGAAAATTCAGGTTATGTATGAATTACAATGGTTTGGCAAAATCTACTAAAGTTAGTGGCGTTTTCCCACAAACGCCGCTAAAGAACATGACCTTTAGCAGCGTTTTTACTAAAAACGGTGCTATAGAACATGACCTTTAGAGACGCTTCTCATAAAAACGCCGCTCAAGAATATGACCTTTAGTGGCACTTTTACTAAAAACGCCACTATAGAACATAACCTTTAGCGGCACTTCTCAAAAACGCCGCTAAAGAACATGACCTTTAGCGTCGATTTTACTAAAAATGCTGCTAAAGGTCATGTTCTTTAGTGGCATTTTTATGGGAAGCGTCGCTAAGGTCATGTTCTATAGCGGCGTTCTCCTGCATAAATGCTGCAAAATTTAGCGGTGCTTATCAAAACGCCCCAAATTGTTTTAGTGGCATTTTCCCACAAATGTCTCTAAAAAACATGACATTTAGCGGCGCTTCTCATAAAAACGCCACTAAAGAATATGACCTTTAATGGCACTTTTACTAAAAACGCCGCTATAGAACATGACCTTTAGCTGCACTTCTCAAAAACGCAGCCAAAGAACATGACCTTTAGCGGCGCTTTTACTAAAAACGCTGCTAAAAGTCATGTTTTTTAGTGTCATTTTTATTGGAAGCGTCGCTAAAGGTCATGCGGCATAAATGCTGCAAAATTTAGCGGTGCTTATAAGTACCGCTATAGGGCCAAAAAAGTGACGCTACGAACTTGTTTTGCTGTAGTGTGTTAACCTTTAAAAAATAATCAAGTTGCATTTCTTTAACAAAAATGTTGACTAAAACTTTTATTTTTTTTACTGATGTTGGCCTGACAACCCTTGTGGCAATCCACATGCACTTCATGCTCACATAACACTTTTTGTCTTATATGACACATCAAAAAATAGTTTAAAAATTATAAAAATATTCAAAAAAATGTATAATTAAAAATTATTATAAAAAGTTAATAAAAATTCCAAAAAAATAAGCATGAATGACATGTAATTGTTATGTGCTAAAAAATGAATTCTGAAATATAATTTAAAAATTAATTTTTTATTATTTATTTTGGATTTATTAAATAATGGATTGTTATATGTATAGTATGAGATCATCTTATTGATTAATTTATGGAATATTTTTTTACTTGTTTATTTTGAGTTTATTTAACGATTGATTGGAGAGTATTTTTTAGTACTTTATATTTGAGATTTATTTAATCTCATTATTTGATATTTATAAATATTTTATAGTATTTTATATTCAATGTTGGTTGCTATTCCTTCCAAGGATGAGAAGGAATTTGATGAATGTAGTGAAATTCATATGGTAAGACTTATCAAATCAACTCCGAATACTAATGCAATTGTTGAGTAATTGGACCGATATGCCAAAGATATATCATATTCATAACATGAGGAGTGTTATTTTTAGACAAGTTTAATAACTTAGCTCATGACATGTATACAAATTTTGATTTTGTTGGTACATTTAGTTGGGGGAAGTGACTCTAATGTTCTTCTATAAGACGCTTTGAAAAATGATTCGACACAATATACATAAAATAAATGTTATGGTTAATGTATTTTTTTTCTTAGCCAAATCAATTTTCTCTTATTTGAAGTTTAAAATATAATCGTATTTAATATCTTAAAAAATTACTAAATTATGGATACTTACTATGTTTTTTATTTTAATATTTGAACAAATTTACTAGTGGTTTGAGTGATACCAATTATCCAAAAAAAAAAAAGTATGTTGTTGGTATGCTTATTAACAAGGCTTGGAATGCATGTGGGAAGAAAGAAACAGGAGAATAGGTTCTTTTATTTGCCTAGATAGGAAAGTTGTGTAGCTTATATATGGAAACCAGCTGGTTTCCGGTTTTACTTGTATCAACAATTTACTTCTTTTTGGATAAATAGAATATTTTAAAAACTTTCCTCTTTACTTTTTTCTCTTTTTAATTCATATTACAATCACGAGACGAGACTAATTTGACTTTATCACATTGAAGTCAAAAAAATGCCCCCACAAGTACAAGCACAAGTTGTTGGCATAATGCAACACCCTAAGATTCTAACATGTGCCGAATACTGAAATTTTATTTATGGAATACCTTACTTGTAATTAAATTAGATTTCTTTAATATTTATAATATAAAAATAAATATTTTATACTTAAAACAATAAAAATAACTTAAATTTTTATATAAAAATATTTTTTTTTAAAAATAGCATATATTGATTTTTTTATTTACTTGAAAAAAAAATTGTTATCAATATTTGTGAAAACAACTTTAAAATTTTAATAAACAATATTCAAAAGCCTTAAAACAAACCTTATTTAATAAAAATAAGTTTCAAAATCCAAAATAAAAAATTAATATGAAAAAACAAAAAATCAAATCATACCAAATCGAACTAATATTTCTAACTCAAGGCAAAGAAAGATGCAAACTCAACTTGGTTTTGATCACTTAGTATTAGAGATTGAAATTGAAAGAATTTTGTGTATATTGATACTTTATCACATTGCAATACAAGAAATAGTATATATATTCTCAAAAAAAAATGGTATATGTACAGAAAAGTGAAGACTACTAAGGCTGTTAACAGAATAATTTACTGCTAACTATTAAGGTATAGGTATATTAGTTAACTGTTAGCTTTTTTTAAGTTGGTGTTATATGATTGTTTCAGTTTGTCTGTTAGATAGGTAGTTGGTAGTTTGTAACTATTTTCTAGGTAGTTAGTGAATGAGCTGAGAATATCAATTGGGTTTATTGTTAGCACTGATTATACTTAGCTAATTCATTAACATTCTTGTATAAATACCATAGTTCGATCCTTTAGATTATCAGAGCTAAAAGAAATAAAATAAGTAGACTTTTTTTCTATTTCTTTTTTGTTTCTATGTGAGCTCTAACATGGTACCAAAGCTAGTTGTTGTTGCTATTAAGGTGTGTGTTTTTAAAGTTTAAGTGTAGTTTTTTCCTCCATGACTTTAGAAGTTGAAACCAGCTCAGGAAACAATGGCAGCCAGCAACGTCCTTCTTCAAATGTTAATGAACAAGTGCACTCTCACAACTTAGAACCACTCTCATCTTCTTGTATGATTGCTCCAAGATTTCAACAGTTTCTAAAACATGAAACTATTAAGCTTAGTAAAAGTAATTTTCTTATTTGGAAGCATCAAATAATGTTGATTCTCGAAGGATATGGATTACAAGCTTATGTTTGTGTACCACTAATATTCCCTCTCAGTTTATAGTTGATAAATATGATAAATTGGTTGATAATCTTGATTTTCTAATGTATAGACAACAAGACAAACTATTGGCATCATTGCTGTTATCTACAGTATGTGATGAGGTGTTACATATCTAACTAGTGCCAATACTAGTTTTGATGTATGGGCAACCATTGGGAAAAGGTTTGCTACCAGGTCTAATACCAAGATTTCGAGTTTAAGGCATATGTTGCACTCTCAGAAAAAAAGGTCAATTAACCATTAAAGAATATTTGTCCAAGATTAAAGGCATTTGTGATATTTTAACTACAATAGTAAATCTTATTTCTGAACAAGAAAATGTGAGTATCATTCTTTAAGAGCTCTTGGTTAAGTCTGAATCAGTTCATGCAGTGGCACCAGCTACTAATGTTTCTCTTGATCTTTTTGCTGACATGTTATTTGATTTTGAGTCAAGATAGCTAGAGTTTGTGTCTATGCAAGCCAATATGGTTCAATAACAGAAGAATGATGGTGTGGTTCAAAGAATATTGAATTAGGTAATGGCTATAACAAAGGTTATAATCAAGGAAACCGTCAACAATCCAGAGGTGGTTTTCAAAATGGCAGAGGTTACTATCATGGTAAAGGTCGTGGAAGTTGTTTTCTCACAACCGATTTCAATGTCAACTATGTGGAAGAATTGGACATCTGGTGCAAAAATGTTATTATCATTTTGATTAAACATTCTCTGGTGTGTCTGATATGAATTAAGGGATGCAATTAAGTGTGAATTATCATAATTTTACTTATCAAGGTCACTCATCACAGTTCCCTCAAGGTTGTGAAATTCAAGGTGTGGTTTCACAACATTAGTGTTATGGTCAAAGTATACAAGGCTGTGATTTTCAGCTTGTAACACCCCTCACCCGACCTAATCGCCGGGTCCGAGTTACGAGCAAGTAAATTTGTAGTATAATATTAGTTATTCTTTTTTGTACATAGGAAAGAAATATTTAACTTTATATAATGTATTTTTTTTCTTTTAATTTTTTTACAGTTAAATCATTCGTACTTTAAAAAAATATTAAATTGATTTATTTGATAAGAAAAAAGTATCTGAAAAGAATTGAAACTTTTTTACGTTAAAAAATGTCGTTCGGATTTAGAATTTTCACCCCCTTGGAGTAAAATCCTAGATTCGTCCTTGATTCCAATCCAATCTCTTCAAACTAAGGAAGTCAATGTGCTTGATCCAATCCAAACCTATAAATCTTATCATATCGATAAATTCAACGATTTGATTGTTAAAATATTAATCATAAAAAAAGATAAGAAAGGATGTAAAACTAGAATAGCTTTGCATCGATGTAAGTGGATCCCTCTGTGGTCTTAAACTACTTGGTAAACAAAGAAACAATCATTCCTTTATTTCCAAGCAATTGACCAAGTCATGATCTCACTCTTTAAGCTAAATTAGTCTAAAATACTTAAAATTTGTACTAATACTTCCTTAAAATTTAAGAATTAAAAGGCTCATACATACTAAAAATAAAGCTTTGTAATTGAACTTGATATGATTTAAAAGCTTATCTAACATATAGAACTCAAAATTCACGATTTATTCACCTATAGAAGATTCTGTTTACGATGTCTTTAGTAAAATGACTATATCTTGAACTTCTAAAGTCGAAATAAGATGATTCAAAGTGCATTTCGAAGTTAAGAGACGACTCTTTCATTGGTCATAGTACATCTCATCCTAGAAATGCTTAGACATCATTCAAAAACGAGTTACAAGTTGACTACTCTTCTAGACTTGAAAATAGATAACTTCGATGAAATCAATTTAATGTGTTCCAACCCATCCGTTCATAAATAAATGCGCCATTAAGAAATTAATAATTCCTAAACCATGTGAAAATTACTTAATTTCTTGAAGAATATTTAAAACTTTGAAAGGTGTCTGAAAATTTAAATAATTTATAAATCATTGGAAAATTACTTATATTTTTAAGAGTTATTAAAACCCTTAAAAGCACTATAAAAATTGAAATAATTCCTAAATTATGCAAAAATTACTTTCTTAGTATACTTAAAACCTAAAGTGTTTTTTAAGAAAGTAATTAATTTTGAAATCATGAGAAAAATATTTTATTTCTTTTAAACAATTTTATCTTTTAAGTAGACATTTCAAGTTTTAAGTAACTTCACTTTTAATCATCGAGGATAAGATATTTCTAATTTTTATAATTCTTCAAAAATAGAAAAATTAGTCAATGTATGTTTGATTAAATATCAAGTTGGTTATTTCTGTTAAAAATTTCATCTCTTTACATGGTTAAAAACTGATTTTTCAGACAAAATAACTAGACGTACCTCTTGATGTGTAATGTGTGTATCATGTTGATATGCATAGATCGATTTTTTATAGTAAAAAAGAATAGAATTTTTAACAGAAAGACATATTTGTTTCTTAATTTAACATGGAATAATTAACATACCTATTTTTGAATAAAAATTAAAAAATAATATAACTCTTAATATAAAATTCCTATAATTCTTTTACCGATTTATTTACTAAAATTTTTAACATTATATCAATATTAAAATTTCTAAAAAAAAAAGTTAAAAATGGTTAAAAATTTTGGTGTATACAGATGTCCGCTAAAAGAAATCTGAAAATGTGAAGTAAAAAGAGGACGAAGGTCCTGTGTAACACCCAATTATTTTGTCAGTCCTGTTTGAGGCGTTTTAATGGAGGAGCAGTTAGCAATGTGGCAGCTACCTTGTCAGATCTACCACTGTAGTCAAAGGCATTTGTCACTTTCATAATTAATGAATTCGGTAGCCGTCGTCACCCATTGATTTGTAATCTTCTTTTCACTTCTTTTCGTTGAAATTTCATATCGCTAAATTCACATCACTCCATGCTCCTAGTATGGTTCACGTGAACTCTGCACATGTAAATACATTAGTATTAATCGAATTTTTTATTTTTTAATCGTTAATTAAATTACTTTTTTTAAATTAATCAAATCTAAATATTTTGATTAATTAAATTAATTATCAGAATTAACTGAAATTTATATTTTTTATTTTTATTTTTGTTAGAATAAGTATAAAAAATATAAATTAAATATATTTATAATGCTTATTTGATCAAATTAATCGAATTAATAATAGCCTAATACATATAATATATAATACTATTTATTAAGTTCAATTAATTTCGATTAATTATCCGATTTCAAATTAAATTAGATTGGTTTGGTCGGTTAATTTGATTTTAATCTAAATTTGAACACCCCTAAGACCACCAGAAGGTTTGCTCAAAAAGTAAAAAATTTTGGGTAAAAATATAAATCCAAAAAAAAGTTTGTACAAAAAAATAAGATCCATTTTTTAAATGGATCGAGTCTTGGATAAGTGTTTTTTTTGTCCGAACCCAGACTTGGTCTAGCCCGAATCTACAAATAAAAGAATTGTCGTTTTATTATTGATTTTGCTACTATTTTATAAATATTTGTTTGTTGTATTTATCTTAGTATTTTATATTCTTTTTTTATGTTTTTGCATTTATTGAGAAAGATTTTTTTAATATTTTTTAGTGTATTTGATGTATTATATTATTTAAAATTTATTTTTATATAAAACTTTAATATGGGTGAGCCAAATCGAGCTCGAATTTTAGTATTTTTATTCGAGGTCAAACTTGGACAAAAGTTAAACCCATTTTTTCGAGCTAAGCCCGAACCTAATTTTTTTACTTGGCCCGACCCGACCTAACCATGCACAACTCTAATCTCATTATTGCATCAAATTATTTAAACGTAACTTTGCTTTTTGAATCCTTTCTCATAAATTGAATAATGGAATTAAGGGTGAACGTTGAATCAAATCAAGTGAAAAAATTTTAAGTTAACCGAGTTCACAAGTCCTATTTTATCATCTTAACTCAATTTGAAAATTTTTTAATTGAGTCGAGTGAAATTAAATTCGAGTCGAGTCGAATTGAGTGAAATTGTTCGAGTTAAATTAAAAAATTAAACATGTCAAATAAAAATATTGTTACATTATGGCTAATTTTATGTTATAGCACATAAAATTGAAACCATATATATTTGAAATTTTTTCAAAGTAAAATAATAATAAAAAAATAAGACACTTGAGTATAATAAATTTGAATCATTAATTAGCTCTCAAAATTATTATTTTAGAATTTTAAAAAAAATAATTTTTTTATATATTTTTTAAAAGTTTTTTTAATATTTTATATATATTTTAAAAATATTGAAATTTTGATAAATATTTTGAATTTTTTTTTAATTTTGTAAGAGAGATCAATTTATTTTACATCAATTTGTTATCCGAATTGTGAAATTCAACCTAACTTGAACTCAAAACTCTAATCAATTTATTCAATTTAACTTAAATAATTTGAATAACCTAAATATTTCAATTCATTTAAAATTTCTTTTAATTTTTCGAATAGAACCAAAGTCGTGAATTTTGCAGTAACGAGAGGCAATTATGGTGGGCAGTTACTTTAATTGTTTTTTAAAATATTAATTTATTGTATTTTAAAATAACATAAAAAAATCAACAAATTTTGAAACACGACAAAATTTCTATTTTTATGCTACTTTGAGATACAAGCTGTCAACTCTTTTTTCTTTTACGTTTATTTTTATTTTCATTAGCTAGGTAAAATTGTAACATTATTCCTTTAAATATTATCTAATTTAACTAAAAATTAGTTTATCGAAATTTATTTTAAAAAAGCTTAACAATTTTACCATTAACATTAACAAGTGCTTTTGAAAAGATTAAATATTTATTATAAACATAATTGTGAAATAAAAATTATGTATTTAAATCCGTCAGCATTATAATAAACTCAATCCATTCAAGACATGAACTGATGAAAGCAGAATCACAATTGTGCTTAAATTATAATAAATTTATTAAAACTACTTTATTAAATAATTAACATTATGATATATAAATTTCTTGAAATTTATAAACTCAAGTTCGTAAGTGTTATGATATATGAAATATATAAGTTTAAATTATAATAACAATTATATTGATTGAAATGTAAAGTATCTAATATTTTTGGAACCTAGATTAGTGGTTCAACCGATTAAATCATCGATTCACAGTTCAATCAATCCAAATAATTCAAAGTAAACAAATTATTAAAAATAAAAAATATTGCAATCTAGCAATTCTTAATTCAACCGTTTTGACTAATTTTTTAGCTTAATTTAATTGATCTATATTAGTTTACAAATTAATTATTTTATATCTCTAATTGGACCAATCTCTCAATTAATTCTAAATCCATCGGCTAATTTATTAATTTTAAATACTTTTTGAATAATTAATATAAATTATTTATAAAATTTAATTTAAATAAATAAATTATATTTACGGTGTCACCAAACCAACTTTTGAAAAGCCAACAACTTTTTCATTTTCTTGAAAAACGAGTTGAGAAGTTGATTTCACTTCACATTTGCTCTCTACTTGAAAAACTAGTTTAATTTGAAAAGTACTTTTAAAATTAAATAGTAAAAAAATTCAATTTGACTAAAATCATAAAAGTTGGAGGCTCAAGTTATCACCCTCTTAATTAGTAGTATAAGGTTTGAATTACATAAATTCAAATTTTAAATTTTATAAAAAAACTAAATTTAAGAACTAAATTGGTATTTTTTTCTTAATATAGCATCTTAAAGATAATGAATTTTACTTTCGCTAATCAATTATTATTCAAATATTTTTTACTCAAATAATATAAATAAAATATTTTTTTATTAAAACAGGATATAGTAAAAATTATTTATAGGAATAGACAAAACTAACAGTAATTTACGGGTTTCGCCTCACCAACAGATTACACCACCCTCACCTCTCCAATCATTACAAAATGATTGAATTTTAAAAAATAATATTTTTTGTGTTGCCATTGTGTCAGGCGACATCGGTATGTATTTTTCGGCCAAATACTAATATTTTTTTAGTATAACGGATTAAAAAAATATTTTTTAATACTGTCATGACATGTCAGACGGCACCGATGATAATTTGTTATTATTATTTTTTAAACCGTTTGAAAAAAATTAAAGTTGAAAAAAAAGTAAAATCATAAAAAAAAAACTAAAAAGTAGTATCAAGCAACATTGACTTGACGGCCTACCATCAATGATTGGCCAGTTAAGGAGCCACTAAAATTACAGCTTTTTAAATTTATTTATTTATTTATTTTCAGCCTTTTTTATTTTTAAGATTTTTTTAATATAATACCTCTTAATCCTAAACTATCGCCGGAATAGTATTACGGAGCATTATCGGCCCTATCGGATAATTTACAACTAATATGCAAATAATTATCAAACATAATATAAAATAATCTTAAAATCCCTTAGATGGACCCTCGAGGCCCAAAATACGAACTAGGAGTGATTCGAGACTAATTTGGGTGCTTGGAGAAATTTTTCGTAATTTTAATTTAATTTTTTTAAAAAAACTCGATATAACTCATTTTATAAATATCTAACATTCCCTGCAAATTCAAATTGAGACCAATCCAAACAAAAAAAAATCACAACCAATCCAATTCACCTTTAAATACACCTAAATTAAACCTAAAATATTAACTTAATATTTTAATTAAATAAACATTCAAAATATCATTCAAAATTTTACTAACTAGCTTTATTCATTTTTCTTTCCAAGTTTAATACCAAACTTACCAAATTTGTCAAACCATTTCATTTAACTTAGTACCAAAACACCTATGTACATGCCACTTTCATCTAAGGAAGAAGACATCACCAAAATTTTTGTGTTGGAGTCGAGATCATTCGGATGCTGGACCGAGACTCTGGACTCTTATTGACTTGCACACAGAAACAACCGTACGTTGAGTACTTCATACTCAGTAGTATTACCATAATTCAAATTATAATAATAATAATGGAATATAATTATTAAGCATATAACTATCCAATTTTTCAAATATCAATTCATTCTTAAACTTTCATTAATTAACAATAATAATATAATTTATTTTTTTTTAGCTATTCTTCAATTTCATTCACATATCATATGTCTCAATTTTAATCCACAATTCAACTTTCTCACATTTTCAATAATACAATCAATCAAATTCATTTAATTTTTCCCATTTCGGTTATTCACCCTATTAACAAACCCGGACTTTGACGAATACACGGATTCCAACCCAAAC
This sequence comes from Gossypium hirsutum, assembly GCF_007990345.1. Taxonomy (NCBI): domain Eukaryota; kingdom Viridiplantae; phylum Streptophyta; class Magnoliopsida; order Malvales; family Malvaceae; genus Gossypium; species Gossypium hirsutum. The sequence continues at coordinate 35,854,327 of NC_053428.1, forward strand.
ACACCAGTACAACACATTGTGCCTAAAATGGTACATAGTACCTGATCAGTATATGACACATAAGTGCCTGAAACAACACACGAGGTGCCTGATACGACACACGAAGTGCCTGATATACGACACATAAAGTGTCTAATCGACAAAGCCGATAAATCCCGTACTCTTCCAAATCCTATGGCATGCCAACTATATCCGACTTAACCCGACAAGTTAATAGGGTATTCTAGTTCTCAATTAAATTTTCACTTTCATACCAAATTTAAGATCACTATTCAATTTCAATTTCACATTCAAATCAATACACAATTCAATTATACATACACATTCACCATCCAATCCAATTCTCATTCAACTCAAATATTAATACTGACATTATACTCTTTTATTAAATATAAAATTTATATAAAACATTTAATAAAAAGTAATTTGAATTATAGTAATACAAACCCGAATTTGTTTGATTACTCCACAACAAATTTTCCTTTTCCTTTTGATGCCGATGCTTCGGGTTCTTTGCTAGCTACGAAAATTAAAAATATTTTACACTATTAATATAACATTGATTTAGAATAAATAATTGAATTTCTATTCAATTTATACCTTAATTTCCAATTTAATTCTAATTAATTCATTTACTTTTCTAACTCAATCCATACTTTATTTCTATTCAATTTCAACCAAACTTATACATGTCTATTAAAATTTCATCATAAATCCCTAATTTTGAAATTCTTTCAATTTAGTCCCTATTATGTAAAACTTATGGCTTCTTTTACAATTTAATCCCTTATTCAATTCTAACTTGAAATTCATTCAATTAAACCCCTAATTCATCATTTTGTTCAACATGAACTATGTTAAAAAACCTAATAACTTCCAAAACCTCAACTTAATTTAAACAAAACTTTGTTCTAAAGCTTCTAAAACATCAAAATCACAAAGAAAAGGACTTAATTGACTTATCTATTTAAACTTAAAGCTTTAAAATTGTAACGCCCCAATTTTTGGGAATTCTGTGAATGTTGGCATAGGTTTAATTATGTTAGTGGGTCTCTAGAAGGCCCAAGCTTAAGATAGAACCCAGCAATTTTAGTTAATTTTTTTGTTCCATAAGAAAAATGGGGTGAAATTATGAAATAGGACCTATGTGAAAATGTTTGAAAATGCTATAGGCTAAGTTGAAGTGGCCAAATAAATAGGAGTGCAAAATAGGAGGATTTGCATGACAAACCTCCCATTTTACATGAAGTGGCCAGCCATCATGTTGTTGTAGACAAAATGTGCACTTGATATCCATAATTTATGGTACAAATTGATACAAATTGATAATGGGTTAGGTAAATGTTCCATGATAATGGGTTAGGTAAATGTTTCATAATAATGGGTTAGGTAAATGTTCCATGATAATGGGTTAGGTAAATGTTCCATGATGGGAATTTCATGTCTTTTGTATTAAAGAATTAAATGGATGAAATATGAAATTTTATTAAAAGAAAAAGGGGTGAAAAGAACAAAGATTTGTCCATGTTTGTTCATCATAGCCGAAAGTTAGAGAAGAGAAAGGAGAGGAGAAAGCTCTTGAATGTTCGGTCACTTGGGGAAGAAAATTGAAGGTAAGTTCATGGTAGTTTGCTTCTATCTTGATGTTCATGAGTTCTTCTTGATTCTACCTTAACTATTGAAGCATATTTTGGTTTTTAGTTGTGTTGTGAGCATTTAGTCATGAATTAAAATGAAGGAAATGGTTGTTGTTTCATGTTCTTTTGATGAAAAATGGAAGATAGGTGAAGTTGAGCCAAACAAATGAGCATGCATGTGCCTTAGATGTTAAAGGGAAAAATCGGCTAACATGTTGTGCTTTAAAATGATGAAATGAAGATTATACTTAAGTAAAATCATAGATATGTGATGATTGATTGGTGATATACATGTTTAAATAACATGCATGCAAGTTATGTGTGAAAGAGTGATTTGGTAATAAATCTGCTTGGGATAGCAGCAGTAACGTGACTTTGGAAAATCACCATAAATTGTGAGAGATGAGTTAGAAGGTGAATAAATTATTTAATTAAATATTAATGAGTCTAGTTTCAAATGAAATAAACGAGAACATATTTTGAATTCTGTACAATGAGAAATTTGATTCGTAATGAAGAGTGGTCAGATTAGTCAAACAGTGAAACATGCGAAACTTTGAGGAAAATCTGGTATTCATTGGCCAAATCAAAAATTCTGAAAATTTTATGGATAGAAGATATATGAGTCTATTTTCAGGTAAAATTAACGGCACTTGATTTGGAGTTTCGTAGCTCTAGTTATAAATGATTTAGTGACTGTTGCTCAGGAAGACAGCTTGCAGTGAAATTATGATTATGTGGTAAACATTGACAAAAATTTGTTAATGAGTTGCTTATTGATTTCTTATAAGCTTACTCTGATCTGTAGGTGTGGTTGGCCGAATATTGTAAGGGGTTAATACGTAGTTTGTATTTGAATAGTTAGATTAACGTGTTAGTAATCCAATTATAGGCGGTTCGTGTGTGGAGCATATCGTCGCAAACAGGCGTGTAACTAACACCTTCTTATAGACTAGATCGGCACAAGCCGAAAAGCCAGTATTTTGAGATCTTGCGAGTGTGTGAATGCTCATGAGATTAATAGTTTGATGTATATGGTAAATTAAAGTGATAAGACTGAAGGCAAAGCTAATCGGTAGGCAACCGGTCTAATTCTTTCCACTATTTCATACGACCCAATAAAACATGGACTCAATTTACCTTTCTGACCAAATCTTAAGACTTTCTTCCACGAAGAAACTTTAAGAAATACTTGTCCTCGACTGAATATTCAATGTCTCGACGTTTTAAATCAACATAAGACTTTTATTTGTCGAAAGCTGCCTTTAATCTATCTTTGATCTTTTTAACTGTTTCCTCTATCTCTTGAATCAATTTTGACTAAACTACTTTTCTTTCATTCAATTTTGTCCAACATATCGGTGATCTACACCTTCGGCTATATAGAGCTTCATATGGAGCCATCTGAATACTAGACAAGAAACTATTGTAATAAATAAATTCGGCTAGTGGCAAATAACGTTCCCAACCTGATTCAAAATCAATGATGCAAGCTCGAAGCATGTCTTCTACTATCTGAATTACCCGTTCAGATTGTCCGTCATTTTGTGGATGAAAAGTTGTACTGAAACTAAGTCGAGTACCCAATGACTCATGTAGCTGCCTCTAAAATCTTGATGAAGCTAATGTTATAGAAGACTACAACGATGGTGAACTTCTAGTCGCTTCAGTCAACAATTCTAAAGTGGGCGAGGAGTATATACTTGATTCAGGCTGCACCTTCCACATGAGTCCCAATCAGGATTGGTTTACAACTTACGAAACAGTGTCTGAAGGTGTTTTTTTTATGGAAAATAATGCTTCGTGTAAAATCGCAGGTGTTGGAACAATTAAAGTTAAGATGTTTGATGGAGTTGTCAGAACACTTAGTGATGTACGACATGTTCCAGAATTGAAAAGAAATTTAATTTCGTTGACTACTTTTGATTTAAAAGGGTACAGATACACAGTTGAAAGTGGGGTTTTAAATATTTTCAAAGGTTCCCTTGTTGTGATGAAAAGGCAGAGAAAGACTGCCAAGTTATATGTTTTGCAAGGTTCTACTGTCACTGGTAATTCAGCTATCGCTTCCTCTTCCTTATCAGATGATGATATTACTAAACTTTGGCATATGCGCCTACGGCATATGAGTGCGAATGGCATGGCAGAATTGAGTAAAAGAGGACTTCTTGATGGACAAGGAATTTGCAAACTGAACTTCTGTGAGCACTGTGTTTTTGGGAAGCAAAAGAGAGTTTGATTCACCAGAGGAATCCATAACATGAAGAGAACATTGGAGTATATTCATTCTGATCTGTGGGGGCCATCTAGAGTGCCTTCGAGAGGTGAAGCTAATTATATGCTAACCTTTATTGATGATTTTTCCAGAAAAGTTTGGGCGTTCTTCTTGAAGCAAAAAAATGATGTGTTTTTCGCATTTAAGTCCTGAAAAATTATGATTGAAAAACAGACAGGAAAATAAATAAAATACCTCCGCACAGACAATGGCTTAGAGTTTTGTTCTGATGAGTTTAATTGATTGTGCAAGTTAGAAGGGATCGTGAGACACTTGACAGTTTGCCATGCTCCACAGTAAAATGGTGTTGCAGAACGAATGAACAGAACGATCATAGAGAAGGTTTGATGTATGTTGTCAAATGCCAACTTACCAAAGTCATTTTGGGCTGAAGCAGTCTCTACTGCATGTTTTTTGATCAACTGATCTCCATCCATTTCCATTGGAAAAAAGACTCCACAAGAGGTATAGTTTGGTAATCCTGCTAATTATTCTAATTTAAAAATTTTTGGGTGTCCTGCGTATACTCATGTTGATAATGGAAAATTGGAACCGAGATCCATTAAATGTGTTTTTCTTGGTTATAAAGCAGGTGTAAAAGGGTATAAGTTATGGTGTCCTGAAAATAGAAAAGTTGTGATTAACAAAGATGTTGTTTTTTATGAAACTGCTGTGCTACCTAACTTATCTTTTAAAGACTCTTCCAATAAAGAAAATCAAAAGTAGGTGGAGCATCAGATTAATACAAAGTCGACTCCTCAAGCCAGTACAAAAATTGAGAATAGAGTTACTTCTTCACCACAATACTCTATCGCCAAAAACAGAACTAGAAGAGAAATTAAATCTCCAAAGAAGTATGCCGAGGTTGATCTAGTTGCTTATGCTTTAAATGTGGCTGAAGATATAGATGTGAATCAAGAACCATCTAATTATTCTAAGGCGGTTAGATGTGAAGACTCAGAAAAGTGGATGTTTGCTATGCAAAAGGAGATGGAATCACTCCACAAAAATAGAACATGGGATATTGTGAAACTTCCTAAAGGTAAAAAGATTGTTTATTGTAAATGAATGTTTAAAAAGAAAGAAGAGACTCCAGGAGTTAAAGAACCCAGATATAAAGTAAGGCTTGTTGCAAAGGGTTACAGTCAAATTCCAGGAGTGGACTTCACAGATGTGTTCTCCCCAGTTGTTAAGCATAGTTTGATTCGAGCTTTGCTTGGTATTATGGCCATGCATGATTTGGAGCTTGAGCAATTAGATGTAAAAACTGCATTTTTGTATGGAAAACTTGAGGAGGATATTTACATACAACAACCAGAGGGTTTTACAGTTTCAGAAAAGGAGGACTATGTTTGCTTGCTGAAAAAGTCCCTTTATGGTTTGAAATAATCATCAAGATAGTGGTACAAGAGGTTTGATTCCTTTATGACTTCTTATGATTTCAAAAGAAGTAGTTTTGACAGTTGTGTTTACTTTAAGAAAAACAGTTATGGTTCTTTTGTGTATCTACTTCTTTATGTTGATGACATGTTGATAGCAGCAAAAGATAAAGGAAAGATAAGAAAGGTTAAAGCCCAACTAAGTGAAGAATTTGAGATGAAAGATTTGGGATGAGCAAAGAAAATACTTGGTATAGAAATTCTCAGAGATAGAAAAGCAAGTAAATTGTACTTAAGTCAGAAGGGGTACATTAAGAAAGTTCTTTGCAAGTTTAATATGCAGAGTGCTAAGCCTGTTAGTACTTTTTTAGCAGCCCATTTCAGACTTTCATCGGCTTTGTCTCTATAATCAGATGATGAGATTGAGTACATGTCACATGTTCCATACTCTAGTGCAATGGGATCTCTCATGTATGCTATGGTTTGTTCACGTCCAGATTTATCATATGCAGTCATTGCAGTTAGCGGATACATGGCGAATCCCGATAAAGAACACTGGAAAGCAGTTCAGTGGATTTTAAGATACTTACGAGGTATTACTGATGTCTGCTTACAGTTTGGAAGAACTAGAGATGGAGTCATTGGATATGTTGATGTTGATTTTGTTGGAGACCTTGATAGAAGAAGATCTCTCACAGGTTGTGTCTTTACAATCAAAGGTTGTGCAATCAGTTAGAAAGCAACTTTGCAAACTACAGTCACTTTTTCTACCACTGAAGCTGAGCACATGGCGATTACTAGTTTGTTTACGTCCAGATTTATCATATGCAGTCATTGCAGTTAGCAGATACATGGCGAATCCCGATAAAGAACACTGGAAAGCAATTCAGTGGATTTTAAGATACTTACAAGGTGTTACTGATGTCTGCTTACAGTTTGGAAGAACTAGAGATGGAGTCATTGGATGTGTTGATGTTGATTTTGCTGGAGACCTTGATAGAAGAAGATCTCTCACAGGTTATGTCTTTACAATCGGAGGTTGTGCAATCAGTTAGAAAGCAACTTTGTAAACTACAGTCGCTTTGTCTACCATTGAAGCTGAGTACATGGCGATTACTGAGGCTTGTAAAGAAGCTATTTGGTTGAAGGGACTCTTTAATGAACTTAATGAAGACCTTCAAATCAGTACAATATTTTGTGACAGTCAGAGTGCAATCTTCCTTACAAAAGATCAAATGTTTCATGAGAGAACAAAACACATTGATGTTCGGTATCTTTTTGTTCGTGATATTATTGCTCGTGGTGATATTGTTGTGAGCAAAATTAGTACTCATGAAAATACTGCAGATATGATGACTAAGTCACTTCCTATAACCAAGTTTGGGCATTGCTTAGACTTAGTTGGTGTTCATTATTGAAGTTAAACCCTTAAAGGGTTTTATGGAAGAGGTGGAGAACTTGTTCGTTGAGAGTTCACGATGAAGAACTTGTTCATTGAGAATTCGTATCAAGGTGGAGATTGTTAGAATTAAATGACCCGAATCATTATTTAAATAAAATACAGTGGTAAAATAAAATAGAAGTAAAATCTATATAGAGCTACACTTTTTTTATTTTATTTTAGAATAAGGTTTTTTAAACCTTATTAAACTCCATCTATTTTATATTGATTAGAATGAGGTGTTTCAATCTTACTAGAATATGGCTGTACAAGCCTATAAATAGACATAGTTTATTCCTCTTGTAATTAAATTCGAATTCGACATAGTGAATTTTCTTCTCCTCCGCCCATGGTTTTTTTCCCGAAAGGGCCACGTAAAATCTGTGTGCTCTTTATTTTAATTTATTTTATTTTTCACAATAACATCGACAAACAAATTCTTATTGAACCTTATTCTTATTTTCTGGCGAGTTTCAAATATATAACCAATAGTTGTTTCTAAAATAACCAATAGTTGTTTCTAAAATAACACCATCGAAATGAATAGTTGTAGAAAATCGTTCTCCATTTTTCTCTCTGAAACTACTAAAGAAACTTATTCTCTTCTAAAAAAAACTTCAAAAAGAATACAAATTTTCAAAATAAACACTCAATGCTTGTTGATTTTTGCTCAAGTTTGGGGCATATATAATGTTTGGTGGTGCTGCCTAACTGCCTAACATGTCAACGACGTCAATTAAAAAAATATTTTTATTTTTTTTTCAATTAAGTAAAATAAAAAGACTAAAAAGCCTGAAATTTTGGTTTCCCTATGACTAACTGATTACCTCGATGGTAGGCTGTCATGCGAGTGCCGCTTGACATGATCGATCAGTCACGGGGACAACGTAATTTCAGGCTTTTCAAGCTTTTTTTTTTCCTTTCTAATTTCACTTTTTTTTAATCCTTCATTTTTTAAATCGTTGTCAGTGTCGCCTAACATGTCAACGGCACCATTAAAAAAATATTTTTTCTTAATCCTATATACTAAACAAATACTAGTATTTGGCTAAAAAATATATACTGGTGCCGCTTGACACAATGGCGACATCAAATTTTTTTTAAATTCAATCATGCTGTAATGATTGAGGGAGGTGAGAGTGGTATCACCAGTTGGTTAGACAACATTGTGAGCCACTATTGGCTTTGCCTATTCCTATAAATAATTTCTACCCTATCTTTTTTGAGTAAAAAAATATTTATTTATATTATTTTAGTAAAAAAGCTGAATATCTCTTCATATTGTTGTTTATTTTTTGAGAGATTGATTCATTAAAATGTTATCATAGCACCAACAAAATAGCACCTCCTCCTATCATCATCATCATCATCTTTATTATTATTATTATTATTATTATTATTATTATTATTATTATTATAACTGATGTGTCATTTCAATTAATTTTTTATGTATATAGAGATGATAAGACTCGAATCATTCAATGAATTTTAAATTAATTCTTTTTGAATGAATTAAGTTTTTTCTTTGAAAAATAGATGAAGGTGAAGTGAATTTTTTCTTTTGGATAGTGGATATAGAGTGATTATGATAATTGACTGTCTCATCATATCCTGTTCTAATATGTGAAATTATCATTTTATCTATCTATATATATATAAACTCTTAAAAAGTAAAAATGTAATAAAGTATGGTAGAAAAATATTTTTTATGTTTAAATATTTTTAAAAAATTATGTTTAAAATTTTATTTTACCTTAAAAAAATTGAATTTATTAAATATAAGTAAAAAAAATTAAATTGAAGGGAAATGAAGCGGGATGAGGTGAGGATAGACTTAATTTAAATATTTCATGCTCCGTCTTCCAATTTGGTTGTGATTTTCTTTGTGTTTCTTGGGATGCCTTTGTCTGCCCTCGGGAGTGTTTGTGATTGGGTTTTATTCCTTTTCTTTCTTTGAAATCAATTCCTTATTTGTGAAAATATGTTTGGCAATTCCTTGTACGGTTTGACCAATAATAAACAACAGTACCGTGTTCTTGAAAGTTACTTTTGTGGTGTATGATTTCATTATTTCATTAATCAAAATCCTCAATGATTACTTCTTTGACATGCCTAACAAAAGCCATAAATAATTGCCACAACATAATGATGTGGGTCATGTGGCAATATAATGACATTATGAATACGTACTCGTGCTTGCAAATTACTTTTTTTTTTTTAGTAAATTTTTATTTTTTCTGGCTTTACTTTCTTTTATCAGTGAAGAGTAATCTTCAAAAACCGGCCTTTCCAGCAACACCCAGTTGCTAAAATCTTTCATATTTTCCTTTCTTTAAAAAGAATATATATATTTTTTTCACGCTGTCATTTTCTGAAGGGAAAATATATTTCTTAAAAAATATATTTGCATTTGTTGATAATGATAACAGTACATTTACAGTGAAAGAACTCTGTTTTTTTTTTTTTATTACTTCTCTCTTTGTTGAAGTTCTACCTTACATGAAACATGACTCCCCATATTCTCTCTATTTATCTTTAAATCTTGAAACTTCAGGACAAAAATTTCTTTATTATATTATATATAATAATTTTAAATTTTTATTATTTATTAAAATTATAAAATATATTATTAAATAATTTTTTTTGGTTTTTTGCACCTTTGAAATTTATATATATATTTTTATAATTTTTAAAATTTTTTTAGTTTTACACTCATCTAAAATAAATTTGGACAACCATCTATCTAAATTCATTTTATATTTACATTATAATTATTTAAAAAAATTGCTAACGTGGCATGTGGTCATTTTCGGTGGCTTTCGTCAACCATGTCAGGAAGGTTAACAGTTAAATTATTCAACTACCGATTTCTATTAACAAAATGGGCAGTTGATTTTTATTTTTATTTTTATTTTTTTGTTACTGATGGCTCAATTGGGTGTACTTTTTTCATAGTAGCTCAATTGATATTTATTTTTATTTTTACTGAGGGCTTTATGACCCTTGAGCCTAAAAAAATATTTTAATCAGCATTTTTATTAAAAAAGATTTCTCTTTTAAAAAGGATTAATAGTTGAATTTAACTCAAAAAAATAATGATCAATTTGACAAAAATATAAACATTGAAGGCTAAATTTATCTTTTTTATCTTTAAATTTTGGGAGTAACTTATTTTAATAATAATTATATTAGTTGAATTGATAAAAGAAACATGAAAGATTGCGTTAAAACAAAGATTAATGTATTGGACAACTAGATTTAATTTGATACTTTACTTTAAAAAATCTGTTTTAATATTTATAATTTTTTAATATTGTGTCATATCATCACCTAAGATTTGAGTCTACTTAGGGACTCACCTTACACCCACAAACAACAGTTTGATCTCCATATCTTGACACCCATCACAAAATCTCAGCAGTCAACTGCTTATGAGACATAGAGATACCATTAAAACTCATTCATATAACTTTTATTATCATTTGAAACTTAGATAATCTCCATGCAACTCCTTACTTCCTCATCTTACTATTTACGAACATAAAATAAACTTACTCTTTCAGAAGTCAACATGTAATTCCATAATACTTACCTAGGATATGAAACAACCTTCCGTATGACCTCTGATCATTAGTTTCAACTTAATAAAAAAGTTTTTTGATTAGCTTCAAAGCAAGTTAGCAATGGTGTTTTTAAATAGAAGAAAGATGATAATTTCCCTTTTCTTATAAAACTCGCATCATTTTATATATATATATATATGTAAAACTCATGTTTTCATTGTCACATCCCAGAATAAGGGTTAAAAAAAAATAGGGATAAGATTTAGATTTTTTTCTTCTCTAAGCATAGGATAAGAGAATTAGAATGCATTAAAAATTTTTGCTATAAAAACTTATTAAAAATAGAGTGTTGGGTTTAATGGTAAGGTGGTAGGAAAGCTAAAGGTTTTGGGTTCAAATTCCCTTTATTTTATTTTTTGTTGATTTTTTTTCAAAATCCCCTAATGCTTAACCAAAAGTCTTAAAAAAAATTTCTTGTAAATTTATGATAAGAATGAATCCATTGGTTTAGTGGCAAGGCTTTAACTCACCTTTAGGTCTTGAGTTCAAAGCCATTTGCATGCATTTATCCAAAATATTTTATTACCTTGTTTTTGCCCCACCAAAAAAATGGCAAATTTTTAAATGGCAGCCCAAGAAAACTGTTTTTTCAATTTAGTCCTTAATTTAAAACAGTCATCATCCTACATGAATTTTGCAAGTATTATAAATAGCCAATTGCAAACAAACCCTAGAATCACATCTAGCAAATTTTCAAGAAAAACATACTTAAAACTTTTTCATTTCCAAATCAACCTTCAAGCTAAATGAGTCGCCCTTCCTTAAGTGGATTTTCTTTCCCATCTCCAAACTAAGGTTTTTAAGCCTTCAAATCAGGTGTGAGATCTAAACTTAAAACATTATGTATAATTAATTATAGTATTATGGAGTAACAAAAGGTTGTTATACAAATTATATATTATGCGGACCTATAGGAAATAACATGTGAACATTATAGGAATTCTAATGTGAACACATAGGAGTTATATGTGAACCCATAGAAATTATATATGAACCTTAACTACTTAATAGATGAGTTGCACATATTTAATCATGTGAACCCTATACATGCTATGTGCGAACTCTATATATGCTTTATGTGAATCCCTGTATATGCGACATTGTTATTTTTTTACGTGCACCAAATTTATGTGTGTTTATGTAAGATTGATTGAAATACATGATTGCATGCCCTTTGATAATAAATTGACAATAAATGTGCTAAATAAGCATAGTATCAAATATTGATAATGAGTATGATATGACGAGTATATTTGCAAATACATGAAATTGAGAATGTAGGACGGAGGAGTTTCGTAGGCGACAGTAACAATTTAAGTCCACTTTGAAAGTCAGTACTGCATGAAGTAGGAGGTAATGCTTGAGGGCAGTTAGGATGGATGGGTGGGAAATAAAAACTATATTTGCATTACATCTTACTATAAATTGTATTTACAATAATTTATTATATGTTCCACATGCCACGCCTAATTCGTTATTATGCTATTAAATATATGTTTTATGTTTGTTCAATCATATATAATGATTTAGAATTTAAACTTACACTGAAACGTTGTAAGCTCATTCCTTCTTTTCCTTACCTCATAGGTAGCGCAGAGAATAGGATTCGGATCAGCATTAGAGGATCCTCGAATTATCAAGTCGTTTTCTTTTATTCAAAAATTTCCTTAATCATTTATTTTTTGGGGTTTGTAATTATTTAGTATTTTCTCATTTTTTATATTTTAGGTTTGGGGTTTGTTACCTTATTTACTATATGCATGACATTTAAATATTACTATAATATTTGCATGTCATTTGGTTTAGAAAATTATCATTTGTTTTCTGCCGCTTTATGAAATACTTACACCACGTTTGGTTCACTGGAATGGAATAGGGCTATAATAGAATAGAGCTGCAATAGTATAGAATTGTATGGTTGAATGGAATGGAATAGTATTATTATGTTTGGTTGAATGGAATAAAGGTTGTAATAGCATAGAAAAAAGTTGAAATGACCAAAACATTCTTAGCATAAATTTTTTTAATAGATGATTATTGTTATTATTATTAAATTTTAATAAAAATAATAAATAATTTAACCAAAATTTAATATAATTATTATGTAATTTGATAATATTTTTAATATAATTATGTTTTTATTTTTGTAAAAATATTAAAAAACCAAAATATATCCTTTTAATTAAATTTAGTGATCATTTTGTAATTTTTAAAAATTAAATGACCAAAATATAAACTTACTAATAATTTAATGACTTGAGTGTAATTTATCCATAAAATCCCACCAAATACCCAAGCCCACAACCACCAAAATCCCAAAATGCACCCATCATCGTCACTTTCTTCCTCGATTATTTTTCCCTTTCACTAAAATTTTCCATCAACAATTGTTCTTAAAATTGCTTCATTCCAACATTTTTATTTTATCTAAAATAATAAAATATTTATCATTCCATTCTTATCTACTTGTTATGCTTAGAAATTTTGGATCCCAAAATTCCTCAAGAGCAACCGGCCATGACTTTCTTTTCTGCCTTAAAAACCAAATAGTAACAAAGATGAAGAACCATGTAAGGTACTTGCTAAAAAATGTAAGCAGATTTGGTTCCTTTAGGTGTTCTTGTAGATGGATTGTTGTTCTTTTCTTTGTATTTTGTTTGAGTGTTTGAGATTGAGATGATTGAGTTTCTTTTTTTAAAGATAAATGTTATAAAATTTTGTTATTTTTTTCTGCCATGGTTTACTTGTTGCAATGTTTGAAAATTTTAATTAATTAAAAAAATAATCCACTTTTTTAATTATGTACGTAAATAACTTGAAATGAATAATAAAAATGGATGGGGCCAAAGAGATTGGCATCACCCCCTTGTCATGTCACCGGATTATTGGTTGATAGAATTAAAAAAAATTAATTTTTTGGGTGTTGCCAATCTATTTGGCGTGACCAACGATAAAATAGTGGTGGAGCTAAATAGATTGACGTCACTACTTTTATTGTGTCAAACTTTTTATAAGTCATTTTTATTTTTTTTAAACTCAAATTACTTTTTTATTTGATGGTGCCATGCAGAATGACATAACCACCATGCTGCCAACATTTTATTTTTATTTTTTTACTTTTTTTGAGTTTTTTAAAATTGTTTTTAATAGAAAAATGATTTTTTTGACGGTTTGATTTGGGATTTTAGTGAACCTTCAAACATCCTGTTGACCTAGAGAATTCTAAATAATTCACTCGTTGGCTACATAATCAATTTGAACCCGTTATTGTCTTACCATATCTAATAGAAGACTTACATAACCAATTTGAACCCGTTACCGAATAAATCACTGGCAACCAAGACCCTTATTACTTGAAGTTGTCACTGCATATGAAATTAAAAAAATCAGATCTACACTCCAAAAAGGACCATTAAATTTGTCGGTGTCAGAACTCCACCGGATCATTGTTAAATAAAACATACCTTTAAATTATAAAATTTTCTAAATAAATATAAACACAAAAACATAAAAATCAGTCTTGATCTCCCTCTCCTTCATCCTTTAACATAATAAAATTCAAAAAAAATTCTTCACCTTAAACTAAACTGCAATTGAGGTTATATATAGCTATTCGGTGACACCAAAGAGAATGACATCACCAAAATAAAAAAAATATTTTTTATTAAAAAACAAATTAAAAAACTTAAAAAAGTAAAAAAAAATGTTGGCAGCATGGTGGTCAAGCCATTCTCTACAACGCCGCCAAATAAAAAAATAATTTGAGTTTAAAAAAATAAATAAAAATTATTTTAAAAATTTTTGACACAATAAAAATGGTGACTTTAATTTATTTGGCTTCACCACTATTCTACCATTGGTCATGCCAAATAAATTCGCACCTCCCCAAAATTTGTTTTTTTTTCTCACAAAATAAACAAAAATATTAGTATTGGAGATGATATTTCTATAAGTGATGTCAAATAAATTGGTAGCACCCAAAATATTAATTTTTTAATTCTAACAGCCAAGGGGAGATTAAGGTGTGAGTGATGTCAATCTCTTTGGGTCCGTCTATTTTTACTATTTATTTTAGTCATTCACGTCCATAATAAAAAATCATAAAAAAAGTCATTTTTATATTAATAAAAAAATTTGGATTATTTTTTATAAAAAAGAAAAAGACTAATAAATTCTCATTGAAAATAACCATTTAAAAATATCTTTTAATTTTAATTAATCTATTTTTCGGTGGCAGGTGGAGAAGGATATTGGCAGAATTGACGCATGTTCCACATGTGGGGATGACAAATACTGGGACCTACTGTGTGTCCTTTTTCAATGACCCATCGCTCTCTCTTTCTGCTGGCTTATATTTTTTGGAACATAAAAAAAAATATATATTTATAATTTTAATATTTACATAAATATGATCATAATATATAAAAATATAAAATATTATACAAATTTCTTAATTACGTATCAAATAATTACCTTTCAAAAAAAAATTCGTAAATTTAAAATAAATTAAAATTCATTATCTCAATTCAATGTTATAAAAAAGTCAAAACTCATTATGCACAAAGTTTAATTAAAATAATTTGTCATATTAATTCAAATTCAATGAATTGGACTTCTTTAGATTCATTCCATTTGTTTTTTTTTCTTCTTTTACTCTTTTTTGAAAAGAATGACAATTGTTTTTATTTATTTGTATAAGGTTTAAAAATATTCAAAATTCTTATTTAATTTTTAAATAAAATAAAAATAAAAATAAATTTATATTCTTTTATATTAACAATGATTTTAATACCAATAGAATTAATATATAATTAATGAAATGACAAATATTTATTGCAGAGATGATGTCTGAGAATTTTAATATGATTTTATTCAATTAAGTAAATCTCAGTTTAATGTATTGGGGCATTATGCTTGATTATTCGAGACAAAAATAATAAAAATAAATAAATAAATTATTAATCGTTAATATTAAATTAAATAAAAGGTTTTTAGTGTTTAATAATAATTTTGGGTCAACCTATCTAAATTTGAAATATTCTCTTTCAAATTCCATTTTGGGTTGAGTCATGAAACTATTATATGGGGATACTTTTGGATATCTTAGGTTTTTTTATTTTTTTTTGAATTATCTTAGTTTATTATAATAGTTTTTTGATATGTTAATTCTTTTAAAATTAATTAAATTTTTGTATTAAATTTGCACCTAATTAAGTTTTTACTATTAAATAAAATAATTAATTAAACTCTTACTTTAACAGTTTTCATCATTGACCATATTGACCATTAAAATAAATTGATGATCTAATCAGATGGTGACACATGATTTAATTTAATATTTTCTTCATAAAAATAATTTAAAAATCATAAAAATAAAAAAAATATTAAAATTGATATAAACTAACTAAAATCATAAAAAAACTTATAAATATTATAAAATATAAAAATATATAATAAGTTATAAAATTATAAAATTTAAAAAAAATTATTAGAAATCTTGAAAGTAATAAAAATGTAAAAAAAAATATAAAAAATTAAAATTATTAAAATTATATAAACTTATAAAAATTATAAAAAAAATTATAAAAACTTGAACTGAACCAATTAGCCCAAATCGGCAAAGGTACCAGTCTGGGAAAAGTCATTAGACTGGTTGACCTAGAAACTGGGCGGTTAAACTGAATTTTCATTTTTTTAATATTTTTATCAAACTAAATTTCATTATTTAAATATTAGCATATGTCCAAATGAAATATACTAACTAAGGTTTTCAGAAATTGGCCTAATAGTCAAACCGATTAGGTTGTTGGTTCGCCAATTTGATTGATTCGTCCAGATAATTTAAATAAAACATTAAAACATGAAAAATATTGAAAAAACAAAGTTGGTTCAACCATCCAATTCTAAGGCCAATCAGTCTAATGACTTTCTTTGGACAGATACCCTTACCAATTTCGGTTTAATTGGTCCAACCTACTGATCTAGTCCAACTCAAGTGTTTATGATTTTTTTAATAATTTTATATCATTTTTCATTTTTTAATATGTACTAATTTTAATATTTTTGAGAATTTTTCAGATTTTTTCTTTTGATTTTTAAATATTTTGATGAGAAACATGTTAGATTAAATTAGGAGCTGTCATATGTCACCATTTGATTGATTCGTTAATTTATTTTAGCAGTCAATATGGTCAATGGGGGAAGTCGTTAATGGAGGGATTTAATTGATTATTTTAGTGAACTGCATTATCTTAATTGGATGCGAATTTAATACACGGGCTTCATCGGATTTTTTTTTTCATTTTAAGGGCTTTTTGACATATAAGCTTAGTTTTTTGTTGGCATAATGATAAATTTAGCCTTAGTATTTATATATTTTGTTAATTTAGTTCTTATTTTTTTTAATTAAATTTTACCATTAACTTTTAAAAAAGAGTCAATTTTTTTTTTAAAAACCTATTTTATATATAAATGCTTATTATTGTATTTATTTTAGACATATATAATTTTATGTTTTTATAAATAATAAAAATTAATACATACTAAAGTTTGTTTAAAATTCAAAATTATAATTTATTGTTTTTTAATAAAATCAAAATTAATGAAACTAAAGAAGTAAATATAAAAATTCTTAATTATAAATTAAAACATTTGATAATAAAAGTTATTTCCAATGATAATGTTATTCGTCCTAATTACTCCATTAACAATAATTACAAAATAAGATCATATTAAAAAGTGGTGAATCATTTCGTCCAATAAATCCGGAAGATCAAAACCTTAAACATTTGAAGATAACTTAATCTAAGTGGTGGTATACAAATTGTAGACGAAAGCCAAGAGCCACAAATAGGAAATATTTTACTGACCCGGAAGGCAAAAGTATGTAAGTATTAAATAACTAGCAAGTTGGTGTAAGACTGAAAACAACAAATCCTTGTCCGTTTTCATGAATTTGTAGTCTTGCAAATCAATGCACGTAACTTGTCATATCTCTGTCTCAAATCCGTTCATTACGTTTCTTTTCTTGTCTGTACACATTTTAAGGAGACCTGTTCTTATTTTGATTCCTGCGATTTGAATTACCTCGCTCGCATGATCTTGCCCGGTAGTTTCTCGAAAAGCCACCTTTCCTGCATGTAATTATTGTCCATATATATACGATGTATATACATGCTGTCGTCGTTGTGGGTTTGATGTGTACAATGATGCCTGTCTGTTAGACGATTTGGTTCAATGATTGCGCTTTTAAAACCGGAACCCGAAACTCTTCTTCCATATCTTCAATTTGTTTTTGCAGAAATAATTTTTCCAGGGTAAGTTCTTTTTGGATAGATGGCTCTGGTTTGATGTGTGCTTTTGTTTTTTTTTTCTTTATTCTTCTCCACCCATTTGAGCATGAACTATATGCTTTTTGTCCCCAATGAATATATTCGTAGAGAAAACATATTGATGATATTGGTTGAAGTGTTGTTATCTTGCAATAGTTACTTAAGTCTTGGATTATTATGTTTGTTTTTTGCGCTTTATTCTTGCCTAAATTCGGAGTTTGTCATGCCATTGGAACTTTTGTCTCTGCCTATGCGTCATAGGCATGTAGACATGTCAGCCATAGTGAATTTTCTTGTGATCTTAGATTCAAGTTGGTGTTGAATCGGATACTTAATGAAGCTTTTTTTTTTAAATGTGTATTACCCACCCTTTTATTCTCAAACAAGATTGATAGAGAGCACATGGTTTTCAACATACTGCAATTTTTGGTTTTTATTCTGTCGTTTTCATATATATATATTTTATATTCTTTTGTTATCTTTGTTTTGATTGATTGCTTTTCATTGATGAAATTTAGGGGCTTGGATAGCTGAGTATCAAAGAGGAAGAAAAAGAGTTTATTGAGCTGAATATAGATATATAGTCATTCACTTCAGCTCAAAGAACCAAGTATGGCTGCAGAGTATAGAGAGCCCCTGTTAAAGAAGAAGTACTATAAGAACTGCCCTGGATGTAAGGTTGATGAAATGAAGGAATTGGAGCAAGGCCTCCCAATTCGGCCACTGCTTTCCATATGGATTATTGTCTTATGCACTGGTAAGGACAACCTATGTTGTTCGGGACTCGGATTTGAAAGTCGGATACGGGTGTGTCTGGCATTGATATGATCAGTTTTTCTTTAAAAGTTTGTATGAAAATTTTTTTGCAAGTCATATCTTCATATTCATATGTCGGACACGGCAACATAAGTTTCAAGGGGAATTTATGTAGAACGCCTATTTCATTGATTTCCTTTTATCTTTATTGGTCCTAATTTCCTACTATCAAATGTTTCCAGCTCTGCCGATATCATCTCTCTTTCCTTTCCTATACTTCATGGTGAGTTTGGTGAATTTCTTCTTTATGACCCTTTATCTTTTTGCAAGTTTATGTAAGCAAAAAGTTAATGATTGTGCACTAAGTTAAACCCAGATCAAGAGTGGAAGTGTCCAATACAGTTATGTATCCGAATGGGTATGGTTAGATTTTTTTAAGTTTCTCAGTGTATTTGGAGGGGTTCATAGAAGTCATATCCCTGAACCCATGAATGAATCAAAAGTGTCGGACACGTATACATCAAGAAAAATGAAAGCAGGTTTACTTAAGTTAATGTGTTGCTTACTGTAGTAGTTTTCCCTTCATTCTTCTGTTTTCAGATAAGGGACTTTCATATTGCTGAAAGAGAGGAAGATATTGGCTCCTATGCTGGTTATGTGGGTGAGCTTATGTTCACTGCTTTCTCTTCATTGTTGTATTCGTTTTTTTCTTTTGTTTTCAATCAAACATATGATCCTAACACAATGCTCCATTTCTTTGAAGGATCTGCATTTATGCTTGGAAGAGCTTTAACATCCGTATCATGGGGAATATTTGCCGATCGTTATGGTCGAAAGCCTGTAATAATTATGGGAACTACTTCAGTGTTAGTGAAACTTCTATCATAGTTCATCTTTCTGCATACTTCTGGTTGACGTTTCTACAGTGATGGTGGTATTTTCTTAATTTTCATTGCAAATGCATCTCAGGGTTATTTTCAACTCCCTTTTCGGCCTTAGTGTAAATTTTTGGATGGCTGTAATTACAAGATTTCTTCTTGGAAGTTTGAATGGCTTACTTGGGCCAATAAAGGTTCGTTCGCATTCAGCACGAAATGGTTCAAACCCAAATTTCATTGCCATTTGTTTCTGGATAACTATTTGACTACTTCTCTCACAATCTCCAGGCATATGCAGTCGAAATTTTTCGAGACGAATACCAAGCATTAGGCCTATCAACCGTAAGCCTTTATTGACTTTTTACATGCTTTGATAGCATGAACTTTTGCTTCTGCATCAATTTAAGAAGTATTACTCGATCTCAGGTTAGCACAGCTTGGGGCATAGGATTGATCATTGGCCCTGCTCTGGGAGGTTTTCTAGCTCAGGTACTTCCATTTAAGGCTTCAAATACAGTGTAGACCATTTATTAAATTCTATAAATGATCTTTTATAATCTATATTACTCGGACTTGAGTGTTACTATTGGATATGGAAATGTGACCGACACGGTTATGTTCAACTTGTTCAATGATTTTCATAATCATATATATCCCCATACTTATATCTGGATTTACGTTGGATACAGATGTGAGTTGGAGCAACATATTCTATAATTACGTCATCATGGTATTAGTCCATAGCATCTTTAACTTCAACTCACAGTTCAGAAACCAAGATTATAATCATGTTAAAACTGAGAAAAAATTAGTTTTATGCTTAATCTATAATTTTGAAACTTTTTATGGAAAATTGTGTCTATACAACTATTTTTTCACCTGATTTTGATATATGTTTCCCTGCACTTCAAAGTATTCATTTTCTAAATTTTATGATTCAGCCAGCTGAGAAGTATCCAAATCTCTTTTCCAAAGATTCATTGTTTGGAAGGTAAGTGAATGAACATATTCTGCTTTATTTCCTACACTGTTAGATTTTAGAACTTTTCACGTTCTGTATTAGTACTAACTCTATATTGTTTAAATATGATGATATTCATTTTTGCAGATTTCCATATTTCTTACCATGCTTGGCCATATCAAGTTTTGCCTTGGCAGTAACCATTGCTACTTGCTGGCTTCCGGTACGTGTTCATTCGGTTTAGTCCCTAATTTCCATCAAACCTATGCCCCAAAACATTTCTGGATATGAGTATGAGGATGTAAACCTCTAAGCAACCTCCAAATATTGAGGGGAAAAAATGAACATACAACCATGAGTTATTTGGATCTTTATTTGTAAGAAAAATATTTGCTTGTTCTTGTAATGGCTTGATGTGGTTGGCAGTTTACTCCATTCCAGATTCTAAAAAAAAAAAAATCTCCTTTTGTTGCAGGAAACACTTCATAAACACAATGACAATGATCAATCATCTGATGATTCATACGATGCTTTGGAAGCTGCATCTAATGAATCTAACACAAAAGATATAACAGAAAAGGAGGAAGGAAGAGAATCCACTTCTAAGCAAAGCCTCCTAAAGAATTGGCCTTTAATGTCATCTATCATTGTCTATTGTGTTTTCTCCCTTCATGATATGGCCTACACAGAGGTACTGATCACATTTAACTTAGATTCATACAAGCTTGTCGAAAACTTCATGGTTTTCATAAGCTATAATAATCAATCTAATCAAAATTTGTTGCGACTCATCTTCATGCTGCAGATATTTTCTCTATGGGCTGTTAGCCCTAGAAAGTATGGAGGCTTGAGTTATTCGACGGAGCAAGTCGGGGAAGTTCTTGCAGTCTCAGGTGTTAATATTGATCATATTAATGTTCTGCATGTTTAAGATCATCGTAATACGTTTTTCGTATGTCGCTCTTAACTCTCCATTTTTTTTGAAGTACCCGACGCTTATCCACACTTGTGTACGAGGATGTGATCCTCCAAAGACTCTCCAAATAGGTTGAAATCCTGGAAAAAAAATTGAACATTCCCGTGTCAGAAACATACCTATGTCCAATACTCTCACATCCAAGTTTAAGCAACATAGCTTTTTCCCGCAACTGTATTCTCTTCACTTCATATAAGCTGCCATGTCTTGGCAGGATAAAAGTATAAACTTCTGCAATCACAAGTATATGACTCCATTATTCAATTTGTTAAGCGGTGTTATTCCACATCCATTAAGTTCATATATTGTGTCTTCGTGCTTAGGTTTGGAGTCTCCACCAATTACGAGTAGTTCATTAAATTCCATAAAATCAATGTTTATACATTTTATATCAAGAAAATGGAATTAATAAGCTCAGTAAATATGGATAGCCGAAAGAGTTTTGAGATTATCGTGTCCAAGCAAAACATGTGCTTCCTATGGAGTAAAGCTTTAAATTGATCAATTCTTCAATTTATCTTAGGTTTCAGCCTTCTTGTCTTTCAAATGTCCCTATATCCATATGTAGAGAGGCTTCTTGGACCTGTAATGGTGTCTCGGATTGGAAGTGTAAGTCTCCAAAACCTCGTTACATTTATCGTACTTCCCTGTTTTATCTTTTTGTTAGTTTATAATATTTTTTTCCTGGTTTCATGATTTCCTACTTGCAGGTCTTAGCCATACCTCTCTTGCAAAGTTATCCTTTGACAGCCATGTTATCTGGCTTCACTCTTACCTTGGTAATAAACTGTGCATCAGTCCTCAAGAATGTTCTATCAGTAAGTGAAATATCAATATCTATATGTTAGCCTTAAGAAATCAGATCAGCCTTGATTAACAAGTAATAGTCAATGGTTAACAATATATACATAACAAGTTTTTAGAAATGATCATTTAACTGTTAGGCTTCACTGGTGCTTTAAATTTCTTCAAAACTTGTATTTTTGGACTTATATGCCTTCTAACTATAAAGTTTTCGACACAATTAGGTATCAATCATAACCGGATTATTCATTCTGCAAAATCGAGCTGTGGTAAATCTTCACTCTGGATTATTCTTTCTTCTAATTATAGAATTAGAATCCACCTCTTCTTAATACGATTAAATCTGGGAAAACAGGACCAGCACCAAAGAGGAGCTGCTAATGGCATTGCCATGACTGGAATGTCTCTTTTCAAAGCAGTTGGTCCTGCAGGAGGTGGTGCATTGTAAGTTCCTCTAGATTTTATCCCTTGCTGCTAGTAGGCCAGTATTCACATCTTGTTGAATGTTCTCTTTTTGTTTCGATTTCTATAATAATCAATCTCGTAATCTTTTTTTTCACAGGTTTTCTTGGTCGGAAAAGCGCCTAGACGCTTCATTTCTGCCAGGTATGCTTAATCAACAAAGTTTCACTTTGAAATTTCGGGAAATGCTTGGGTAGAATAGAACCGAAGCATGTTGTGAACTTTTACCATATCTTTGGAAACTTTTTTAGTTAGGTCCGTATCAGTCCGCACGTATCATAATTTAAGAGTATTGATCAAAGTAAAAGTGACCTTCAAGCATTTCAACTTAGACTTGATTAAAAACGAATGCTGACTTCAATAAGTTGAAGATTCTCTTGATCATGTCTTGAAACAAGGATATTCTAGGGGGAATGGATAGTCTAGGTACCAAGAAAGCAGTAGGGTCTTCAAGCCCCATGCTCGGTTCACGCGCCGTAGGTTGTAGCGCATGGCTTTACTATTTGCTTGTTCCATGAATGTGTTTAGCATAAGCAGGTTTACATTGTATAGATACAAGAACTTAGAATCTAATTATTGTTATTTGATTACAGGTACTCAGATGGTATTTTTCGTCTTGAATATAGTTGAGGCAGTTGGATTTTTGTTGACATTCGAACCATTTCTAGCTCAACATAGGCAATAAAACAAGGGTTCCCAAAGGTGGGGATAATGATCTTTTATTTTATTTTAAGAATGCAAAAAAAGAAGAGAATACTCCAAAGGCTTAAATCTTGGTCAACAAAGTATCCAGACACCAGCTATGTCACTCGGGTTCTTAATTCTTTTTGAATATTCATATACGATACTATGTTAAATATAGGTGTGAAAGTAACAGCCCCCCAAAAAATGAACACACATATGTCAAGTCAAGGCATTATTTGTATCTAGTACTTACCACTGAATCTGAATAACGTAGCTTATGAGTATATTTATTCTTGTCTATTGATGATATTTAGTCATTTATTGCTCCCAACAAGGTTTTGGCAAAATGTGATTGCTTTTAATATAAAGACTGTTTAGCAGTTTTTGATGTATACTTTTGCTTCGATATTTATTCTGCCCTATTAGAAAATTGCCAATGCAACCAAAGTCATGGTTTTTTTTTTGTTTTTTTTATCAACAACATGAAAATATGACTTAATTACCATTCACTTAGACATAACTTAGACATAACAACATGGTTTAACAAAAAATAATATCCAAAATTTGAACAATATCCAAAGGAAATACTCTGCATGTTACCTAAGACTCTGTAGGTGTAACTTACATAATGCATTAAACGTACAAGATGTCAAGCCTTGTTCTGAAGTACATCAAGCAACCAAGTAGGCTTATGTTCTTTTATATTCCTCATCCTTTTGATTATAGGAGTACACATCATCCCTATAATACATCCTATACAACATGCTGATACACAATTATTAGCACCCAATTCACGACATATCTCAAACTATCACAGCCACTAACTCTTCATCACAAGTTAGTAAAGCACACTAGAAATCATCCACATCCCATAACAACTAGAAGTAAAGCAGGCGGTTTTAAACCAAAGATCTATATGGCCACAATCATCTCAAATGAAATTTCAGAAGCAACTGATATTCATGAAGCAATGAAATATCCAGCTTGCTGTGTCTGATTTGGTTCGGTTTTCTTTTTTTTTTTATGTCTTTTGAATATTAATTAACAATGTTTTAATATCTTTTTCATAAATATTTTTAAATAATAAAATTTCAAGTAAGTAAAAAATAAAAAATAACTTTTATGTGATTTAAAAATAGTTATATAGAATTTTTAAGTTATTTTTATTATTTTGAATATAAAATATTTATTTAATATTATAATAAATTAAATTAATTATAAATTAAACAAATATAAAATTTGTTTGATTCCAAATAACCATAGTTTTTTTTTATAATTTATATTTCATAAATTATACAAACGCATTAGTTCAGATTAGTCTTTAATTTTTCAATTTTTCTTGTTTAACCAAGCATAGTAAAAAATTGGCACTTGATCCTACAACCTCTCCCTCTTACAAAAGTAATTAGGGTTCAAAATTAAGAAAAATCTTGATGGCTCAAGAGTTATAAGACTAGGCTAGTGGCAAAAGGATACTCTCAAACAGTTGGCTATGATTTTTATGAGAATTTCAGTCCTATAGAAAGAGAAGGTACCACTAGAATAATTCTAGCTGTTGCAGTATTGAATGGATGAACATTAAGGCAAGTTGTTGTCATCAATGGTTTTTTGAATGGTTCTTTATCAAAAGAAATTTTCATGAGTCAACCTCTAAGGTTCGATGTTGAAACATTTGATGGTCAACAATTAGATTATAGGCTTCACGAGACATTTGTGGCCTTATACAGGCACCAAGGGCCCGGTTCGAAAGGCTAAGGACTTATCTCACATCATAGCTCAAATTTACATCTTTTCAAGTCTATACATTGACGTTATAAGGATCACTCCAACACCCCAAGATATTGGTTATGGTGTTTGTGGTTGATATAATTGAGATTGGGGATTCTAACATTGAGATTAATAAGTTAGTTCAACAACTAAATGGTGAGTTTTTCTTAAAGACAAGGGTAGTCTGAATTCTATTTCCTAGTGTGGAGGTTCAATGCACGGCAACACCTATATTTCTCAATCAAAGAACACATATCATGGACTTGTTAATTAAAGCCTCTATACATGAAGTACATCATTCCTATTTTTATAGTGGGTGCACAATAAATGGTTGCATCACATGGTAAATCTCTGGAAGATATCCAATAATACCAAAAAGTGGTAGGTATTAGCGCATAACTTGATCATGCTTTAGCTCATCTTTGACATTCTTGTTTTTCATATTGGTAATTTTTAATTTGAATAATTTTAATTTAGTTATTTTTTATTTAAATAATTCTCCTTTTATCTAGATTCCTTTAATATATGATTACATCAACATATATATATAAACAATTTAAATACAATCATCTCAAACTTTCTTCATTTATTAAAACTCTTTATGGTAATTAGACCCATTCACTCATAGCCATAGCCTCTAATGTGACTATCATCAACATTGCAACGAAAGCTTTGACTATTTGTTCCATCATATGTCAGAACAACAGTTGAAATAATAGGTTAGGACTGTTAAAGGTTGCGAGATTGTTGACATATTTGATTGTGTATATATAAAATGTTTTCATGCAACAAATGAGTAGGTGGTTGGTGATAATGAAAACCAAATCCATGTGAGGACTCTTAGATCATTAAAGTATTTGAAGCTACCGGAAGATTTGTTTTTAATAGAATTTATGAGGTAATTATTAAAGATAATTAAGTGATAAATTCAACTTTTAAATGATAGGTTAAAGTCTACCAAAATATTATTGAAGGGACTCTTGAAGAAGCTTAGTTGACTTGTACCAAAATATTATTGAAGGGACTCTTGAAGAAGCTTAGTCGACTTGCAAAATATAGTTTTTGGAGTGCTTATTTCGATAGTTACTTTGTGCTTTTATTGATAAATTTGTTTGACATTTTATAAGTTTTATTGGAGAAATTTTTTATGATTTATATGTGAGGATATTTTGGGGTGAGCAATTGTAATAATTGAGTTCATTATTTGGGCTACAATTATCCATTACAGAAAGATTGTGTTTAAGCTAATAGGTGGTCCAAAACAATTGTTAAATAATGTTATTTGTTGAGCAATGTTTCATGGAGTAGAATTGTTGATTTGAACTACATTAACAAATATTATTTGTTATTTCTCTCTTTACTTTGCACTTTTCATTAATTTGTTGATAAGCAATTTGTTCCAACTCATTATTCCACTCTCTGTTCCAACTAAACTTACGACAATAACTTGGGATAATGACAAACCAAGGCTTTTCAATTGGTATCAAAGTGGACTTTAGACACACGGGAAGGAAATTCTAAGTTTGGTTTGTCATCATGCTATCCATAGAGAAGGTAGTTTAATTACTCGAACCCCTTTATTACTCGATTCGAAAAACTATGCATGTTGGAAGGCTCATATAAGGATTTTATAGTGGCCCATCACAATTGGATACTAGAAAAATGAGTAGAGATAAATAAAGCACTAAGTAGGTTTCTAGGAAAGAGAGGTGGTGTACATGACATTCTTAAATATCAAGTCTTTCTTAACTAGAATCATGTTCTTAACCATACACTTTCACGTCATCACAATTATTTCCAGCAACTAGCTATTAATTTACCACAAACAAAACAATTTTCCCTTTTTTTCTTCTTTTCTAAAATTTGGTTTTGGGCTTGTAACCGATCCAAATATATATATATTCATGTTTAAAAATAAATTCAACTCACGCATATATAAGTATACAATTCAAAGTAAGTTTAAAAAAAAATAAATTAAAATTGTATACTTGTTCAAATATGATAACATGACAAACAAGATTTTATCATCATAATTAAAAATTTAATACAACTTTAAACTTAATGTTCAATTTAATATCTTATTATTAAAAACTTAATTTGTTAACTTGGGTTTGGGCCTACCCATATTAAAAATAAAAATAATATTAACCAAGTCTAAAGTATATCCACATTATTACTATATTAGAAATTTTACTTTATTAAATTCTAATTTAAAACCCACTAATTTTTCAATAAGAATAAATTAATTCATGCAACATAAAATCATGGATTGATGCTTCATTAAAACAATTGATCATAGATACAACGTACTTTAAACGCGATCAAATTTTTTTCAAAATTAAATCAATTCTAGGCATTTGGAAATATATAGATCTCACTCTTTTTTTTATACAATCACTTTATTTATAATAGTCTCATCTGTGTGTCAATATTTTGCATGTTATAGAGAGGTGAATGTTATACATTTATAATAGTATGTTGTTATAGAGATATACTTGTTGCAGGCCTACCATAGAATTTATATCGAGAATTTCTATCAAATAAAGAAATTGAGAATTATGTTAAAAAAGAAAGAAAGTGAGAATCAAATCAATAAAATTAAAAGATGCGTAATAGGTGTATGCATTATTGCTTTTATGCATATTTTATTTTGCATTCTTTCACATGATTAATTATAAAGTTCATAAATCTAACAAGCTCAATAAATTAGTATGAGTCATCAAATTTAATTAATTAATTTATCATGGGTTATTAAATTCAAGTAATCAATTTATAAGTTTATGATGTTCTAAATTCATAGTAGAATACATTTTTTCACATGATTAATTATAAAGTTCATAAATATAACAAAATGAGTTACCAAATTAAATTAATATATCTATCATGAGATATTCAATTTAAGTAATTAATTTATAAGTCTATAATGTTCCAAACTCATAGTAGAATATATAATTAGGGTAGTTAATAGTTTATTGAATTGATATTTTTAATTTCACTCTTTCAAATTTATTTTCATTTAATAAAATATGATTAATAGATTTTTTCATGTAAAAATTAAATATTTTATTGAGATAATATTTTTATTAAGATTATTTTTATTTAGTAAATTATAGTTAATAGGTCTACTTACATGAAATAACTATAATTTACTTAAAATTTTAAACAATATGCTCTTATACAGAAATAATTTAATAAAGAATATATTGTTGGAAAAAAATCCGGTTCGAAAACGGTTTTCTTGCACAACGAAAAAATAAAGTTTTGAAAACCGAGTCTATTTGTGATATTTATAGCAATAAACCCTTTACCAAAATCGCACACATGTTTTCGGCTAGACGAATCTTTGTCGTTCCTGGCTTTTAACCGAACAGCCTTCTCCACTATTCTTGTACCACGAAATGCTTCGAGTGTGGGCTCAAACTATTTGAATCAAACACAAAACCAAAAATAGTTTTCTTAACTTTAAGTGTGAAAATGAAAATCTCTTCTCAATAAAAACCAACAGAATTGTTATTCTGGAAAATAGATTTAATATTCAGAGAATAAAACTCTCACTATTTTCGGGCAGAGTAAAAATATCTTAAAAGTTGTATAAATAGCCCTATCGATGTTATCTATTTATAGAAGAAGAAGTAAAACCCTTGTTGAATTGTAGAAGTTTATTTCAACTAGAAAAATGAACTCCTAATCTAACTAAAAGTATAAGGGGTGACAACCTTAGTTAAATAAATTAGGGTTTGTCGCCCCTCTTATTAAACATGAGGGCTTTTGGACCTTTCCCATATTGGGTCTAATTACAAGTACTTCTTGGACTTTTAACTTAGTACTTAATAATTTGATCCAACCTGATATTTATTTTTCTATTTTCCAAAATAAAAATCTCAGTTAATTCTAATTAAATAATCTTCTCAACCCAATTCTAATTCTGTTATAATTATAATGTCTTTACCGTAAAAAAATCTATGAGAAAATATATTTAATATTTCTACATTTAACGATTCACTATTACCAAATGATTTATTTTCATTTTCGAAATTCATTTTATTCAAAAAATATATATTTATTTTCATGTCATTTTTATTTTTATTTTGGAGAAAACCACATTCATTTCTAAATGATTCCATTTTCATTTTCATTTTCATTTTAAAGAAAACCATAATCATTTCCAAATGTTTGTCATTTCTCCATTTTTACAATTTCTATCCATTTTTGTTCATTTGACTCAACATGCAATTCATTTATGGTTTTAATGAGTTAGTGGAGGGATTATTCTCAAATGATTTATAATTAAGTTCTATCTTTTTGCCTATTAATTATAAACTCATTTAGTCACGAAGTTATTCCACTATAGTATATTGACTAAGCTCTCCTCCAACGACATACCATTATGAAAACAACTCAATCAGTGCTCGTCCAATGATTTTGTCATAAGTGTGTTACCTTCATATGATATTCTTAATCTATTTGGGACAATATCCATTCTCCCAATATGATCATATTTGATCTCATGGTAACCATTACATCTTCTTTAATGAAAAGTCAATTATTATCAAATAATAATCAAGTCATTCATCACAAAGATGAACGACTTGTGGTCACATTTACTTTTCATCAACCATGTAATACCAATGAAATAATATCATTTACCAATGTCTCGGGCTCTGAATTCCATTGTTGTGAATGATGTTACATGCTACAGAAGTTGTATATCCAAGGCACCAGCTTTCGGTTCCTTTTCTATTTGAACTCAAGCTTTTACTTACATCAAAGTACATGATTCATGCATAAATAATCCATCATCTGCTCAAGATTTGAGTACGCTACACTATGAACGTCATAAGTGGATAAATCCATAAACGAATTTAGAATCTATTCTTCTTGGGACTTGCCGGTATATTGTTAGTCCGGTCAACTACATCTATGTCTTTATCTTTTAGGATTCCTTTGCTTCGATGCCCAAGATAAAGCATCTCCCCAATTGAACATGATAAACAACATATTAATCTTTCAATCGGCTTGCTCATTTCCGATTAGACTAAGGATATATTTAGGTTCGTCTGCTAATATAAGTTGTCTTTCCGTATTATGATCTGACCACGTAATATCACTTAGTATTAGTTTAACCATTCGAAAACCAATGAGAGTTAAGATAAAACATAAAAAATCGGTTCTATTAGACACTTGGCTTTTATAATGAAATGTTATTATAGCGGGTGGTTGTTATAAAGAGGGTTTACTATACATGTTATTGATGCATAAGAATCTCAAGCAATAAGAATATCTATAACCTTGGGATACGGATAGCAAGATGATAGTAGCAACAGACACATGGTATGTTTCATGGGAAACATGACATATGTAGCATTACAGCAATAATGGCAACACCGACCATGGGCATCAACAATGCAACCAACATCCAAGTACAAAAATATCCTTAAGATTGTTGGAAACCAAGAATATGAGTTGAATAACTTGAGGCCTGTTGAACATTCTTTAAGGATATTTCGTCATATAGCGTATCCCTTAGAATTCAACAAGCTCTTTCGCTATAAAATGGGAATAATGATTAACAATCAATTACAATAGAAAATATTCAGCAAACTCAAAAGGAGGAGATGAAGAGCTAGAGGAGAATGAAAGATTTTTAAGGTGTATCTAGAGTAAAAGTAGGTCATAGTATATATACGACCTTTATTGGCCTAAAAATAATAAAAATAAATGGATTTGACTTGGCCAAAAATAGTTTAAAATGTTCAAAGAATCTGGACTTGACTAAATATAGCTTCAATCAGTTAAGCTATTTTTAGATTGGCTATTATAAGTCTTACTAATTAAGTAATTTAATTTTATTTTACTCGAAAAATATATAGCTTCAATCGATTAAGCTATTTTCAGCTTGGCTAATTATAGGTGTTATGAAGTAAGTAATTTACTTTTTTTGGGACTCTAAAAAATTTAGTAAAAAAGAAGTTAAAAATCAAAAGGGTTTACTTGTACATGATAATGGCTTTTTAGGACCAACATGCAAGTTCACCTTTTCAACTTGGTTATTATTAACCCAATAAAATGTAATGACTTATATAAATAAGAATTTCAAAATTTTCTTGAAGTATGTGAGACTTTATTATTTTGAAATATCTTAATTTTCTGACATAAACTTCCACTTGAACATTTGAAGTAATTGTTTAAAATAATATAAAAATATCCTTATATTAATATATTAGAAATCCTATCACACACTTATGCGTGTGAAAATCACAGATTTAAAACACAGATGCCTATTTAAAAGTAATATACAATAAACAATGAAATGTATGGTTTAAAACTAATTAATTATAATAACAAATGAAATATGTACGATATTAAAATTAAAAAATAGATTAACTTATGAGTGAAACGAAATTTAAACACAAATACTGTCAAAACCATTTTTAATTTTGAAAAACAGGATAAAATGAAGTATGGAGTCGCCACCAATCTTTTTTGTTTAGGTGTGATCGGGTCACCTAATAAAACATTAATTTTGGCCTACGAATTTCAAGAAAACGGGTTTGGGAGCCGGTTGCGTATGAGGAAGGATTAGCATCCTTGTTATGCCCAGAATTGGTACGTAATTGATTAAATAATGTTCTTATGTCTAAAATTTGAAAAGATTTTGAAATACGGTTTCTTTTGAAACATTTGAATAACTCGAATTGGATGTTAAAATTCTCTTACTACGAAGGAATAAAATATCACATCCAGTACGTTAGGACATGACCTTTTAAACCCTCGAAGCCAAAATTGACTCTTGATCTTCAAAAATTCAGGCGTTGAAAGTTACAAAAGGATATTCAGTTATTTGATCCAATGAAGAACCGAAACCCAACACGTTAGGGCACGATTTCTCGGATTTCCAAACACAGAACATTGCCTTGTATTAAAGTTAAGAAAACACGAGCAAAATCTTAAAATGACGTTTGGTTATTTGGTTAAATGGAAAATCAAAACCCAACACGGTATGGCACGATTTCTTGAATTTCTAAACATCAAACATTGCCTTTGTTTTGAGAAATTTTCAAATAAACAATTATAAAACCGGCTCAAAATGCATTTATTTGGTTTACTTGAAGCAAAGAAAATGAAATGATCAATTTAGACAAATAAGTTGGCAATCTCAATTATAATACAATACATTGAAATGAAAAAACAAAGTACCAAATATAGAACATGTGCATGGTTAGTATATTATACAAATTATTGTCAATAATATAAGATACAGATATGAAAATCAAAACACTCCCAATAATAATACACTATTTGACACCTCCTTATAAAGACTTATGAATAAAATAATAAAAAACTATTTTAAGCAATGAAACAAAAACTTTTAAACGGTAATGAGCAAATAATGTAAAAGAAGATAAATTTGAAATTGACAATGTAAGAAAAACAATTTAAAAGTGAATTACATGTATATAAGCAAATAATGTATGCAAAAATTTGAAATAAATCATGAGATAAAAAAAATAAAAATAAATGATACATAAAATATAGAGTTTAACATATAAATGAATTTCAAAATAAGTATTATAAGAAGAAATTTAAGATTAGTGCAGTACAAAATAATTTAAAACCAAAATTTATAAATAAGATATAATATAAATTATATTCATAAAAATAATAATGTATGCCTATATAAAATTTTTTAAACAAATGTGTACACATTGGAAAGTTTTAATATAATTGAATTATATAAATATAACCATAAAAATATACAAAAGAATATATATGAATTATAATCTATATAATATGAAATCAATGATTATACAAAATAATTTGAAACAAGATTTATTAATCAACAATTAATAATATACATAAAATATAAATAAACAAAATGAACAAATAAAGTATAAAAGCATAATACACATAATATAAATAATGTATATATAAAAACATAAAAATATAAGAAAATGTTGGAAGTAAACAAAATATAATTTAAAATTGATCCTTAAAAGAAACAAATGGTATGCGTAAATAGATTTAAAAGAAAAATATATAAACATATTTGAAAGGGGATTTAAATAAGTAATTTAACATAAATTATGTATATATATATATCAATGTATGAAAATAAAGATCATATTAATCTTTAAAACATAGAATTATATAAAAGAGAACTTTAAAATAAATAAATTATATAATAAAAAAATTCAAAAAAAATACAAAAGAGAGAAAAAAAACTAAAAACAATGTGAAATCAATAAAATAGTTTAAAATAATATGTTAAAAATGAATAATGAATAAACTATAAAGAATATAAAAACATGAGCTAAAACCTAATTGAAATAAAAACAAAATCATAAGTATAATTTACAAATGAATAAAACTACTACAACATAGCTAAACACCAGAGCGAAATACGCACAAATGAGCAGGGATTTAAAGTACAAAATATCCCAAAAATCGAAACGCAGCGTTTAAATAAGGATCAAATTGAAACGATGCGCAAATCTCAGGGAGAATGTAAAAACAAATAAAATAGAATCAAGGCCAAATTAAAGATCAATGTAGTAGGGGAGGGACTCGTCGCGAAATATCCCTTTTCCGTAGAAAACACGTGAATCCTGAGGACACCGGGTCAGGTTGAAGCGGGTCCGCGGGTCATGCCATTATACGGCACCGTTCTGGAGCCACTAAAGCAGGCCCTAAACGGTGTCGTTTCATGCCCTCTACAAAAGCAAAACAAACCTTAAAATGAACACTTAAGCATTCTAAAAAAAAAAAAAAAAAAAGAACCCTAAGCCTCTATTTCACTTTCGGCCGCATCATAAGCACACAGCCCCCAACCACCATTTCGCCACCGACCCTATTTGAATCCCCATCCGAGCTTCGACTTCAACGAAGCAAACAAGGATTCGAAGGCCACTAAAAGGTAAGTCCCTTCCCTTTTATAAATTTTTACATGCAGTGGAAAAAGATTGAGGAAATAGAAACAAAAATCAACGAAGAACGGGATCTAAAATCACCTTTAAAAAACTGATTTCGAATTGATTTCTATTCTTTCAATATATGCCCCCCTTTTCTTTGTTTACAATCGGCCTTATATAGCCGAAACAAAAAAATACGAAATTACAATATCATTTTTTTTCGTTATTTCTCTGTTGTTTTTGTCGTTTTTTTTTTCTTCTCGCAGGTTCTACTGATGCGGGGAGTGTCGTACGGAGGAGAAGCCATTCAGTGACGTGGAGGCCTGCTTCCAGGCTAGCAAGTTGCAGCGCAAAGGGAAAGAAGCTCTTAGGGTTTCTGCTCACAAATGTCTTGGGCCGTTTGGGCCTTATATTTCTTTTGGGCTAGGTCTAGCTAGGGTTTGCTGAATGGTTTTTAGGTTTTAGGCTGGCATTTGGGTTATTCGTTTGGTTTGACGTTGGGTTTATTTTTGGTTTGGGCCTCAAGACTTGGGTTTGTATCTAAATATATCACATAAACAATACTAAATGCACTACAATTATTTATCATGATTTTTGTCATCAATTATGAATTAGTGTCGAGTTGACTTATGATACAAACTCAATAAATATTATTGATACATACAATTGATATATACAATTGAAAGAAATAATAAATTGTGCATATTAAAATAAATATATATAAAATACTTTAGTTAAGTAGTAAATTTATTTTTTTAATAATCTAATTATCGTGAATTCAAATTTTACTATATGTATATTTTAAATTTTTTTTAAAAAAATTAAATACTCTCAAATAATAAAATATTTTTAATTACAAAATAATATTTTTATAATTTTCCTGTCGAGTTGGCAATTTAGTTGAAAGGTGAGATCAACTCAATTAAAAACTTAATAAATAATATAAATAAAAAAACCAAAAGAATTAATCATTTGTAGCAAATATTTTTATTGGATAAAAAAACTTGAATTTTAAATTTGTCGAGTAAAAAGCTCCATAATTCAACTAATGCAATGATTGGTAAATTTAAAAATTAAATGCGAAAAAAATAAGTGTTGAAAACTAAGTATCTAAGTGTTAAATTTAAGTTATAAAATATGTTTATATAATATTTAAAATTAAATAGTAAAAATAATTAGACTGTTTGATAAAGAATAAAATAATGTTAAATAAAATAAAAATAATTAAATTTATTCTATAATAAGTAAGTCTGCAAAAAATTCTATCTAATATGTTTCAGTTCATTGAATTTTTTCAATATTTTATCAAATAGGGCGTAAGTATATCAAAATTAATTTTGTAAAGTTAAAATAACATTTAATAACCAATCATACTACAAATTTAATGACAAACTTACATGAATTTCAAGCTGATTCACATAAAATTTAAATCTCCATCCTTATGTTTGTAAACACTTTCCTCTTACCCATTTGTAATGTAAAATATATATATATTTGACTCAATTAAATATTATATAATATTAATATCCAAGAAAAAAAAAAATCAATGCCAATAAATAAGTAACTTAATTCTCAAATCTACCTTCCAGTATCTCAAAATTTTGTTTTTTTCCCTTTTTCTTTCCCTTCCTTTTGATAAACTCAAGTGAAAATTTTCCAATACAACAAAAAATTAATTAAAAAGAACTAGGAAGAATTCAGAATTAATGTACAAACCAAATACAAAGTTCATCAAAGCAGAGTAATGAGAATGAAAAGAAGAAGAGCAGCAATGAAAGAGTACTTAAGAGCAGCTAAAAGAATAGCCCCTGAGATAAAAAACAACTGCCACAAAACCTGAACACTGGCCCACGTTAGCAGACCCGTCAATCCAAGGGCTACGATGTTATCAGGATCTGGGTCCAACAAATCACCCAATCTGAAATTAAACATCGACCGTCGTTCATTCCTCGATTCCCCTCCGTCATTCCCGTTAAAGGACCCCTCCGGTTGAACCTTTGATTGTTTTTCTTCTCCTTGTGGTTTCTTGTTGGGTTGTTTGGTTAAGTCATTCTTGTTCCCGTTTTGAGCAAAGAGAAATGAGCGTGAAGGATGTTTTGGGATATGGATTTGGGGTTTCAGAAATACAGGAGCATATTTGAAATTAAAATATAGATTTGGAGAAGCTGATGGGATTTGGGGATGTATACAAGAGACCAACCCTAACATTTCCTCCCCCCCTTTTTTTTCCTTAGATTTTGCCTGGTTTTCTTGGGAGAAACAGAAGCGAAGGTAATTATGTAATTATAAAATAAAATAACAAATAAACAAAAAGACAAAAGTATCCTCGAAGGGCAAAAGAAGATCCGACAAAAACATTCGACCACAGTGGGAGTCGAACCCACGACCTTTTGATCCGAAGTCAAACGCGCTAATCCACTGCGCTATGCGGTCATGAGATTCGGTGAATATAAAAAATATACCAATTTTTAAAGTTGAAAATTTCCCAATAACCTCGACTATTTTCTGTTTTAAATTTAACACTTTTTTGTGTCCTGTTTGAATTTATTGAGATTCAAAATATTTTTTTTTTAAATCGAAAGAATGAAAGGGTAAGGAAATAAGCCATATAAGTCCGAAGTAATTAGCTGAATCAAAGTGATTTAAGGATAATTGGGTTAGTTAAATAAGGCTTTGAGGAAAGTCCAATCCTGAAAGTATTATTATAAGCCCCAAAGCCATATGACTTATAGTAATTAACCAACATTTTCTTTGTA
The DNA here is from genome assembly GCF_007990345.1 of Gossypium hirsutum. Lineage (NCBI taxonomy): Eukaryota > Viridiplantae > Streptophyta > Magnoliopsida > Malvales > Malvaceae > Gossypium > Gossypium hirsutum. The sequence continues at coordinate 35,890,966 of NC_053428.1, forward strand.
GGCCATTTATGAAAGGATCAGCTTAAGCATGATTGAAAAAGTTGTATTATAGTCTACTCAACCATTATGCTAAAACACTCGTGTTTAGCTCTTCAATAGTTATTAGTTCAGGTTTTATTGTGGCACAATTTCTACCGCTTAACTCTTATAAAAAAAGTTGTTGTATTATAGTTTAAAGTGTATGGTAAATAGAGTAATTTTTAAGGTATTATGAATAAATTAGTTCATAAATTATATCATCAATTCACTTAATCGATTTCTGTAATAGATGATTCAAATAGAATTCACAGATAATTTTAAATAAAGAGACATTACAAAAAATATCTAATAAAAAGTGACTCATGAATTGTATTTAATAAAAAAATTATTACCAGATCATCCAATGTTCCGTCACATATCATTGTTAAAATAGGAGTATAATAATATAAGCTTTAACCTATACTTTTATCTTATTATATCAACTATATATATACACAACATCCAACAAAAACGCATAATATCATTTTTATTAGTTGATATTATTTTCTAAGAATACTGCAATAACTTTTTGTATCATAAAACCATAACAAAACCATATATTTGCCCTTTTATTGTCTAGACTCTTTCTTTTCAAATATGGTTTGGACTTTAGAGCAAGAGATTTGCTAGTCATGACTCGACATAAAGATTGTCTCCTCTTTCCTTTTCTTTTCAATTCTTCTTTTTTATATTTCTAAGGAATCCGATAAGATAGAATGTTTATTTTCAATGCGATGTATTTAGTTTTTTTATTTCAGCTAAATAATTATATAAAATTATAATTTTATGTTATTATTATCTTTTTTCAATAGAAGAATGATAAATTAATTTTTTTAATATTTTTAATTCAATTTAAATTTTTTTAAAAAATAAAAAATAAAACTTAATTTATTATTCTTTTATTAAAAAAATAAAAATAAGATGAAATAAAAAAAATTTTTCATTTTAGTTAAGAAAAAAATCCGGCTCCGACAAAACCAAGTTTGAAATCGGAGGGAAGGGGGGGTCAAATCTATTAGACCCGAGGAACCCAATCAAGAGGGGGTCCGTACCACCAGATTGACATGATGATGATGGTGATGATGAGGATGATGTGTGTGATGTACAGCTGTGATTGTAGGGTCCCTCTTCCTTCCCCCACCAAATTTCCCATTTAGGCAAAGACAAACCCCACTTTCCCTCCTTTGCCTCTGCCTTTATACCCTTTCCCCATTCACCCCCCAAATATTCTTCTTTAATCTTTTCTCTTCCTTTCTTTATTTTTTTTCCTTAAGCTTTTTGTTAATCACTGCCTTCCTCTGATCTTCTTCTTTGCCACGTCACCCTTCCACATTTCACTCCTTACTAATTTTGCTTCGGCTCCGCTCAGCTTGGCTGAATTTTATAATTTTTTTAGGTTAAAATATTTCATAAGTCCATGTACTATTCGTAAATTTAAAATTTAATCTATGTATTTTTATTTTTAAAAATTAAGTCCTTCTACTTATTAAATTTTAAAGTTCAAGTCTAACAGCTAATACTATTTAAATTATCATTTTTAAATTTTATCCAAAACTATTCAAAAATAAAATAAATAATGCAAAATTAGTAAGATTAAAATTATGAAATAATGAATTTTCAAAAATAAAATTTACTATTATCAAACAAATTAATTATATTCAATTTCTTTTACTAATGTATCAAATATTCTATAATATAAATTCAATACTTATAAAATTAAATATTCAATATTCAATAGTTAATTTTTCAACACTTAATTTTTTCAGTTTATCAAACACATTCTAAAACTTTAATTTTTTTAGTTTATCAAACACACCCTAAAACTCTTGTCAAGCACCCGTTTGACACATTGTTAAATCTTGTCACACTCATACCTCACCTTAATATTATAATAAAGAAATGGATTCTTAGATATTTATATATTCAAAATTATTATTTAAATCCCCATTTTATTTATGGAAAAAAACAAATTCTAATATTCAAATTCACTATTTATATAGTTGTAATTTAATCTATATTTTAAGGGTAAACTATACCATTAGTTATTAAACTATAGGTAAGTTTTTGTTTTGGTCATTTAACTAAAAAAAAGTTACAACTTGGTTAGTGAACTATTTGCAAGTTTTCATTTAAATCACTGAACTATTTAAAAGTTTTTCTTTAAATTATTGGATTGTTAAGTTTTTATTAAAGTTTTGCTAGTGAGCTCCAAGCTACGTTTCGGCGATGAGTACAGTGGATTAGTACCCATCAACTAGTAGAATAACTTACCTTAAATTCAAATCGATTTGACATTCAATGTCGAATATCGAAGAAAAAAAACTGTTTGAATTTTGATTCATAGATTCGTGAATTCCAAAACTATTTCACGAAGAAAAGAAAAAAACTAAACTATAAAAAAGAAGGGAAAAGAGAGCTTTCGAGTAGTGCATGTAGTGCAAACAGAAAACGCCGTATAACATCGATTTTAATAACCTAATAACTCAAATAAAAATTATTTAATAATTCAGTAACCAAATTATAATATTTTAGTTAAGTGATCGAAACAAAAATTTATTCATAATTTAATGACTTGGAAAAAGAAATAAATGAAATTAAAACAACATTTTAAAGAAAAAGTTGGAATAGGTATTTGAATATAAATAGAGTTGTTTCAATGTTGGGAAACAGTAGCCAGTACAGTTCAAAGGTCAAAAACTGAATCAATCAGTCAGAATCTAGTTCGAATAGATTAAAAGTTTGATCTTATATATTATTCTTAACTAATGACATTTAATTTATGGTGAGAAATTCTCACTTTACAAAAAAAAAATATATTATTTTAGGAATATTTTTATTGTTTTACATTTTTCATATAAAAAAATAAAAAGATACACATAATAAAAATTTAATCATACCGCTTTAATATACAACAATTATACTTTACCATTAAAACAAATCACCGTTTATTATTTATATATTTAATAAATCTAAAAAAATACATATGAACATACTATTTCTACCAAAAATACATTTGATTTTATATATTCTTTTTTATAAATTTGTTACCTAATATGCCATAATCTAGTGGAATAAATACAAGTAAGTCAAACATATTTTTAATTATTAATTATTTTTATAATTTATTCTATGTTAAATATGTGCGAAACATTACAAAAATAAAAGAAATTATTAAATGGATAGTAGATTGTATTATGTAGGTTGTATTAAATATATATATATAAATTTATTTTAAAATAAAATGAACTTGTTTAAAAGTACTTAGTTGGTATTTGAATTTTTTTTACTTAGTTGGTACTTGAACTTCTATTTTGCCACTTAAGTTGGTACCTCCACACTAATACTATTAGTTTGTGTTGATGTATCACTAATCACCAATCCGATGGTAACACATGACAACTTCTTAAAATGATATGAGATAGACATAAATTAAAAAAAATAAAAACCCTTAAAATATATAAATTAATTAAAAAAGTATAGACATTTTTTTCACATCAATAATGAACCTGGATATATGTTTTTGTCTAGATACATTTGAAGGCATTTGTCCATATTTATTCTAGATATATTTTTTTAGTATTTTTATATATTTTTTATTATAAAATATCAATTTTTTGTTATTATTATTTTTTAAAAATAAAATATATAAAACGTCTAATATTTTGAAAATATATAAAAAATTACAATATATGAATATATAAAAGAACTAAAAATTTATTAAAAAAATATAAATATATAAAGGAACTAAAATAACACATGGTTGTTCAAATGCATTTGAGTTTAGACAATCATCTATCTAGGTTCATTGTTGATATAAATTTTTTTTATTAAATTATAAATTTCAAAATTTCAAAAAAATGATAATAACGTTTTGATATTTTATAAAAAATTAAAAATATAGAAATTTACTAAAAAATACATCTGAAATGAATCTAAATAAATAGGTGTCTATATTCAGATGTATTTGGAGACTAGACAATCATTTGTTTAGGTTGATTCTTGATGTAAAAAATATATATGCTTTTCTTTATTAATTTTTATATTTTAAAGAATTTTTTAATTTATGTTTGTCTCATGTCATATTAAGAGGCTGTTATAAGCGAAAGTACAATTTAATAGTGTTAGTGCAGAAGTACCAATTTGAATGATGAAATACAAAATCAAATACAAACTAAGCATTGTTGGATAAGTTTAAGGGGCAAAGTGCATAGTACCCCTTTTAAGAAGGGTAACAAAATAGCGCAAGGTAAGGAACCTTGCTTGGAGCTTGGAAGGCGCGAAGTGGCTTTTGACTGCAACCCATTGATCGCCATTGTCATTTTGTATTATGGTTGCACCTCTGAAGATGAGTTATTGAGAGTTGCATTTCGTAGAGTTGTCTTATAGCTCCTAATATGGGACTAGGAGTGATACTCTTGAAGATGAGTTCATTTCATGCTTTCCATATTGACCATGGGGTGCAGGTGCATGTTGTATAGAAGCTATCTCATGTCTGTTGAGTTAATTTCATTGTCTTGGAGCCATTGGAAGATCTAAGAAGGTAATGAGGAGAGATTGAAAGAATCAACATGCAGAGGGAGAGGGGGAGAAATCCAAACCATTCAACTCTAGCAAAGTCACATTGAATGAACATACTTTCCAAGGATTCTGCGTATTTGTGGCATATAGGACAGATGTTACCTGCACCAATGTTGCGTCGATGAACGTTTACTTTATTGGGGAGGCAATTGTTGCATATTTTCCACGGGAACATTAGAGCCAAAGATGTTCCCAAACTTTAGCACTAGAAATTGGAGAGGGGCCACTAGCAGATTGAAAGTTCCAAAGGAGTCTCCTTGCTTGTTTTATGCTAGAGTAAACATTTTTGACAATGAAGATGCTATTGTTGTTATCTAGTCTAGTACTTAAATGTTAGTATTATATACATATACTTTTCGAAAATGATTGATTTGTTGGAGTGGAAGTGTATTATTAACTCTTATCGAGTGTGGGTTTTTGTTATTTTTAAATAGTAAATTAAAAATATATATTAAGTTTTTTTAAAGATATTATATAAAATATAAAAATAAAAATATTTGTTTATTTAAAAAAGTTTTAGGATTTTATATAGTACAGATTTACAGTAATATTTATAGATTGTTTTTTAGAAATTTTTATAAAAATGAAATATAGAGAGCGGAAGAAAAGCAAATAAAAAAGGTGGAAAAGAACAGGGCATAGGACGTCATTCAAGTCACAACCATGCTTTGAAAGCAATGGCTCAGGCGCTTAGCCGCTTAAAAGGTGAGAGCAACAACGCAACATTATTTACATACAGGCAGAGGCAGATGGGGTAGGGGCCAAGCCCCCAACACCATCCTTTATCCCATCCAAAAATTCACTAGCCAGGTTTTTGATTAATAATAAATTTGGGTACCTTAAAAATAAAACCAGACTTCTCAGCAGGTAAAATACTGCTTATTTTCACTTCAAGGGATTACAGGTCAAACCTTAAAAAGATGCATTAGACTTAACTCCAATGTATAAAGCTTCGAATCCGGTAGTCCTAATATTTTCTTCTGAAATTTTTTAAAATAGTTTTAAGGTTAGAGTTTTTATAAAATTGAAAAAAGAAATAGAATCATATCCTGGGTCAAAAAAGACAAAGTGGAAGGGCACTGCAACACGCGTCGTTTGATCAGTTTCTGGGCTTTCGTATATCTCATCATCTTCGTGTAATATTGTGACAAATGGAGACGATGCATTGGTCCTCAATCTACATATACTTTTTGTATTACAAATGTACAGGAGAGAGAAAGTTAAACATGAATTTAGTGATGAAAGAGTGATGCATGTTGCGGTAGACTCGGATCCTGTCTCCCATCAAAATGGTCCAAACAAAGTCCTTTCCTACACCACCCACACCCCACATTTTGACTCTCTCTCTCTCTCTTTCTAAAAAAACCTAATGGAAATGGGTGATCAGTACGGCCTGCCTGATTTCCAGCGGCTTTTAACGAGGAGAACCCATTTTCCGGCATCCCTGCTGCCCCAACCTTCTGACTCGCCTTACCTTGCTCATCATAGGAACATGGCTCTATCACCACCTCCTTACCATGAACCACCCTACGTGTTGAGCAATGGGAATATTGCAATGCCTAGTGGTTTGCTTAGGTTTAACACTACTGGTGCCACTGATTTTACTGCTGCTGCTTCAGCTTCTGCTGCTGTTGGTGGTGGAGGATGGAGTTTGGGAAATATCGACGGCGGAAACAGCCGGTGGCCGAGGCAGGAGACTCTTACTCTTCTTGAGATCAGATCTAGACTTGATTCCAAGTTCAAAGAGGCTAGCCAGAAAGGACCCTTATGGGATGAAGTGTCTAGGTATATAATATATTTACTATAATTGCACTAAACCCACTTCAGTCTTCTTCTTCATCTTTCACTTGGATTTCCATTTTTACATCATGTTTTTGTTTCAATTTCATGACATATGGTTAATCAAGAAACCCTATTTAGCCTACCCAACTGAAACCCATTTGGTCTTTCTTTTTATATGAAAAGTCACCCCAAGAGTTTTCTATATATAAAAAAAAAGATTTTAATTAAATTTCTGATTGATTGAAAGTAACAGAGCTGTGAGTTAACTCAGAGATCCAGATGTTTCTTTTACTTAAAAAAAAAAAATCACCCATCTGTTCACAACTTCTTAAACTAAAGATTATCTTGTTTTGCTAAAATGGTTAATCCCTTGCATTCCTTTACTTCAATTTCAGCAACTTAAAATAATATTAATTAATTAATTGTAAGATATATATATATATATATGGAAAGGAATGTTTTTGGAATATTTTAATCCTTAAGCTATTAGAGGAATGTTGGGATACATTTATTCTTCTTTTTGAGACAAAAGAAGATTATATCAAGGAAAATGTAGAGTTAGATTTTGTTTGAAGTTTTGGGGTTAGGTTTCTTCTTAGGGTTTGTATTCCACATATATAATAACTTATACAAATATTATTAATTAACTTTTTACTGTTGATATTTTATATTTCATCTTGGTTTAGAATAATGGCGGAGGAATATGGATACCAGAGAAGTGGGAAGAAATGTAGAGAGAAGTTTGAAAACCTTTATAAATACTATAAGAAGACCAAGGAAGGTAAAGCTGGTAGGCAAGATGGGAAGAATTACAGGTTTTTCAAACAGCTGGAAGCCATTTATGGTGAAACAAGCAACCCAAGTCCAGTCCCAGAAACTAACAACATTAATACTGTTCCAAGCAACCTGCCGGAGAAATATCATGAATCCATGCAAGAACAGAAGATGAGCGAGAGCCTCGGTTTCTCCGACCCCGAATTCGAGGCTTCCTCGTCGGAAAAAATGAACGACGACGAATGCGAGCTTTCGGGTATTGCTTCCATGGTGAATCAAAAGGGTGTTAAGAAGGGTTGGAAAACCAAGGTGAAGGACTTCGTGGACTCACAGATGAAGAGGTTGATCGATTCACAGGATGTTTGGATGGAGAGGATGTTGAAGGTGATTGAAGAGAAAGAAAAAGAAAGGGTTTTGAGAGAAGAGGAATGGAGGAGACAAGAGGCTGCTCGGTTCGATAAAGAACATGAACTCTGGGTTAAGGAAAGAGCTTGGATTGAAGCTCGGGATGCTTCTTTAATGGCGGCTTTGAAGACGTTAAGATCCTTGACGGATAAAACCCAGAACGAGATCAACGCCAACAGATGGACCGAGCATGAAATCTTGGAACGGAGGTTGCAGGAAAATGGGTATTCGATGAGGCAAAGCACGTGGGAAGACATAGAAGCGAAAATGGTGAATTTGGGGTATGGTTATGAACATGAAGCAAACAATGCAGAGTGTTACAAGAAACGGAAAGAGGATTACTTGAGCAGCTAGACTCCATTGATGGCCAAGAAGAAAATAAGAGCGTTTACGGCGTGAAACAAAGGGTAAACCAGGCCGCCGCCGCCGCCATGGATTCATCATCATCATCAACATCAATTCGTTTCAGATATCAGCAGTAAACAGGTATGGATTGAAGATGATGAGAAAGGGAAAGAATCAGCAATTGTCTTGTCTTCTTAAATATTGTACTAGTAGTAATGTAGATGTAGGAGGTGATATTTGTATGGTGAATGCATGAGAATTATTTTGTGTTTAGAGTTTCACTTTACTCCATAATGTGAAACAATGGATTCATCTTTGTAAATTATAAACAATGGATCCATACTGAGTTATCAACATTGATTTATTTTCCTTCAAGCTTGCCCTACCTTCAATTCATCTCATGTTTTGATCTTCAATTTAAATTTTATTTGCTTTTCTAAATTTTGAGAAGAAAATTGTAGATTATATATTTAAAATGTATAAAAATTTCCAAAAACTTGTACAAATCCATAAGTTTAAAAATAATAATAAATATTACATTACATCTTACTATATTTTAAAAATCCAAATTATCCATTGATTAAAAGATATTTAATAAAATTTTAAATCCTAAACCCTAAGAGTTGTTTAGATGAAAATTTTAAATTTTTTGGGATTTTTAGAATGCTTGCATTTTAGAATTAGGCTAGCATTTTGATTTAAGAAAAATTAAGTTATTCTAATTTTATAAATTAAAAATAATTATAAAGAAAAATAATTTTATTAAAAATATATCAATATATTTGTAAAAAATTATAAATAGTTTTAATAAAATAATATTTACAGAATTAAATAAAAATGATTTTAAAATTTATGTTTTTTTATCTTATAGTGAGATCAAGTGTATTAAATCAAATAAAAAGGAATTTTGAAAAATAAGAGTGAAATTTAGAAAAGGAAATTAATTTATTGAAATCACTTCTTGAAAATTTTAAAATTTTCTCATATAAGCAAATTCAATTTTAGAATTCTGAAAATATTAATACAACAAATTCTTCACCCAAACATAAAGTAAAACTATATATTTTAGATTTAGGATTAGAATGTTAATGTTAATATGTTTCTAAAAAATAGTTTTTAATAAAATAATTGTATACAAGAGGTTGTTTAGGTGCATGGGAATTGAAAGCAATGAAGGAAATGAGAATGGTGGAAGCCATGGTGACAAAAACTATTTACATTTATTTATTATCATTCATTACTCTCAGTACTTCAACTACTGTTTCCTCTTAAAATAATATTTCCCTTTTCCCCATATTTTTTTCAACTTACTGTTACTTAAATGGGGGATGAAAACAAATTGTGTGAATATGTTAAATGTACAGAAACTGAGTGTACTATAAAACTTTATTTCTGTTTTCTTTTCTTACCTTTCATATTTGGTATTCTCCACAATTTTAAACAATTGATATAAATATATTAATTTCATTTTGTAAAAACATTTTTTTTAAAATATAAAAATAAATATCGAAATGGGTTATTTGTTTGAAACTTTTACAGTAAACCATTTTGGTTTTTAAATTTTCTTTTTTGGATTATTGTGGTAAAAGAACTACATTGTACAAATGTTGACAGGGACGAAGCCAGGGGTCCCCCTAAAATATAAATTTACCCTTTTGGTTCTTAAATTTTTTTAAAAATTTTAAATTAGTAAAGGTAAAATTGTACTTTGACCCCTCCTAAAATTATAAAAATTCGATTTAATTCTTTACAAATTATAAAGATATAAACTATAAAAAAAATTAAAATTTTATCTGCCCCTAAATATTTATTCTGGCTTCGCCCCTGAATGTTGAATATATGTTATGTAATAAAAAAATGTTATTGGGATAAAAATAAAAAAAATAAATAAATGAGATTGTTTTGAAAAAATATGTGTAAAAATATTAGTAATTCTTCAAAAAAAAAAGTACAAAATTCACTCTCCACCATTTAGATCGTATTTTAGCACAAAAAAAATACCATTGCCGCTTATCTCTCTCCCTCCACCCTTTTAAAATATTTTTTTATACTGGTGCCGCTCATTCCTTCCCCTCCACCCTTAAAAAAACATTCATTCTATAATAATGCTTCAATTATTGTGTCAAAATGTCACCAATCTCTCTTCCTCCAACCCTTAGAATCGTTTCAAACATACCATTTCAGTATTTAATTTTTTTAATTTTTATTATACAAGTAAAAATGCCCGTTTTTGAACTCCGAGTGTACTAAAATATTTAAAAATAAGAAATACATAGCAATTTTTCCTTATGTCAATAGTTAAGGATATGTTGTTTTTTATTTAAATATGAGTGGAGATTGATATGGATGCTATTATATTATTTTAAAAATATTATATATATATATATATATTTATAGTATATTTTTTATTTTTTATTTTTTAATGAAATTTTATATTAATATACATGTTTATATATAAATATAAAATTTAAAAAGATTATATTTAATTTCTAATATAATTATAAAAAAAAGAGGAGCTAAAACCCAAAATTTTAGAAATGAAGTTAAAATATTAAAATTTATATAAATCGATATAGATTAGTAATGATTGAAATACATCAAAATAATCTAAAATTATAATAAAAATAAAAGTTAAATGTAGTATGGATTTTAAAACTGAAATGAGTAGCAGTCTGGTATTGCCAAGAAAACTCTTTGTTGGAAGTTAAAATGTTATGTAGGCTTCATAAAATTGTAGGACTACTGCAACAGATCTCTTGATCTCAACAGTCGCCCAGTCTATCATAATATTGAGAATACAATATTTCATTTGATACTCATCCTGAAATCCATCGCTAGATTATATTAATATTAAAAATTAACTTTTTTTTTCAATCCAATAGAATATGATTGCCTGTAAAGTTATTTTTACAACATTTAATATATTTTGAAAGATATTAAAATCTCTAAAAATTTACATTGTCCCATTTGGTTCATTGAGTATTGAGTATTTTTTTAACAATGTAATGATAATTTACTAATTTATTCTTATTAAATAAAATATAACTCTAAATAAAATTAAATTTCAAAAAATAAAATAAAATTTAACATACCAAACTAAAATCATTCATTAATATAAAATACATTTCCTATAATAGGTAGATCTGTCAAGTACTTAAAACACAGAACAAGGCTTTTTGGAGAGAGAAAAGGAGAGCTACCAAAACTGCCAGAAACCATCTAATACTGAGGATTAAAATTACACCAAAAACATCCAACTTTTGACATATTTACAAATAATCCACCAAAGAAGAACCAAGGGAAAATAATCCACTTTCACAACCAGAAGATCTTTGCATCTAACTCACAAACAAACATTATTCAAGGGTTTGATGGGCTTTCCACAAGCTTCTTTCTTGGTTCTTTAATGTTGCCTTCATCATTTTCGATTGTACGGGACATGTTTTCCCCCGACCCCAGATTTCCAGTTGCAAATGAATTCTCTTGGTTTGGGTCCATCTCAGGGCTCTCACTGGTTCTTGAGGGAAATCTGTGCCCTCTCAACAAACAGTTGTACGTATGCATATTAAAAGATTCTGTGCCAAAATGAGAACGATCGGCCGAACTGAACAACGGTTGCATCAACCTTTTCTTTTCGGGCAATTCACGCAGCGATATTCGGCAAACAGGGCAGGTGGAATGCTGTTGCAGCCATAGGTCTATGCATGTTACATGGAAGGAGTGCCCGCAATACGGGAGGATTCGCAACACATCTTCGCGGCGGTATTCAGAAAGGCAAACCGTGCACCTGCCACACGTAGCAATTTGACATTTTCATTAGCTCGGCTCTAAAAAGATGCCTCAAGCAATCTAACTGAAGAAAATAAGTAAAAAGTTCTAAAAACAAAAATATCGATGAAATAAAATAAGAACCGCGAATCTTCCATTAACAGAGAGAAAGACGGAGACGCAAGAACACTTCAAATTGCAATTCTAAAGAAATACATTCTGTCATGCAGAATCATCAATTAGATTATCAAAAACATCGTGACCCAAAATGATGCCTCATTCTTCAACCATACTTAAGAGTTTTGCTCTATATTGCTCGGGCTTTTCATTTTGTTGAAATATCTTTGTCAGAAACTCGTGTTCAACACATTTCCGGACAAGGGTAGAGGATAACCTATCCAACAATCACACCGAAATCTGAGTAACATTGATTTTAGTCATCAAACACTGTTCAGGCATGACCAGATCCCATTTATATTCCTAGCTAGCTAACAGCTTCACTTGCTTCCTGGACCCACCAAATACCTAATACCAGAAGTTTGACGTGTATTGCTAAGTATAAAACTTATAGAGACTAAAAAAGAATTTGGGTGCAGTTATGTCGGGATTAAATCCTTTTCCCTACTTCAGATCAAAATCAAAATAGTGTTCAGATAAATCACCATCGGGGATGTTCCACTAGGTCCACTCATGCAGCACAGAATAAGAAAGAGGGGGAAATAGAGGTGAAATAAGAGGAACATATACAATCCATAATATCTCTATCATCCAAAAGCTTAAATAGAAATGTCCAAACCAGAAAACCTGAACTTGAAATACCTTGCATGTGAAATGATACGAACTTAAAATCAGTTGAATTGCCACCTCTAGCCCTTCCCTAGTCATTTAGATTTAGTGGAAATAAATAAATAAACAAACAACTGCCTCCACTTCTTTTTGATGGAACCAACCTCCACTTAAAACGACAATTGGAGGCATTTCCATCCATTAAAAGTGGAGAATGTCTTAGCTCAAATTCAAGGTAGTGAGCTTAGCAATTATTGTTATAAATAAATTCTTCAAAACCTTCTTCTTTTTTCTTTGTATAGCAGGTCAATGACTGCTTAAAAAAGTTAGATCTATTAATAAAATAATGCTAAAAGGGAAACTATCAAGAATATGTTCTTCACCACTCCTTTAATGAAGATGACGATATAATTGGAAAATATGGAAACCAGAAGTTTGCTCAATGTCTAATCCAAACAACATTTTTCCGAGCAGTGCTCGTTGCGGGGAAAGCATCTTCCAGTAATTTTTCCCATCTTCCAACAAGTCTCTATTGCCTAGTCTTTTATTGAACATTTCAAAAGAACAATTAACAGTGGCTACAAGCACTAAAATGTTAGAAGGATCAAATTATAATTGAAAACATGGCATGTTTGTAGCACAAAAAAGTAAAAGATGATAGAACATGCGAAGGCAGTCAATATCTAGGTCTGACAAAACCCGGCAAGTCCAATGTTTCAAATATATCATTATCTCTACCGTGGCAAGTGTTTAAAGTCTTACTTGAACTTGCAAACTAAAACTCTATTCAATTTGGGGAATTTGAGATGCCGGATGAGAAACACTTCACATCTGTACAGCTGTGTGAAAACTTCCAAATCTTAAAATAATAACAAAATGTTATGCAACAACTTAAAAAAGCCTCTCCTTATTGCTCTTTAATCTTTCTTTATTGGGACCCTAATGCACCTTGGCATCGGAAACTAGTTCACAAAGCAAATATGACTGGTCATAGCTCATGCCTAAATCTTCTAAACTTCTAACCAGCAAGGGGAAAAAAGAACTTTCAAGTGCAGAAAACTTTAGCTAACATTAGAAATCTAGCACTAGCACACTTTGTTGCTCTGACTATTCATTTTTCTAGACGTATCCATGTTTGATGCATATCCAGACATGATAATAACGAAATCTGTACAGCAGTGTGAAAACTTCCAAATCTTAAACAGAAAATAATAACGAACTGTTATGCAACAAATTAAAAAAGCCTAGACTTATTGGTCTTTAATCTTTCTTTATTGGGACCCTAGTGCACCTTGGCACCGGAAACTAGTTCACAAAGCAAATATGACTGGTCATAGCTCATGCCTAAAGCTTCCCAACTTCTAACCAGCAAGGGGAAAAAAGGAACTTTCAAGTACAGAAAACTTTAGCTAACATTGGAAATCTAGCACTAGCACATTTTGTTGCTCCGGCTATTCATTTTTCTCCAACTATTCATTTTTCTAGAAGTATCCGTGTTTGATGCATATCCAGACATGAGCATGAGGATATAATCCTCCAAGAATCCTCAAAATACATAGAAAGAACTTTAAAAAAAAGAACATACCCATGTCAGCACATGCCTATATCCAATACTTCCCCCAGAGTCTGAGTAACATAGTTAGCATAGGTGAGATATTTTATTTGGAAACAGTAAACAACAAAGGACAGCATGAAAGAAAAGAACTGTGCTTTCTAGGAGTATCCATGTTTTCCAACTATTTTTTGATTATGGGGCATTAAGACATGGACATTTATGTTTTCTGGGTTCATATTTCTCCCACTGGTTCAATCTCTTGTTTCAGAATTTCTGCTCTTTCACCCTAAATTTCTTTCCTCTCTGTCATAACCCCAATCGTATTTGTCTCTATTTTTCCTGCCTGTTGTGCATCATGTGTACAACATATGAGACAGAACATACATTTTCTAAGGTTTACAAGTTTTTCCGTGGTTTCCGACACTCAAAGAAATTTGTGCATGAGCGAAAACATGCTCCAGAAATTTAGTAAAACAAGAACCTTTGTATCATCTGGGGAAACCGCAGCAAAGATCAAACCACACTGTAGATAGGCAAAACTAAAAACAAAAATATCATTCTTTTATGTCTACCTTGGAATTTATGCACAGACATTACCGATAAGAAAAGCTGCAGTAAGTTCACATTAGAACCAACTATGACTTTTAGAAAATGTTAAGCAATGGTTAAAAGGAATAACTTGTATTGATGCAAAGGCACCTGGTACTATCGATATGCCTCGTGGTAAAATGAATACACTTTACCTACAATCAAGGTTCAAGTCTAAAAAAGCATAAACCAAAATTTCTAAAACATCTCAAGCCATTTCAAATGACATCCATTTTCTTTGCCATACAATGCATTTCACCATAACATGTCATCACTATAGAATCAATGTAGCAAATTTTGACAAATTCCCAGATATTCATACTATTTATATACATAAACACAAGGAGGAAACTACCTATGATTTCAACTCTCTCATCTATTTATCTCCCTCCACTTATGCTTTATCGTCCATTCTAGATTATCTCATTCACTGCTCTGTCCTATTTTACTTGGATATGAGGGATGATATGAGTATTCCTCCAACACATGTATGTTAATTTTTTTTTCTAAGTTTCCACGTATTTGGATTTTGGAAGATGGGTCATATCTCTACGCCATACCTACACATGACATGAGTAATCCAAGAAAAAGGAAGAGCCAGAGCTAGGCTCTGTCTCTTCTTGCATTGTTATTTAACCCCATTCTTTGCAGAGTCCAATAGGGCACAAACTATAACCATTGACAATTCCAACATCTTCACTACGAATAGAAAAGTTATTACACCCAAAATTAATTACTGACTTGCAAATCTTAGGCATCTAACACTCTTTTCACGAAAAAAAGAAAAATTAAAGAGAAATGATCTTCATAATGTTAAATGGTAAAGAAAGATGCAGTAACTTCTGAAATGAAGCAATGGTTCTGAGAACATACTGAGCATCTTTGTTAGCTGAGAAGCACTCATCACAGAAAGTCTTTGTTGGGAAATTCGCAACAACAACAGGCTCAATACCGTGTAAACCCCGTTCGAGCTGCAAATACAAAATTCAACATCAATAATGAAGACGGACCACTCCATAAAGGTGAATGCAACAACTGAAAAGATAAATTACATGAAAATGGCATATATTTACTGTTAAAACTTTCTAATTTTCATCTTTGCCTTGTTGGTTGTAACAAAATGTCATTCATATTATGTACTGTGTTGCTCAGACTCTTTATTTTTTGTTCTTGAAATACGAATATATATCTGGATATCAGTATGGGGATATAATCTCAAGGGCTCTCTAAATACATGGAAATCTAGGAAAAAAAAAATTAAACATGCGCATGTCGACACATACCCCTCTCACATGAGTCCAATTATCTTGGTGTACTGATAACCACTGCTATACCTAAAATTGACAAAAATCTTCTCCTTTCAACTTTTATTATTATTATTATTATTATTATTATTATTATTATTATCTTCCAACTTTTAGTTCACATATCAACCAAGGCATTGAAGCGTAAAAACCAAAAAAATTCTTCAAAATCAGTAAATCACTTCTGAGAAATTTTCTAAATCTCCCAAAATTTAATTTTCTGTGGAAACCATTTTAGAAGTTTAAATGCAGAAGTAAACGGTTTCAGCTATAATTCATACAGAAATTCAAATTTTCAGAGAAGACATGAGAAAATAAAAGGACAAAAAAAAGAGTCAAAATTCCCAAGAAAGAAACTTAAAAATCTTCTCTTGAGTACCCTTAAATTCCATTCTTTTATTATTAAAGTTGAATACCCAGTATGAAAAGAAAAGAAAAGAAAAGAAAATGACAAGCAATATTTACATCAGAAAAAAAAACGTTTTTTGAAGAATCTTTATTTTTCATCAGTAAAATTGAACACCCAAAAAAACCAGATTTGTTAATAAACCAAACACACACAAAGAAACAGAACACAGCACAGTTCTGGAAATCTAAGAATTAAGGGAGAATCAACTTTCCTTTAAAAAGAAAGGAAAAAGAAAACCATACCATATTAAGATCAGATCTTGAAGAGATTGCGAAGGGTCTCCGAGAAGCACGTAGCTGAATACGAGCACAAATCAAACGTGTACAAATAAACACTATGAACATAATACTCACTGTGAAACCTATAACAGTCATCACCAAATTTAGCCCTCCTGATATCATTTTTCTCCTCTTTTGATTATATATATTCTCTAAGGAAAAAAAAAAAACTTCGTTTGACAGCAAAGAAAATCAACTTTTCCAGCTTAAAACAAGAAGTAGAAACGAGACTGAAGCAGTTGAAAGGCTATCCATTTTGAATTGACAGTGTTTAAATATGAAATTGAAGGGGTTGAGTTGGAGTGAGAACTTGAAACAAGGAGTGGGAGGGCTTGAGGTTGGATGACTGTTCCATTGTTGGGAACAGAGAGGGAAGAAAAGAAAAGACTTTGTTGGGTACAAACACTGAGAAAGTGAGGGCTGCAAGAGAGATTATCAGGTTATTTGTAGATTTAAATCTTCCAAGTCTAATCTTGGACTCAAAAAGGAAGAAAGGGAAGTTGAAAACTGATCCAACTACAATCTGTTGCTGATTTTACCAACATCTATTTATTTACTGTTGATGGGGTTAATATGTAATTTGCTTCAAGTTTAATGGTTTTAAATATTTAAACAAATTATTTAGTATATTGCTTAGTAAATTATTTGATACAAGTAATGTTGGAGTTGACAAATACCCTATAATCTATAGTAAACTATTTAAAAAAGTAAATATTTTTTAAAAATTAAACACCAATTAATTGTATAGAATAAAAAAAATACACTCAATGTATCAAGTATCGATTGAGATTGAGTCTACCAAATACACATTGTTTAAATAAAAATTGTTGCAATATGTTTGGATTGATGATGTAAGTGTTCACAAAATGTTTCTGTTTCCATTTATTTTTCTTTAATTTCGTGTAAATCCTTTAGTTGTTCATCTAACTTTTAATGTATTTTCATTTTGGTCATTTAAAATGAAATCTTTGTGATTTAGTCACCTAACTTTTAGAGCGCTTTCATTTTAGTCACCTAAGCGTTAAATCTCTAACGACAGATAACTGTACATGCCACATCATGTTTACACTTTTATTTTGGTCACCCAACTTTTAGGTCACTTTCATTTTGTCACAAAAAAAAACCATTTTAAAATATTTATTAGGGTAAAAAAATAAAGATTAAAGTGAAAAGGCAGTAGAAACTAAAATAGTACGCAACTTTTGTCAAATTCTACTTGTTTATCTCATTGCCGAAAATTCTAAATATGGGTTTTGAAATATAAAATTTTATCAAAATTTAAAATTATAGTAACAAATCAGTTAACATTATCAATGGATAAAAAATTTTCAACAAATTATTTAATTTATTTTGGTGTTTTGAAATTATTTTAAAAAATGATCAATTAAATAATGAAATTTCAAATCTTTTGGTTACATAGGTGGAAAGAAAAAACTACTTTTGGCTAGACTAAAAGTGATTGAAAAGAAGCTTGATCGGTATTCGTCGAAGTTCTTATTGTATTTACAAAAAAACCAACTTAGATTGAAACTAGAGGATGTGCTATCTCAAGAAGAGAACTTGTGGCAACAAAAGGCTCGATGTAAATAGGCATGCGACAGTGACAAAAACACTAAGTTTTTTCATGCCAATACTATTAATCGAAGAAGGTCGAATAAAGTTAGCATATTAAAGCTTAGTGATAACAATTGGTGTGATGATTAAGAAATATTGCAAAATATGGCCATTCAGTTTTATATATCCCTATTCACTAAGGATTTAACAATTATTAGTGGCTTTTCTCTTTAAGGTCAGTTCTATAAGATGTTTGTTGTTAAGAATGAATCTTTGAAAGCCACAATAACTAACGAAGAGATACATAGGGTTGTATTCGAGGTTGCACCTTTAAAAGTGCCTAAAATTGATGGATTACACACAATCTTTTATCAGAAAAAATGGCCAATGGTTGGACATAGAGTCTGCGAATTTGTGAGGAATATCTAGAATAGTGGTAAATTCAAGAGTTGGATCAATCGAGCACTCCTATTTTTTATTCTAAAGATGGAGAATCCAGAAAATCTATCCCAATTTCAGCCAATCAGTCTCTGCACGATGCTGTATAAAATTATGACTAAAGTCATAGTTAAGATGTTAAAACCCTTGATGTAGAATAAGTTCTACCAAATCAATCAAGTTTTGTCCTTGGAAGGAATATAACAGACAACATTATTGTTGCTTAGGAGGTCATTCATACTATGCGTAGAAAGCAGGAAAGAAAGGATGGATGGCTATTAAAACAGACTTAGAGATAGCCTATGACACGCTTTAATGGGATTTTATTAAGGACATTTTGGAGGATATTGGTATGCCAGATATGTCTGAAATCTTATTATGTAACACCCCAAACCCGGCCCAGATGTTATGGCCGAATCTGATGTGCCACATTGGAGTTGAAAACCCACGTTCCGTTTTAGTGTTTTAAAACTATATATTTTGTTGAGTTAACAAGTGTATGGAAACTGGGCACCAGGTAGGTATCCGAGACAGAAGAGGTGAGCCATGAGGGCTGCTTAAGTACCAAGCTCTTTGATTGGATCCAATCCTAGACATGCCTACAACCATAGCCACACTTTGTTATATCGAGTTTAAATTTGTTTAAGTGGACGTCTTTGATAAATCGATTAATCGTAGTGTTGAGATATTTTGAAAACAAGTATCGCTTTGAAAACACGTCCTAAGTCTAGCCCATTTGAACAATTATCAACCAGGTTTGAAGTTATTAAAAATAAAATAATCCCGAGAAGAAATAAAAGAAAAGTTAAAATGGCCTTATTACAACCCAAAAATAAATAATAATTAAAGGAAATTTAATGAAAACCAACGTTTGTTTAAAGCCAAAAGACGATCACCATGGCTACTCTGAATCCCCTCCGGCTCCAAGTCCCCACATCAAGGCTCACTTGCAAGGTTAAGGAAAGGGGGTGAGTTTGGAAACTCAGTGTGCAACAAGCCCCTTTCAGAGCCCAAAACAATGACAGCCTGTTGGGTCTAAGCCCAAATCCAATCTCAAACATGTACTGGGCCATAGCCCTTTTCATATTTCATATTTCATAACACTGGGCCGAAGCCTTTTCAAATTTCATATTACTGGGCTGTAAACGGTATGGCCCATAGGCCCATTTCAATATCACATATAATGTCAATGAAAGAATGCAAGCCCAATTGGGGAGACTACTCAACCCACCATCCGCTACTCTCCACCCGTACCAACCAACACACCATGTGGGGATTTGTAACACCCCTTACCCGTATCCAACACCGGAATAGGGTACGAGGCATTACCAAAACACATACACTTGTAAACGTATTTAACCGAGTTATAAAATTTCATCAAAATTAAAACTTTCAAAATAATTAACATGATCCTATAACTTTTCACAATATATCCTCAAAATATTATAATCATAATAATTAGGGCCTGCGAGACCCGATACATACTCATGCAATTTAATGCTTCATTTCCATTTCATTCAATTCGCAATTTCTCATGCTCATAATTTAAATCATATCACTAGCAATTTCCATTTAATTCACGTACAATTCAATGACATAAAATTCAAAACTAATACGTATTTACCATTTAACTCAATGTTTATTGATATTACCATTCAATAACACATTTATGAAATTCTCAATTTAGCAATGAAAATATCACTTTAGTTTGAATAACAACATCGTCCTGATATAAATACACTACCACTTATCCATTTACTTTAATTCTTTTGGGCCCATTTGTCACTTACCATCCTTAATCAAATTAGGGAACGGTCACGGAAAATTGAGTACTTCACTTTCACTTTGCCATAGTATAACTATGGTCTTACGTATGATCACTTATCACTTGTCCCTGATCAGATAAGTGTAGCCACCTATCACTTTGTTTCTTGATCAGATAAGTGTAGCCACTTATCACTTTATTTCTTGATCAGATAAGTGTAGCCACTTATCACTTTGTCTCTTGATCAGATAAGTGTAGCTAAAGCTATCACTTATCACTTTGTCTCTTGATCAGATAAGTATAGCCGAAGCTATCACTTATCACTTTTCACTTGTCACTTGATCAGATAAGTGTAGCCGAAGCTATCACTTATCACTTTGTCACTTGATCAGATAAGTATAGCCGAAGCTATTACTTATCACTTTCCACTTGTCACTTGATCAGATAAGTGTAGCTAAAGCTACCACTTATCACTTTGTCACTTGATCAGAAGTACTCAAATCCGGCGTTCCGCTCAATTTGATCATTTATTCATATATCAGGCTTACCAACATGTGTTAATTCATAAACCATTCATGGTATTATTTCATGCCAAATCATATACTAAATATACCATACACACATACTATGAAACTTTATTTTCACACATGAGCTTAAACCATGACCAATAATGCACAAAAATAAGCATCATTCATATTTCATCGTTTATGAGTTATAATCAAACAATAACTCAAACATATGACCATTTATACACGAATCATTCATATATTTCCCAATTTTCCTCCTCCTCCTCTCCATTCCACATCCTTAATGTGTATAACACACTTAAACAACATTAACCATAATTTCAACACTCACTAACATGTATATTCAAAGCTGTTTGTCCGAGTCAGAGTCACTAAATTATTTTTATCCGGAGCTACAGAGCTCCAAATTAAGATCCGTTAATTTTCCCTGAAACTAGACTCACATATCTTCATACCATAAAATTTTCATAATTTTTGGTTCAGCCATATAGTACAGTTTATTCTTTAAAATTTCCCCTGTTTCGCTGTCTGACAGTTCCGACCACTCTTCACTAAAAATTAATTATCTCATTGTACAGAATTCGGATGATGTTTTAGCTTGTTTCTTCTAAAATAGACTCATTAAGGATTCTAACCATATAAACTATAACTCATAATCATTTCTGTACAATTTTTAATGATTTTCCAAAGTCAGAACAGGGGAACCCGAATTCATTCTGACCTTGTCTCACAAAATCTATTATATCTCATGATTTACAATTCCATTGCTCACGTCATTTCTTTTATAAGAAACTAGACTCAATAAGCTTTAGTTTCATTTTTTATTCATCCTCTAATTAAATCTCTACAATTTTTGGTGATTTTTCAAAGTTACACTACTGCTGCTGTCCAAAACTGCTTTAGTGCAAAATGTTGATTTCCATTTTGCCCCAAATTTCACAGTTTATACAATTCGGTCCTTTCTCAATTAACCCCTCAATTAATCTAATTTTCTCAATTAGTACTTTACTAGACATTATAAGTTGTTACACAAATATTGAAATTCAGAATTTCCACATATAACTCTATCTTCAAACTCTTTTACTATTAGGTCCCAAACATTCACTTTCTATTCAATTCTTTCAATAAAATCAGCATATGAACAATTTAAAGCTCTAATTTCATGCTAAATCATCATATACTTCCAGCACATATTCATATCAACTTTCAACTTCTTTCATAAAATCAAAAACTAATGGATTTAACAAGTGGGCCTAGTTGTAAAAGTCATAAAAATACAAAAATTTCAAGAAATAGTCAAGAATTGAACTTACTTGTAATAAAAATATGAAGAACCAGCTTGAAGAAGCCCTTCCATGGTGTTTTAGCTGATGAGAATTCAGAAAAATGAAGAGAAATCTAGATAATTCCACTTGGGTCCTAACTTTATTAAGCAAATTTTGCAATTTTCCAATTTTGCCCTTAATTCTCCTTACTTTCTTGCTGATTTCACGCCTCTGCCGTCCAGCCCAAATAGACCTTGGGTCTATTTTCCTTTTAAGCCCTCTTCCTTTTATCATTTAAGCTATTTAATTATTTCCCAAAATTTTGCATTTGTTACAATTTAGTCCTTTTTGTTCAATTAATTATCGGAACTTTAAAATTTCTTAACGAAACTTTAATACTAACTTTTTAACACTCCATAAATATTTATAAAAATATTTATGGCTCAGTTTAAAATCCCCGAGGTCTTGATACCTCATTTCGATTCTAATTATTTTAATATTTATTTCTAGTGCACTATTCACTATTTCAAAAATTTTCCTAACTTCATATTTAACTTATACTTACTAAATTAATAATATTTTCTACCCATTTGTCGAATTTAGTGATCTCGAATCACCGTTCCAACACCTCTGAAAATTCAAGCCATTACATTTTTTTTCGTCGGATTTGTGGTCCCGAAACCACTGTTCCGACTAAGCCTAAAATCGGGCTATTACAGGATTAACTCGACCCACCCCGCCATAACTCTCCACTGGCAGCATAGCTGCTTTATCATATAACTGGAGGCCTAGCCTCTTTTAGTAACTGGGGCAAAAGCCCTTTTTATAACTGGGGCATAAGCCCTTCATCACAACTGGGGCATAAGCCCTTTATCACAACTGGGGCATAAGCCCTTTAATAACTGGGGCATAAGCCCTTTTGCACTTCCTCCATCCATATAAAAACCCAACCCAATGCATTTATGAACATCTCATGTGCATATCATACATATCATGTGCATATCATACATGTCATGTGCATATCATACATATCATGTTTATCAAAATCCCATGCATTAAGTTCATATATAAACCCTAGGGGTATAATGGTCATTTTTACCTAGGGGCAAAACGGTCATTTTCATATTATAAGGGTAATCCTATAATTTTACCGAAAATTAGGGATTTTTCCATGTTCATCATCAGTTACTAACTATTCATTTGTTTAACCGCGTTTCTAGCCCACTTTTAACGAAACCGAGTTATTGGGCCTAAAACCCCTAATGGGCCCTACTTAGCCGATTTTGTCATCTAGGCTCATTTAGCCTATATCCATAATAGTATTAATAGTCTTAACAAGCAATTTAACAGATTTCCGTTTTCTACCAATTTTACCCAAATGGGCTCGAAAGCCTATTGGGCCCTATTTCAGCCCCTCGAGGCCCAACTTACCGTGAACGCCAAAAATACGTCCTTACCGTTTCCATTATTCCCGATCATCATCTCATCGATTCTAACTAACTAGTGAGCGTTCGCTTGCTCACAAGTCCTCGAAATGCCAGAATTTCGGCATTTCGGCTTTTCGGCACTTATCACTTTAAGCTATGAAAAAGGGTTCGTTACACACCTGATTTGCGATATTCCTTGACGAGATCTCCTATGCGATTTCTCTTATAATCAACCACTTATATATTAGACCATGTTATTATTAAACCAAATCGAAAACTACCTATTATCATCACTTACACATTCGGCCACCATCCACAATGGCTCTTGGGTTCATACCTTTGCCGAAGTTGATGACTAGATTTAGTCACTCCGATGATCCAAGCTTTTCACACACTCCTCGATCGGTAGCCTTTAATCCTCACTAGCACCAACAAACCAAATAACACCAAAAACCCTTTTAGCCTTAGTCGACAGAGGGGTTTTCAGCTTTTCTTAAACCACAAGATACAAATGGAAAGAAGGTTCGAATACTTACCAAGAGATCTACTCGTTGAAGAACGTTCTAAATACCTTCCTACCCCATATCCGTTGTGAATCCAACTTAAACTTGCGTAGAAAATAGATCTAAATATTAATTCTCGAATCACTAAAATATGAAGCTTTCGGCTTTTCAGCAAATATTAATCTAAGCTATTACGAGGGTTAGTACACACCTGTTACGGGTTGAAGTTGAAACGTTTCCATAATCAATCACCTACGATAACCACCACCTGTCACTCAAACTCAACTATTCCAATATCAATATATGTAAATCCTAAGCACATCAGTCATACGGAATATAAGGGCATATTCGTTATTTTACCATACAGGGGTATTACGGTCACTTTACCCTACAGGGGCTTTACGGTCTTTTTACCTGATAGGGGTATTTTAGTCATTTCATCCTACAAGGGTGTTTTGGTAAATCTACAAACCAAGGGTATTTCAGTAATTTTGTAAACCAATGGTATTTCTATAATTTTTAGAAAGTCAAGGGTATTTCTGTAACTTTGTAAATCAGGGGTATTTTGGTAATTTTATAAATTGAGGGTATTTCGGTAATTTCACAAACCAATGGTATTTTGGTAATTTTACAAACTAGGGGTATTTTGGTAATTTTACAAACTAAGGGTATTTTAGTAATTTTGTAAATCGAGGGTAAAACAGTAATTCTGTAAATCAATGGTAAAATAGTAATTCTATAAATCGAGGGTAAAACGGTAATTCTATAAATCGAGGGTAAAACGGTAATTCTGTAAGTCGAGGGTAAAACGATAATTATGTAAATCAGGGGTAGAATGGTAATTATGTAAATCGGGGGTAAAATGGTAATTTTGTAAATTGGGGGTACTTTGGTAATTTTACAAGTTGAAGGTATTTCAGTAATTTTACAAATCGAGGGTATTTCAGTATTTTTACAAACTAAGGGTATTTCGATAATTTTAGTAAACTAAAGTATTCTAAACATGGATAACAATACTAATGGCTCTAAAGCCCATTCTAGGCCCAAATGGGCCCACACGCTCGTGTGGCCCTTTTAGCCCAAATCTAGCCACAAATATTAGATTCACCTAGCCTAGCCCAATATTTACTACACAATCAAACAACTTATCCAATTGGGCCTGTAGGCCCATTAGGCCCACATGACCCCTTTCGACCCATCGCGGCCCGAAGTAGCCATCCTACAGCTAGAGTAGTAAGAAATACACACCTGATAGGAGACTGGAGTTAATCCACACTCCGAGCACTCTTAGCCGACGCCCAACCCAAACGAGCACGCCATACAGCGAAAGGGATCAGCCAAGAAAGGTACCTCTACTCTCCTCATGGTTCTCTCTATTTAAAGCCAGCTTCGCATCCACTCTTATGTTAGCTTCCCGATGTGGGATCCCTCCAACATTAGAGTTTAAATTCAACACCAACTCTTGCCGCCCCCTGTTAGCAAAATAAATGCTCTTTGCTTGCCATGGGATTCGAACCTATGCCTCCCCTTAAATGCTCCACATGCTACTTGCCACTAAGCCACAAGGCTTTTTGTGTCATATTTTATCCCCAATTAATTATAAGGTCTAAAGGCCAAAGTCCAGGTTCCCTTTAAAAACCCAAAATAAATTGCAAGAGCCAAGGCTTGAACCCAGGCTCCCATACAACCTTAATGACTCCACAACCACTAGACTACAAGCTTCCTTGTGTCATTTATTTAACACAATAATTTAAAAACCCTCATCCAAGCATCCAGGTTTTTTTTTCACTTAATACCAAAATTTTTGCTAAAGCCCAAGTTTGAACCCAAGATTTCTCTAACACTTCTCAGGGCCATTAACCACCAAAGCGGACATTTAATTGTGTCATTTCATTGCACAATTAAATACCTATATAAAACCTCTTTACAAACCCACACTCAAAGCCCAATACTTCTAGGCCCAAATTCGGGGTGTTACATATTATGCATTGCATTAGTTCATTGACCATGCAAGTTATATGGAATGAGAACTTATCTGATGCCTTTACTCCATCTTGAGGAATAAGACAAGGTAGACCCACCATTTCCCTATCTCTTTGTTCTTTGTATGGAACGACTGGCTCATCTGATTAACTCTAAAGTTTAACGAGGAGGTTGGAAGCTTACAAAACTTGCTAAGATTGGTACGAGTATCTCACACATTTTCTTTGCAAATGACTTAATCTTTTATGTTGGTTATGAGGAAGATGCTGAGTATTTTTGTGAAAAATCTGATCATCGAGTAAATGCTAAAAAAACTAAGATTTTTTTCTCCAAGAATGTGACACAAGATCTAAAGTTGGGTATCAATGGTGGTCTTGGTTTCTCTCATGTGGATAATTTGGAAAAGTATTTAAGTGTTCCACTACTTCATCAAAGAGTGACAAAAGACACTTTCCAATACATTGTGGATAATATGAGAAAAAACTGGCAGGATGGAAGGCTAAGCTACTTTCGCTAGTAAGTCGAATAATGTTAGCTAAAGTAGTATTAGCAGCTATCCCTATTTATGCTATGCAGTCAACAGTAATCTCGAAAGGAGTTTGAGGTGAAATGGAGAAGATCATTCGTAGTTTTGTTTAGGGTTATACTAAGAAAAAAGGGATAAGTCTTGAGAAATGGGAAGAAATCTGTAAAGATATAAAGAACGTAAACCTCAGTTTCAAGAAGATCAATTGTCATAATGATGCGTTCCTCATGAAGATTGGTTTTAACATTGTTAAGAAGCTTAATGATACGATCCCGTCCTTGTGATTGATTTTGAGTCATTTGTGTTGCCTGATCGTTTAACGATGAAGTCTTCGTTCGTTTTTGTGGAAGTGAATTTTGGCTAAGAAAAATAGTATATAATGAAATAGGTTTAAAAATGGTTAATTAAGGAAGTGATGGTTTCAGCTAACAAAGAAATGCTAAAGGGATAAGCGATAGATCGAAATTGGATGGAGTTAAAACCTTAAGCAACAAGAATGAACCAATATTAAAGAAATGCTGACCCGAGACTTATAAGGCTTAATGAGGTTCGATTATAGAAGGTAAGGACCTTGACCCGTTTCCTAGCAAGACAAGAACCAAAGGTATCTGGTTGGGGTGAACGCCACACTCTTTTGGAGTGATAAGTTCAAAAAAAAAAAAGACAAGGTTAACACCACTGAACTAGCAGATAAACCAACAAGTCTTAAAACGAAATTTGAGAGAAGTAATACTCACCAAATAACAACAATTCATTCAAATAAGTTTCAAAAGTCCCATACAAGTGAAATGAGCTTCATATTTATAGTGTAAATATGAGCTAGTCGAATAAGCACTTAAGAGAATTAAATGGACAGCAACTTAAAGCTTAAGGAAGCTAAAATTTCCTTGAAGCTTCCTAACACTTTCCATGAAGCTTTCTTGGACTTGGGAGATGTTAATGGACACACTTGGGAGATCTCAATCAGCTAAAAATAATTACAGCAATTTAATGGGCTGAAAAAAACATGGGAAAGATTCGGTCAAGGTGATTTAAGGCTGCTTGGATGCTTCTTTAATGTGCTGCTTAGTTGAGCTAAAAAGTCTTGACTTTAGTGAGCATTTTGGGGCACTCCAATTGCCATGCAAGTGTGAAAAGATGCTGCAACAATGTGAAAGCTCCAAGATGCTACTTTGGAGAGCTGGATGGGCAGCCTTGAAGAGAGGAAACATCAGCTCACTTGGCCCTTAGTGTCCACGAAGAGGTGCTGAATAATGAGCACTTATGAGATGCCCAAATTCATGCCGTCCCATGTATGTTCCTAGACAAATTAAATGGAACAAATTAATTAATTTAGGACATCTTTAATTCGGCTGAACTAAGACAACTTAAATATGCAGCAACTAAGACAAATTAAATACTTAAATTTGGCTGGACAAATTAAATAGCAGCAACTAATAAATTTGTCCCAACTAAGACACATTAAATTGTCCCAACAAGACACATTAAATTGATGCATGAACTAAGACACATTTAATACTTTAAAATATTATGTCCAGATTTTGACATATTTATTTGATCTTAAATATTTTAATAACTTAATAAATTTATTCCAGCAACATTAATGCATAAAATTAAATAAAATGACACCAAGCTCATTAAGCTAGCATTAAGACGCTATGAGCTCCTTTGAGCTGATGCGAGCTAAGTCAACTTGCACAAAGTTGCAAATTGAGCTTCTTGAGCTGGTCATTTGTAGTTCGATCATTTGTTCTTTCCAAGCTCGATTTATGTAGCTTAACAAAGCTTCTTGAAACCTCTTTGCTCGGGCTCGTGTGATTGGTCCCAAATACAGCTCTAAGGGTTCGGCTACTAGCTGCTTGACTAAGCTCGCATCATCAACCAATTATTAGTGTAGGTGCTTAAAGCAAAATATAAATAGGTACGTAAGCTGCCTTCGATTTTGAATGCGGGGAATGCATCTCATTTGTGGAAAGGCATCTACAGAGTTTGGAGTAGAGTACGAGAAGAAATAGTTTGAAGAGATAATTAGGTGCAGGAGTGGAGTCCCTTTGTGGATGTTTTTACACAACCCAAGTTTATACCTGATAATCATGTTCCAGTTTTAGACATGGTATTGCCGTGTGGGGATTGGAATTGAGATTTTTTCAAATCTGTCTTGCTGAGTCCAGTGGTGTTGAGCATTTCAACTTATAAACCTCCTTCATCACATGACGTGAATGATTTTGTTGGATGGGGGTATTGATAACAAGAACATATTTACGATTTGCTCGGCATACAACTCTATTTGTGGACTGAAGATTAATACTCGTGATAAAATCTGGCATCGAATTTGGCATTTTTGGGGTCTTCAAAAGGCATGATTTTTTTTGGCTTACCTTTTTTAAACAAAGTACTTACTAATGATGTAAGAGCAAGAGTGCACATTAATTTAGATACAAACTGCAAAGTGTGTGGGAACTTAATAAAAACCATTAATCATGTTCTAAGACATTGTTTCCCAGCTATAGTAACATGGATGGTGATGATCAAACCAGAAAAAAAAAGAGAAGAATTTTTTAATATCAGTATGGAGGACTGGATTGAGATTAACTTATCTGACTCCAATTATTTTGTGTGTAATTCTGATGATTGACTGACTCCTTTTGGTGTTACCTATTGGCAATTATGGGTTAGAAGAAACAATGTTGTCTTTAATGCAGATTTCATTGAATGGGTTAGCATCTTGGAGAAGAGTTATAGAATGTGAGATAAGTTTTTCAGCTCAACCGAGAAACAATGAGTCTTTTCAAGCAAAGGCAAAACAAAACTTGTAGTTTCGTAGGGTGGCATCCACTTGAGGAAGGATGGAATAAGGTAAATATTGATGGTGTTATGTGTAAAATGTCTAGTAATGCTTCAGCAAGTGGAGTTATCTGGGACAAGCATGGTACGTGGATTTCTAGCTTCTCCAAATATATTGTTTGTTGTTCTACACTAAACACTGAACTCTTGGGAGCTCTAGATGGTCTTTAACTTGCTTGGAGTCTAGGTCTTCAAAGGGTTGTGCTTGAGATGGATAGTATGACTGCAATCCAATTAATTCAATACGAATCAGTTGAGTTACATCATTCAGCAGTGTTGTGAGCTATTAAAGAAATGATTCAACGTCCTTGGAGGATTAGGGCGACATATGTATTCAGAGAGGGTAACCGAGCTGTC